>NC_087343.1:102280151-102583181 GCF_030014295.1 Loxodonta africana | reverse complement strand
ATAAAACAAAATATTATTTGCAAATCTGATTAGAAGATTTCTGCATACAAGGACAAGTCATGACATGACATTTTTTATGGCCAAATTTAGAGAAACAATTCAAACTTAGGGCCAGAAATAAAACCTGTATTAGTCATTGTTGCCACTGGGTCCTGAAAAAAACTGTTTCTGTAATTGGTCCTGCAAACCAGGGCCACGTATCTTGCCTGTAGGAGGTACGCTGGTTTCTTCCATGTATTTCAAATTCTGGACACTCTGGACCTGGCCTGTCATTAGAGGGAGACCTGATGATGCATTAGTCAAGCGTTTGGCTGCTAACCAAAAGGTCAGCAGTTCGAATCCACCAGCCGCTCCTTGGAAGCCCTATGGGGCAGTTCTACTCTGTCCCATAAGGTCGCTATGAGTAGGAATCGACTAGACAGCAATGGGTCAGTCATTAGAGGATTTGCACCTGCTGTAATAGGCTGGGATACACCCATCCCGGAGATGGTACATTTCCTATGCCCGGTAAGTAGCTGCTGCTATAAACAGTAATTATAAAGACCTCAAGGCTGGCTCATTGGTAGTCTGAGAAATGAGTAGCAAGTGCTGTGTGCCTTCATGCTATCCATAAGCTGACAGGTAAGAAAACGTAAGAATATGTAGCAAGGGGCTAAGCAGAACCTTTATGATACATACCTAATTCACAATTTTTACAATACCCAAGGGAAAGATTCCAGGTAGGCCCCTTAGAATGATTAAGTATCAGGTATGGAACCTTAATTCAGTCCACACTCAGATGACTCCCACGCCTTGAGACTAGGTTCCAATCTTGATAAACCGCTCTCCTCCAGTGTGGAGTCATAATCTGCCCACCCTAATCCTTCTGGTCCCACTTATCCGCAGCTCCTACTCTATGATGAGATGCTGAGTACTACATGATCAGCACCCAAGGTGTTATTCTAAATATTTAACAGCTAGTACAGCCTAGGCACTAGGCAGCCGGAACAGCGCCGGCCATAAATAACTGGATGGCAAAACCATTGTGGGCCAACTGAACATCAGCCATGTCTATGACTAGGCAGAAAAGACTCAGAGAAAACGAAACTCTAAAACACTTCTCTCTCAGACATTTAGTTGTACACACATGCACAAAAGTTCTCAAAAAATAAAAGTCTATATTTGAAAACTTCATATATACATCAAAAGCACTTTGGCCCACTGTACAGAAGACTTCACACCTGTGTTGTGGCTGCCTTCTCACCTGTCTGCATTCACTGGAGAGAAACCGAGCCAAGGTTTATTTGGTTTTGATGTCCGGCACATTGGGAAGTTTCTTATTTTTAAGTTCAGCATGCGTATTGATTCCATTTTTGGAGGCAATTTTTAAGATTTAAAAAGTCTGCTACATATTTGTAAAAATGTTTTACAAAATTGTAAAAATCATACAGTTAAGATTTGAGCATTTCAATGTGTTTAAATTTTACAAAAAAAAAAAAAAAAAGGACTAAAAAATAACAATCCAATAGTGGCAGGAAAGCATGAAGATACAGATGAAATAACAATGCTGGGATGCTACAAACTGTTGAAGTTGGGCGATGTATATACACATGGGGTTCATTGCACTATTCTGTTTACTTTAAATATTATTTACAATAATTCAGACTAAAGTTAGTTATACCAAATAGGGATTCCTTCCAGATAATTTATAATTTTGCCTACTAGATCTTACTAGATCTTATTCATTGCGGATGCTTCAAATGATTTTTACCCTACTTAATTGAACAGTCTATAGAACTATCACCTTCGGGTTCCAAACCATTTTAGAGGACTTGATAAGATGTATTCTGTAGATCCTGGTGACAATCCTCATATTATACTAAGTACAAGTGCATTTAAATCTCTTAAATTTCTGACTTCTAAACATAGGTAATAATTGTGCCTGTGTTGGGAGAAAATTTATCATCTTTGGTATTGAAGCAAAGCATACTCAGTCTTTTTCTTTGCCATATATTCTTATAATGAAGGACTCTGAATTACTTTGAAGTCTCCAGTGGCGTAATAATCAGAGTCACATTTAAAAGGCTCTTTAGAAAGAGTCACATAAAGATTCCCGTTGTCCACTGTCACTGTATGAATCCTTTGCTTTATTCCTTTGGAGCACCACTTGGGTTTTGCTGATGGATCTTTAGGGTTTATAGACTGATACAGTCCTTCTCCTGTTGCCAAAGTAATTTTGTATTTATGCCAGGGGCAAACAATACAAGATCGTCCATCAAAATCCTGGGGAAGAAAATAACTGATTTAATAGTCTGATGTTTCAACTATTCATGAAAGTATCATATTCAGAGCCTGTTGCAGAAGAACTAGGTTAAAGAACAGGCCAAAAAGCTTTTCTTTTTCCCTCCCATTTACAAATTATTCAGCATAAGACAGAACCTAATCTGAGCACAGTCATAAAGTCTTTTTTGCAGCTGATTAGAAACCAGTGGGTTAGAGCTCTATCAGAAGATGACTTGCTTGGCAACTGTACCATGTGACTGTAGTTGCACGGTTATCTATGAGACCTTAATGTCACTTCCTTGACAGAAATGGAGCAAAGGCTTTAAGTGCTTCTAAAGGAATTTTTTTTTTAAAGGAATTTTCACTAACTGCTGGAAATTCAAGGGAATTCAAGGGAAATTCAAGGGGAATTACTAAAGGCATGAACCCGTGTTAATTGAAGAGCAATTTCTGATCCAAAAAAGCCAACTCCCAACTTTGAAGGTTTTTAACTGTCTTAAAAGCTGTGCTTCTCAAATGTTAAACAGCATGGAAATCACCTGAATCTTGTTAAAGTGAAGCCTGTGATTCAGGAGGATTAGGGTGGGAACTGAGATTCTGCATTTCTAAAAAACTGCCAGGTGACACACTGATTCTGCTGGTCTGTGGACCAGACTTTGAGTAGCAAAGACTTAAAGCTCTCATTACGGACTGGAACTGAGGGAAGCTCTTCCACGACGGCATCAGCACCAGGTGCTCACGTTTCTCTTCTCCACTAGAAGTGTGGGAATGCTGACGGTGTACTCCCACGGAATGGTCAGCAAACATGCACATGAACATAAACACGTCTGTTCTTTAACGTGAGAAGTGGAGGTATGGAAACAGGTATCATGTGGAGAGTGGAAAGCAGAGTTCAAGCTTGCATGTTACACCAATCACTGAGACAGTCTTCAGTTTCATAAAGTGGAACGCAAGAAATTAGGCCGCTGGCTTTGTAATGTAAGAAGTAAGGCAGTTTCCCCATTCCTCCTCAGTTAAGCCTTCAAAGTGTGATTTCATCTATACATGTGTGTGTATGTGTATTTTATATTTATATATATTTGTGTTACATTATAAAAGTAATACGTACTCATTATAAAATCGTCAAAGTATATTAAAAAAATTGAGACGTGTAAAAAGTAAAAAGTGAACATTATTTTTGACCAAATAGGGGTCTCATTAGACCTAAATATTCTACAACTTGCTTTCTTTGCTCAAAAATATATTATTGGCATCCCTTCATACCTTGCATATAGGTCTAACTCATTAATTTAATAGTTGCATAGTATTTCATAGCATGGCTGTATCATTATTTAATCAGTTTCCTATTGTTAAAACAGTTATCTCCAATTTTTTTCATTATAATAAATACTGCTGCAACGAACCTCCCATTCACATACACACACATACACTTAAGCATTTGTGCAATTATATTTGTAAGATAGATAACTCAAACTATAATTGCACAAATGCTTAAGTGTGTGTGTGTGTGTGTGTGTGTATAAATGGATGGGAGGTTTGTAAATGGTTTTCTTTGCATTGTAGAGTTGTGAATTCCTAGAATATTGGCGATTATATTCAGGCAATTAAAACAAATTCAAACCCAAATATAAATTATTTTTAATTAATAAAATAATAATAGGAAACATCTGAGTTTGTTGAAAATAGATTTAATTTTACATACCTCTATTTCTCCCAAATGTAAAGGTCCTCCTGAATCTGAAAAGGAATTGAATATTACATCTGGTCACTAGAAGATTTGATATTTTGATGGTTTTGTGGTTAGTAAATAAATACAAGGTTTCCACATGAAAAATAAAATCTTACGGTAACAGCGAATATCCATAGCATGATACTCTCCTTTGTGGTAGAAAATCACCACTTCTCGATCATGGACAACAGCTGTCATTCTTTTAGATTTTTTAATGTCATCTTCTCTGCCAACACATACAGAAGAATCTTCCTTCTTTTCAGGATTTTGTACAGAGATGGTGGGGTCCATGCTAGTTGAAAACAACAACAAATGAATGTTGTGAGTGGCCTTCATTAGTTTGGCTACAACTTAATCCAGAGAGATAATCATAAGTCTGGATTTCTAAGACTAATGTATTTTTCTGTAGCTGTATAAAATAATACATTCATAAATACTGGATGTAATCAGTCAATATACTGAGTTAGAGACTGCCAAAATTAGGAAGGACTCCCCACTCTGAAGCTAGACTAAAAAAAAAAAAAAAAATTTTAGTGCTTAAGATGGAAATTTCAGAACTCTAGATGCAGAGGCTGAAGTTTCACTATCTTTTTATTCCCTATCAAACTCAATGCTAAACCAAAGGGGGAAAAAAATCATTGCTGTCAAGTTGATTTCGACTCCTGGCAACCCAATAGGATAGAGCAGAACTGCCCCATAGGGTTTCCAAGGAGCGCCCGGTGGATTTGAACCACTGACTTTTGGTTAGCAGCCGTAGCTCTTAGCCACTATGCCACCAGGGTTCCCTCAACACTAAACAGTATCCAGTTATTATCCACATCATTTTCAGCCTTACGCTGAAGTTGGGATTCTTTGACAGTCTTAGTAAGCTTGGACCCCATGTAGAGGATTTTCCTGAGGTCTCCCATATGGGGGCATTTAATTTTTTTTTATGATAGTTTTTGAATAAAGCTGTATACCCTGTCTCGGCAAGAATGTCTATATATTTATTCTTTCTCCACTCCTAACTTTAAATCTATCCTGATATTCCTGATCTCCTTCCATTAGCGACAGGAGTTATCCCAAAGTTTCTGAAAGTATTTGTTTTCATCCCTATCTTAGATAGAGATTGTGACAGTTTTGACTATAACTTTCAAAGGGTTGAACAAAAAAGGAGAGCTCTCTCCCCCAGGCAAGAGCATATTTTGAATCTTTTCATGCAATAAGAGAAAAATAATAAGATACAAACAGACCAGTCATAGGGTTTTGCTTTTTATTTCCTAAAAATTATATTATTGGATATCCCTGCATGGTTTCTGCCCTATGCTGGAGAATGGGAATATTCAAGCATCTGGACAATGTCCAGCCTCAGAACTAGTATGAAATAAGCTCACTCTACAGCAGAAAGGTTGCCTGCACACAGGTGAGATCCTGTGTGCACCTAGACCAGTCTCTTCAAGCAGGGCTACTTCAATTCCTTTATTGTTTGACAAAAATTAAAGGTTTATGACAGATGGCAGAAAATTAAATGCTCACAGTAACATCTAATGACAACTTTTATATCTGGGACACTGATGGACAAATTTCTCTTTAGTCTATCTAGGGAGGCATAGATGTTTGAGGAGGAGTTCTGGTGGCACAGTGGTTCAGCGCTTGTCTGCTAACTGAAAGGTCGATGGTTCTGAGCCACTAGAGGCTCTGTGGAAGAAAAGATGTGGCAATCTGTTCCCATAAAGATTACAGCCTATGTGGGGACCATGGTCTCAGGAAACATCTAGCTCAAATGGTATAACATAGTTTATAAAGAAAGTGTTCTATATTCTAGTTTGATGAGTAATGTCTGGGGTCTTAAAAGCCTGTGAGCGGCCATCTTGGATACTCCACTGGTCTCACCCTTTGGGAGCAAGGAAGAATGGAGAAAACTAAAGATACAAGGGAGAGATTAGTCCAAAGGACTAATGGACCACATCTACCATGGCCTCCAGCAGACTGAGTCCAGTACAACTAGATGGTTCCTGCCTACCACCACTGACTGCTCTGACAGGGATCATGATAGAGGGTTCCAGACAGAGCTGAAGAACAATGGAGAACAAAATTCTAACTCAAAAAGAAAGACCAGACTTGCTGACCTGACAAGAGACTAGAGAAACTCTGAGAGTATGGCCCCCGGACACCCTTTCGGCTCAGTAATGAAGTCACTACTGAGGTTCACCCTTCAGCCAAAGATTGAACAGGCCCATGGAACAAAACGAGACTAAAGGGCACACCAGCCCAGGGGCAAGGACTAGAAGGCAGGAGGGAACTGGAAAGCTGGTAATAGGGAACCCAAGGTTGAGACGGGAGAGCGGTGACATGTCATGGGGGTGGTAACCAATGTCATAAAACAATTTGTACTGTTTAATGAGAAACTAGTTTGTTCTGTAAACCTTCATCTAAAGTACAATTTAAAAAAAAAAAAGAGAAAGATTACAGCCTAGGAAATCCTATGGGGAAGTTCTACTCTGTCCTATAAGGCGACTATGAGTCGAAATAGACTCGATGGCATACAACAACAACAAGAGGTGTTTGAAAAGAGCACACAGACAAAATTATCAAGGAATGTCTACTGACAATAATCTTTAGCACAGCAGAATTATAAATCAAAAAGAAAACTTTCAACAATGGATCTTCAGATTCTCTTTCTACAAACTTCTCCCTCCTCATTACAGTTAATCATTCGATAAATATTTTCTGAATACCCACGTACTCCCTGGCACTTCAGGAGGTAAGATAGGCAAGGTATCTGCTCTCCCAGAGATTATATTCCAGTTGATAAAATAGATAATAAGAAAGCAAGTATATAAATAATTATATACTGTGTTAAGAGTCATGAAATAAGCTGAATAACATGAGAAAGAGTAACAGACAAAGGCCATTTTGCAAAGAGTGGGCTTGGAAAATGACAGTTGAGCTGAAACCCAAAAAACGCACATGAACTAGACGGGCTAAGAGCTGGGGGAAGGAGTATTTTAGGCTGAAGGAACAGCAAATACAAAAACCTGTAGAAAAGCCTCTTTAATCTGAGGAACAGAAAAGAGACTGGGGCATAATGAGCATGGGGAGTGGCAGGAGATGAGGTAGGCAGGAGCCAGTTGTGCAGTGTTGTGGGTAGATTTTATTCTCAAAGAAATGGAAGGCACTGAGAGGTGTAAGGCAAGGAAGAGCGACTGTTTTTAAAGGTCACCCTGGCTGTGTGCACAATGAACTGCAGCAGAGCAAGACTGGAAGCACAGATATCAGAAAGCTATTACAGTGGCCCATGGGAGACAAAATGGTGGCTTGGACCAGGTTGAGTCTGCAGGTGGAGAAAAAGTAGCAATAACAACAATAATAATAGCAGTAGCTACATTTATATGGTGCTTACTACATGTCAGGCACTGTTTTAAGACTTTATATTTATTTCATTTATTAACTCATTTAATCTCCCAACATAGTACTACAAAGAATGTACTAATATTATCTTAATTTTACAATGAGGGAACTGAGGCACAGAGAGGTGATTTACTAGAATGAAGGAGTGGCAGAGAAAGAAAAAAGGATGGCTCCCAGGTTTTAGGTTTGTGCAAGTAGGCAGACTGTTATGCCAATGACTGTGATGGGAAAGACTGAGAAAGGTATTTTTGCAGGGATGCAAAATCAAGAGCTAGCTGCATTATGCACATGTTGAGTTTGAGGTGCGTAAGAGATTCAAGTGGAGCTACCAAGTCAGCAGTCAGATATTTAAGGTTGGAGTTGAGAGTCACTAGAGAGAGAAATTTGGGAGTTTCCAAGTTAGTGGAATTCAGTGGAATAACCCAGAGTGGGAGTGTAGATAGAAAAGAGGGTCCAGGATAACTCCTGGAGCAAATCAACATTTAGAAGCCTGACAACAAGCCAAAGAGAAGCAAGACCAGTAGACTGTTCTAATCTGTTGCTAATCAAGTGACATTCATTCACTACACTCTATTCCATATTCTCCTGGAATTGCAAAAAAGTAGTAATCCATCAAAAAAGGTAGGCAAAGAGGTAATAGTCTGTGTTTTACACAACAAATGATACATGAAGAAAACCTGGGCTTCCTAGGTTTGGTTGTCCCCAAAACTTTGGTGGTTCCACAGAGAGCTGGGACTACCCTGTACCTCTCTCTCCTTGTAAACTCACTTATCCACTCTTCTAGAAATCAAATACCAGTTAGCATCCAAGCAAGAGATAACATCCAGAATGTAACCATTATTACTCTGTTTACCCCATCTTTTTAAAGTTCGTCTCCTATCATACTCTTTAATATCCTTTTGGTCAAATATAGAAATTAAAAAGTGAGAAAAAACCAAGATCTGAGAAATCTCTAAATATTGTTCATAGGGACAGGCACAAGGGTCAACTCTACCTAGGTCTGACTTAGTCCTTGAGACAAAATAATGATTCATACACACCTTTGTGTAACATTTAATAAGCATTCTTCAAAATTCAATGTGATGCATACAATCAGCCTTAAAAACGGCACGTGTTGTGTGTATTTTCAACTCAAAATAACTATTTGGTCATCTTGCCATGTCTCAATAGTTTTTATGTCCATCACAACCCTTCTAAAACAAAACGTGACAACAATTTTTCTCAAGGTTCTTCTAAAGGTAATTCTTCAAAGTTTTACTTTTTCATTTTTTCACTTTGAAACATTTTCATTTTAATAAAATTTCATCATTTTATGGATTTCTGTAATCAGAGTGGGGAACTACAAAAAGGTCCAGATAACTTGAAGTATTCAGTCCTATCTTATGTAACATAAGGAATTACAAATGGAAAAGGAAAGGAAGTGAATGAAAGTGATGGCTCATGTTAGTTGTAGAGACCTAGCTACCGTCAAACATTAGGAAGTTTGGTATGGAATGCTCAGGATATTAAACTCATATTTTAAAAAAAAAAAAAACCTCATTGCCCTCCAGTCAATTCCAATTCATAGCAACTTTGTATTGTTACAGAGGAGGACTGCTTCCTAGTGTTTTCTTGGCTGTAATCTTTACACAAGCAGATGGCCAAGCCTTTCTTCGACAGCCTGGCCGGTTGAGTTTGAGTCACCAACCTTTAAGTTAGTAATTAAATGCAAACCATTTTCATCACCCCGGGACCTTATTTTTGTTGTTAGGTGCCATTGAGTCAATTTCAACTCAGAGTGACCCCATGTAATAGAGTAGAACTGCCCCATGGGGTTTTCTAGGCTTTTTTAATCTTTATAGGCGCAGATGGCCAAATCTTTCTCCCAGGGAGCTGCTGGGTGGGTTAAAATTGCCAACCTTTTGGTTACCAATCGAGTGCTTAACCTTTGCACCACCAGGGGCCCAAAGATCTTAATTACTTGTCTATATATAAGAAAATCACAAATCACATGTCAACTTCAAGTAAGTATTCTAGTTTTAGGGGAATGAACCTTCACAATTTACACCCTCTTCAAATAAATTTTTTTTTTTTTTCAAATATAGTAATACTGTCATATTTTATAGGAGGTTATACAGGATGACAATGTACCTTTCCTTAATCAATAGGAACCTGCCATTTCAATTTCACTCAAGTCTTTATTGTTTCATATACAAAACACACACAATTTCTTTAAAAGGCACCCTTGGACCCTATGTACCTAGCTTAGAACAAACTATGGACCCACTGTCCTCCCAACAAGAGGGGAAATTTGTTACATGGCAGTGCCAGTGGCTTTAGGCCTTCTGCAGGGAATATTCCCTATGGCCTCTCTAAATACTTATTTAATCCTGTTTGATCAGTTAGAAGCTTTAAAATGTTAGGAGGAAAAGAGCGTGGCTCTTTATAAAACAGAAATTGTTTTTCAGAAATAAAACCTCTGTGTGAGTGCATGAGGAGTAAGCTTTACAAAAAAGGAATGTATAGGCTACTATTTTGAGAGGGGTGGTGCTACTGGTTAAGAGTTTGACTACTAACCAAAGGGTTAGTGGTTCAAAACCACCCAGAGGTTCCTCAGAAAGAAAGGCCTGGCGATCTGCTTTCAAGGTTATGGGACAGGTCACAGCCTTATGGAGCAGCTCTACTCTGCACATGTGGGGTCATCGTGAATTGAAATTGACTTGATAGCAACAGTTTGGTTTGGTTTATTTTGAGGGGTGTAGTTCAGAGCCACATAGAAGACAGGTATCTCTAGATGTCATGTATAAGCCAGGGCTCCAAAACTGAGGTGTAGGTAGAGACTTGTGTGTGTCTGTGAGAAAGAGAGAGACGGGCCGTATGTTGAGTTGATAGAAGAGGTAGAGGCTTTGAATTCAATATGTAAACCAAACGCATTGCAGTTGAGTTAATTCCAACTCATAGCGACCCTATAGGACAGAGTAGAACTGCCCCATAGGGTTTCCAAGGAGCTCTGATGGATTTGAACTGCCCATCTTTTGGTTAGCAGCCAAACTCTTAGCCGCTGAGCCACCGGCTCCATATAAAAGAAAGAATTATACAAATCAAGCTTGGAAAGTTATAGGAATGTCAATTTGTATTCTGAAGTTTGTACTGTTAACTCTTGCTGTAACTCATCTGGTTACCTGTAAAGAAGACCAAGGCCATGTTTTTCTGGGTTAGCCATGGCTGATGGGAGGCTGGGATACTGTCTCTCTAAAGTCTTCTGGTTTTCCTTGATTCTGGCAGCTACTCAAAGTATACAAAAGTGCTCAAGTGGTAGTATTTACCTCCACAGTGTTGGGCATGCAGCCTTTATCTCACTTTGTGACAGAAATGGCTAAGGGGTAGTATGATAAGAATGTAAACAGACAAATGAGCTGAAAGAGAAGGAAGTAGGCTGAAGAAAAAGAAAGGAAAGAAATATGAAATTTGCAACACATATAACTGACAAAGCTTAAAGATCCAGAATAGATAAAGAACTCCTATAGATCAATACCACCACCCATCCATCAGTCTACTGTACTATTGTGGCTTGCATGTTGCTGTGATGCTGGAAGCTATCCACCAGTGTTTCAAATACCAGCAGGGTCACCCATGGTAGACAGGTTTTAGCAGAGCTTCCAGACTAAGACAGACTAGGAAGAAAGGCCTGGTGATCTACTTCCAAGAATTAACCAGTGAAAACCTTATGGATCACAGCAGAATATTGTCCAGTCGACCTGCTTGCATTGGGCACATCATCAGGAGGGCTCACTCACTGGAACAGGTCATCCATCATGTTTGGTGAAGTAGAGGGCTGATGAGGGAGACCCTCAGTGAGATGGATTGCCACAACAGCCACAATAGACTTGAACATGCTGGCAATCATGAGGATGAAACGGGCAACATTTCATTCTGTTATACACAAGGTCACTGTGAGTCAGAGTCTACTCTACAGCAGCTATCTACCTATCTATAGATGAACACAAAAGTGCCAAATAACTATAGGAAAATGGGCAAAAGACAAGAACAAACAAAAGATGAAGAAATCTGGATAGCCAATAATCACATGTAAAGATGCTTAACTGCATTAGTAGAAAAATGCAAAGTGAATGCAAAGCAAAGCCGCACACAGGGTATTATTTTCCACCCACCGGACCGGCAAAAAATTACACCAAGTGTTGGCGAGGATGAGGAACATCTGCTAGTGATGACATAAATTAGTGCTACCACAGTTTGGCATTACCTAGCAAAGTTGAACATTCATGACCCAACAATCCCAACTTAGGTATATTCCATAGAGAAACGTGCACAGGTACAACAGGGCACATGCACAAGAATGGTTAGAAGAGTAAAATACTAGAAAAAATCTAAAAACCCAACATTAGAATGGATAATCTGTATATATTGATTCAATGGGATGCTTCATAGCAGTGAAAAGTAAATGGCCACATCAAGTTGGATTAATTTCAAAAAAGGTAACTTTAAAGGACAAAAAATAGAAACAATTGACTATGCCTACATTTTTGTCAAGTGCAAAACAGGCATAATAATGTATTCATGAACACATCTATACATACGTACAGGGTATATCTACAAAGAAAAGCAAGGAGGACAATAAACACAAATATATCTCTCAAAACATTATATATAATTCTTATATTTAAAATTACTCTTTCAATATTTAATTGTATCCCATTTTATATTTATGTAGCAAATGACCCAAATCCCAAGGGGACGAAATGACACTTTCTATCCTCAGAGAATGTGCCTGTGCATAGACTGTGAATGAACTGAGAATTTTGTACAGTTCACTTCAAAACTTGGCACTAGAGGATGTAAGGGAATAGTTCTCTTATTTTTTTTCCAGGCAAAAACTGTAAAAGAAATACTGGTATCAAGCAGGTAATAAAAATATATGAGATGTGGACTAACATCAAAAGTTAATTAAGTTCTCTGATGAATCCACAAAACATCTCATAACATGGATGAATATGGAAGGCATTATGCTGAATGAAATTAGTCACAGAATGACAAATATTGTATGACACCGCTTTTACAAGAACCCAAGAAAAGGTTTAAACACAGAAGAAAACATTCCTTGATGGTTATGAGGGCGGGGAGAGAGGGAGAGAGGTATTCACTAACTAGATAAAAAAAAAACTAGATAGTAGACAAGAATTATCTTAGATGAAGAGAAGGACAACACAAAATACAGGAGAAGTCAGCACAACTGAACTAAACAAAAAGCTAAGAAGTTTCCTGAATACAACCAAATACTTCGAGGGACAGAGTAGCAAGGCTGGGGTTCTGGAGACCATAGTTTCAGGGGACACCTAGGTCAATTGGCATAGCAAAGTTTATTAAGAAAATGTTCTGCATCCCACTTTGGTGAGTGGCATCTGGGGTCTTAAAAGCTAGCGAGCGGCCATCTAAGATGCATCAGTTGGCCCCAGCCCACCTGGAACAAAGGAAAATGAACAACAAAGGCACAGAAAAGGCCACATGAACCAGAGACTCCATCAGCCTGAGACCAGAGGAACTAGACGGTGCACAGCTACCACCAATGACTACCCTGACAGGGAACACAACAGAGAGTCCCTGATGGAGCAGGAGAAAAGTGGAGTGCAGGACTCAGATTGTAGTAAAAAGACCAGACTTAATGGTCTGACTGAGACCAGAGGAACCACGGAAGACATGGCCCCCGGACTCTCTGCTAACCCAGAACTAAAACAATTCCTGAAGCCAACTCTTCAGACAAGATTAGACTGCACTATAAGGCATAAAATGATCCTCGTGAGGAGCGTTTCTTAGTTCAAGTAGATTAAAAAAAAAAAAAAAAAAACCCAAACCATACCTGTTGCTGTCGAGTCATTTCCGACTCATGGCGACCCTATCGGTCAGAGGAGAACTGCCCCATAGTTTCCAAGGAGTGCCTGATGGATTTGAACTGCTGACCTTTTTGGTTAGCAACTGTAGCACTTAACCTCTACACCTCCAGGGTTTCTGTTCAAGTAGATACATGAGACTAAATGTGCAGCTTCTCTTCGGAGGAGAGATGAGAAGGCAGAAAGGGACAGGAGCCGGCTGAATGGACATGGGAAACCAGGGTGGAAAGGAGGAGTGTGCTGTCACATTAGAGAGTGCAACTAGGGTCACATAACAATTTGTATATAAATTTCTGTATGAGAAACTAACTTGAGCTGTAAACTTTTACTTAAAGCATAATAAAAAAAATTAAGTGGAAAAAAAAGATTAGACTGGTCTGTAAGACATAAAATGATACTTGAGCAGAGTGTGCTTCCTAGCTCAAGTAGATATGTAAGACTAAATGGGCAGCTCCTGTTCAGAAGTGAGGTGAGAAGGCAGAGGGGGACAGGAGCTGGTTGAATGGACACGGGAAATCCAGGGTGGAAAGGACGGGTGTGCTGTCACATTATAGGATGAGCAACTAGGGTCACGTAACAATGTATGTACATTTTTTGTATAAGAAACTAACTTGAACTGTAAACTTTCACTTAAAACACAATTAAAAAAAAATTTATTACATTCTCCCCTGATTTCCAAATACATGAGAACCAAACATAGTCCTCCCTCAAATTTCAGTCTCTTTAACCAGTCTGCCTTCAACCAAGAAAAACCGTTGTGAACTTTGCAAGGGCTGATAAGAGGAGCAGAGAAGGCTGAGGCTAAATGATAAAGGTTTCAGAGAATTATGATTACAGCCTTACATTTTGCTTAGGAAAGTATTATTTTATCCTTCATATAATTGTTCCCTCTATGCGTCATAAATGGTACTATTCATTCATGATATCTGGTGACCATTTATATTTAACATCCATATTATTCTTAATGAAATATTGTGAATATCATGGTCCATTCAGACAACAGTAACAGAGTCCATGGTATTGTTCATCTAAATTCCTGTAATTTTGATGACTATTCATACTCCCACACATTGCCTCTATCTTGAGTCTACTTTAAAATAGTAGAATCATAGCAGAATAAAAGAAAGTGAAAAATTAAACGACTTACCCAGTTTGGGGGCTAGATGAAGAAAATATCCTTCTGAGAAACATAGCCACTTTGTTCCACAGTTCTCTTCAAGAATTTCCCACCCCCTGCATAAAGTTAGGTCTCTAACAGTGCTTACTTTATATAAAAAGACACATTAGCTAAATGGATTCTCAGTCCCTATTAGATATCTTTCAGACATAGGGAATACATGAGGAAGAATTTAAAAAATCTATTTTAACACGATCACATTTCCATCAGACATTAGCAACAAAGGAGACATGATCAAAGTGGGAAAATTAAAGGTACTTACTTGTTACAACTCTTGAGCACCGACTAAGGGGCTTTTGCTACATCTGGGGACTTGACCTGCACATTATCAGGATGACTAGAATGTGAGTACTTCGTCTCATGTACTTTGGACATGTTATCAGGAGGGACCAGTCCCTGGAGAAGGACATCATGCCTGGTAAAGCAGAGGGTCAGTGAAACAGAGGGAGACTCTCAATGAGGTGGACTGATACAGTGGCTACAACAATGGGCTTGAGCATAGCAAGGATTGTGAGGATGGCGCAGGACTGGACAGTGTTTCCTTCTATTGTACATAGGGTTGCTATGAGTCGGAACTGAGTGGAAGGCACCTAACAGCAACAACTACAGGGTGTCACCCTTGCTTATAGCTTCAAGGAAGAAAGACGAATGCCTTTGCTTATAGTTTTGTATTTCTTTAGAAGACAGAATAATAGATAAAACCAGCTAACCCTGGTGGTGCAGTGGGTAAGTGCTACAGCTGCTAACCAAGAGGTTGGCAGTTCAAATCCGCCAGGTGCTCCTTGGAAACTCTGTGGGGCAGTTCTACTCAACCCTATAGGCTCGCTAAGAGTTGGAATTGACTTGACAGCAGTGGGTTTGGTTGGTTTGGTTATCCTCCAGTGGGTGCCTTCTGCTTGAACACTGTGGATACATAACCTCATTAAGGCTCACAAAATCACCAAGGGGCAGGTGTTATACCTTTTTTCCAAAGGCTCAAGGAGGTTAAAAATCTTGCCCGAACTCAAAAAGAAGCAGAATCAAAATTCAAACCCAGATCTCATGGGTGTAAATTGGGTAAATGTTGATATATAAATCCTAACATTTTACCTAGGTAGCATCCATATAAAAATATGTAGCTGCAAGTAAACTTCAGTCATGTGTTGTTTAACATCCACTATACGTTCTATGAAATAAAACATATAATTTGGACATTGTGCAAACACCATATTATATACAGGCAGTCCATGAACTTCCTACTTACCTATAACCCACAGTTACAAACCAACCCCCATAAAGCCTATTATATTAAAACCTTATGGGAGGGGGTTGGAGGAGGTGACTGCTTAGGCCACAGCCACAGCAAGTGACAGCCGGGGCGGCCAGGGCTGCCGGGGCTGGGGCAGCAGCCAGTGAGGCTTGCCCGCCGACCCACCCAGTGACCTTCCCTGCCTCAGTAGGGGGTGTAGGCCCCTGAGCCCCTGACGGTGCCCAGTGGCTGGAGGAGGCAACCCAATCCTCTGGTGAAGAAGCTCGATGAGTGCTGCCTTAAGCACTGTGCACATGGGAAACTAGAAGACTCCAAAATTGTAATGCACCATAAATTAATGTATGCTGCTCTAGAGAGGGTGCTGAGTGATACCGAGACGATCTTAGAAGAGAACATTCAAGATAAAGATGTCTTATTACTGATAAAAAAGAGAGTCCAAGCTCCACTTCCAAAGATGGCTGATGTTTCTGTAGAAGAAAAGAAAAAACAAGAACAGAAAGCCCCAGAAATGCTATATTCTAAGCAACAGCCAACCTGCCCTCCTACAACATGGACTGGGCGTGCCCAGACCAACATGCGTGACTTCCAGTCAGAACTTTGGAAAATCTTGGTACCTCCCATTGAGGTGGCATAAAAATTGCTGGCGCTGAACCCAGTACTGTTGAATGATTTAAGAAGACAAATGCCATGCTGGACCAGGACGAGGAGTGAGTGGAGGGAGCTGCCCTTCAGCAGCTAACGGAGACCAGAGCCTAGAAGGCCTGTGGCTGAACCACGTGTCAGTGACTCAGGCCATGGAGTGGCTCATTGAGCACGCAGAAGACCCAACCGTAGACACACCTCTTCCGGGCCAGACCTCGAAGTCTTCAAGAAGATTTGAAAGGAAGGAAAAGGGAATTCCAGGCGGAAGCACGGCTGTCATTTCCCTTGATGGAGATAGGGCTCAATGAGAAGGTGATCTATGCCTTCCGACTGAACAACAACCAGCGGAACTCTGCCTGCCAGTGGCTGTTAGGAGACTGGAAGCCCTCCCCTGAGGAGCTAGACAAGGGCATGGACCCCCGACAGCCCCCCATTCCAAGCCATCTTGGACAACACCAGGGTGTAGTTGGGTCTGACCAACCCTAAGATGCTACTAGCATTTGAAGATATGCTGGAGAACCCGCTCAACAGCATGCAGAGGATGATGACACGAGACAGGGCCTGTCATGCTGCAGATCTCCAGGATCTCCAGATTGTGAATCGCATGTAGTGCCCGCCTTGCTGCTCCCCGCTGCTGCTGCAGGGGCCAGCAGAGGAGGCTCAGAGCTGACACTTCCTCTCACCGATCAGCCAGGCCAGAGGTCCCGGTGGGTTTACTGGTAACGCAAGAGCCAGGGGTAGGGACAGCCAAGGGCTGCGGAGACCCTTTGGCTCAGCTCGGGGTGTTGTGGAGAGAAGGGTCAGGCAGGAGAGGCTACTGGAAACCACCGTCAGAGCCCAGTCTAGACTGTTGGAGGAGGTGTCTGCTCCCATTTTAACTCTTCCTGCTTAAAAGTCTTCTGTGATGGTAGTTTTTAAATCTGCATTTTTAGCATCTGACAGTGTTTACAAAAAGTGACCAACTGTTTCACTGGGAAGTTGATCACCCCTCTCCAAAGAGCGTTCCCATGTCTCTTGGAATGCTACTTGAATCCACCCTTACGAGTTTGCAAGAGTCCACTGTTACTTGAAACAAGGCATATTTCAACACAAAGTGTTTCTTCAGACATACTAATTTAAGTATTTTACAAGTGATTCTTTAATAAACAATTGCTCTTTTTCCTAAAATAAAAAAGAGAAAAAAAAAAAAAACCTTATGGGACTACAGAAGTGTATGCGGTCTGATGTTGCCCAAATGGACGTTATGTGGTACATGACTGTATCTTGAAGGAACAAAAAACTTTTTGCAAACATACAGAGAGACAGCAAGAGAGAGAGAACAGTGACAGAGCCCTGGTTGTACAATGGTTAGCGCTGGTGTGCTCACTGAAAGGCGGCTGGAACCACCAGCATCTCTGATGGAGATAAGAGCCAGTGATCTGCTCCCGTAAAGACTGCATACTAGGAAACCCTGTGGGGCAGTTATACTCTCTCCTATAAGGTCACTAGGAGTTGGAATCTACTGGCCAGCACACAGCAACATATATATGTATATACACACACACAAACACACACGGAAACCCTGGTGGTGTGGTGGTTAAGAACTATGGCTGCTAACCAAAAGGTCGGCAGTTCAAATCCACCAGGCGCTCCTTGGAAACTCTATGGGGCAGTTCTACTCTGTTCTATAGGGTCACTATGAGTCGGAATCGACTGGTTGGCAATGGGGTTTAACAACAACGACGACACAGACTTCACTAAGGGGCAGTGTTGGGTCAGTGGTAGAATTCTCTACTTCCATGAAGCAGTTCTGGGTTAGACTGTTGGCCGATGCACCTCATGTGCAGCCCCACCCACTTTGGAAACCCTGGTGGCGTAGTGGTTAAGAGCTAACCAAAAGGTTGACAGTTTGGCAGTTAGAGTTCACCAGGCGCTCCTTGGAAACTGTATGGGGCAGTTCTACTCCATTCTATAGGATCGCTATGAGTCAGAATCGACTCAATGGCAAGAGGTTTATATGCGTGTGTCTGTATATATATGTTGTTGTTAGGTGCCGTCGAGTCGGTTCTGACTCATAGCGACCCTATGCGCAACAGAACAAAACACTGCCCAGTCCCGAGCCACGCTCACAATCGTTGTTATGCTTGAGCTCATTGTTGCAGCCACTGTGTCAATCCACCTTGTTGAGGGTCTTCCTCTTTTCCACTGACCCTGTACGCTGCCAAGCATGATGTCCTTCTCCAGGGACTCATCCCTCCTGACAACATGTCCAAAGTATGTAAGACGCAGTCTCGCCATCCTTGCTTCTAAGGAGCATTCTGGTTGTACTTCTTCTAAGACAGATTTGTTTGTTCTTTTGGCAGTCCACGGTATAGTCAATATTCTTCACTAACATGACAATTCAAAGGCGTCAGTTCTTCTTCAGTCTTCCTTATTCACTGTCCAGCTTTCACATGCATATGATGCGACTGAAAATACCATGGCTTGGGTCAGGCGGACCTCAGTCTTCAAGGTGACATCTTTGCTCTTCAACACTTTAAAGAGGTTCTTTGCAGCAGATTTTCCCAATGCAATGTGTCTTTTAATTTCTTGACTGCTGCTTCCATGGCTGTTGATTGTAGATCCAAGTAAAATGAAATCCTTGACAACTTCAATCTTTTCTCCATTTATCATGATGTTGCTCACTGGTCCAGTTGTGAGGATTTTTGTTTTATGTTGAGGTGCAATCCATACTGAAGGCTGTGGTCTTTGATCTTCATTAGTAAGTGCTTCAAATCTTCTTCACTTTCAGCAAGCAAGGTTGTGTCATCTGCATAACGCAGGTTGTTAATGAGTCTTCCTCCAGTCCTGATGCCCCGTTCTTCTTCATAGAGTCCAGCTTCTTGCATTATTTGCTCAGCATACAGACTGAAGAGGTATAGTGAAAGAATACAACCCTGACGCACACATTTCCTGACTTTAAACCAATCAGTATCCCCTTGTTCTGTCTGAACAACTGCCTCTTGATCTATGTAAAGCTTCCTCATGAGCACAATTAACTGTTCTGGAATTCCCATTCTTCACAATGTTATCCATAATTTGTTATGATCCACACAGTCAAATGCCTTTGCATAGTCAATAAAACACAGGTTAACATCCTTCTGGTATTCTCTGCTTTCAGCCAGGATCCATCTGACATCAATGATATCGCTAGTTCCACGTCCTCTTCTGAAACTGGCCTGAATTTCTGTCAGTTCCCTGTCAATATACTGCTGCAGCCGTTTTTGAATGATCTTCAGCAAAATTTTGCTTGCATGTGATATTAACAATATCGTTCTATAATTTCCATATTTGGTTGGATCACCTTTCTTGGGAATAGGCATAAATATGGATCTCTTCCAGTCAGTTGGCTACGAAGCTGTCTTCCATATTTCTTGGCATAAACAAGTGAGCACCTCCAGCGCTGCATCTGTTTGTTGAAACATCTCAATTGATATTCCATCAATTCCTGGAGCCTTGTTTTTCACCAATGCCTTCAGAGCAGCTTGGTCTTCTTCCTTCAGTACCATCGGTTCCTGATCATATGCCACCTCTTGAAATGGCTGAACATCAACTAATTCTTTTTGATATAATGACTCTGTGTATTCCTTCCATCTTCTTTTGATGCTTCCTGCATTGTTCAATATTTTACCCATAGAATCCTTCATTATTGCAACTCGAGGCTTGAATTTTTTCTTCAGTTCTTTCAGCTTGAGAAACACCAAGTGTGTTCTTCCCTTTTGGTTTTCCATCTCCAGCTCTTTGCAGTCATTACAATACTTTGTCTTCTCGAGACGCCCTTTGAAATCTTCTGTTCAGTTCTTTTACTTCATCAATTCTTCCTTTTGCTTTAGCTGCTCAACGTTTGAGACCAAGTTTCAGACTCTCCTCTGACATCCATCTTGGTCTTTTCTTTCTTTCCTGTCTTTTCAATGACCTCTTGCTTTCTTCGTCGATGATGTCCTTGATGTCATTCTACAACTCGTCTGGTCTTTGGTCACTAGTGTTCAATGCGTCAAATCTATTCTTCAGATGGTCTCTAAATTGAGGTGGGATGTACTCAAGGTCATATTTTGGCTCTCGTGGACTTGCTCTGATTTTCTTCAGGTTCAGCTTGAACTGGCGATTGGAATGCAAAAGTTGGAAACAAAGGAGAAGGATCAGTATTTGGAAAATATGGCCTTGGTGAAAGAAACGATGCTGGAGATCAAATGATAGAATTTTGCAAGACCAACGACTTCTTCATTGCAAACACCTTCTTTCACCAACATAAATGGCGACTATACACATGGACCTCGCCAGATGGAACACACAGAAATCAAATTGACATCTGTGGAAAGAGACGATGGAAAAGTGCAATATCATCAGTCAGAACAAGGCCAGGGGCCGACTGTGGAACAGACCTCAATTGCTCACATGCAAGTATATATAAGTATGTATATATATGTACACATACATATATGATTATACATATATATAAACCCCAAATGACGACGGTGATAGATACGATGACAATGGTTGTTAATTTTTTTTTTTTGGTTTGGAAATGTTAATGTGGAAGAACTGTCTCAACAAATGTTTAAATGTTTAAAACTGAATAGCTGCCTAATAACTTAATAAAGTCAAGTAGTTTAAGAATGGCATGGGGGCAGTGTCTAACCTCCTCTAACTTCACAAGGAGGAAGGAGAATCACGATCAGCCCAAGGCTGATTCCTATGGGGTGAAGGTCACACATACTTTCTTCCTCCAACCTCTTTACCAATTCTGACACCAACCGTCCCTCCCAGGGGACTCTCTATTTGTTGCTAGGTTTGATAATTCATTACCATGGCCACACAAAACTCACAGACCATACTCATAGTTATGAGGTTTATTAGGAAAGTAACAGGTTATAATTCAGGTTCAGGAATGCTCAAGGTACAGTTCTTTGATCAGGACAGCCACTTCTCAGTCATGCAGAAGGCAGGCCTCTCTCTGGCCCTCAGCCCTCCTGGCCCAACCTCTGCCCTGCTCAGGCAAGTGTTACAAAGCTCTTTTAGCTTCGCTGGTAAGTGCCCAGAGGCACCCCACTCCACCACTAAGCTTTGATCAGAAGGCGCCCAGCTCTAGCTCCAGGGGTGGGCACACCTAGCTCCACCAAGTGCCTGGTGGCACACTACTCTGGCGGCAAGTCTCCTGCTGGTTTCCTGGTTCTGCTGCCCCTGCTGCCGCCATTTCTCTGCTACTGCTTTCCGCTGTCTCAGGTATTACAGGTCTCTATCTCCTGAGTCAAGGAGGTTCTCAGCACAGGGACCCCAGATCCAAAGGACACCCTCCAGTCCCATCTCTTCTTCTTGGTAGTCATGAGGTCCCCCATTCCTACATCTTGGATGGCTCATTTTAAGCCTAGTAGGATGGTGAAACTGACCAATCCCCTCATCAGGGTTCCACACACCTTACTTGCATGGTCCAACTCCCACAAGGGTGCCATGCACCTTATTTACATTATTAGCAAGCTATCCAATCCCCTTGATGGCCACGAGCACCTCATTTGCACAGTTCTACTCAGTCATTTGGTTGGAGTTACAAAGACTATGACTAGAAGGGTCAAATTAATGAACTCACTGCACTTCAAGTAGCTACTCTGGAATTCACTACCTTCCTCTACTATATGAGAGATCCAGGTGGGAATCCTGGCTTTGCGTCTTACTGTGGGGCAGGCTGCACAACTTGGCTGCACCAGTAGTTTCCTCCTCTGTAAGAAAGCCTTTTGTAATAATAGCACCTGCCACATATTACAGGGTGAGGAATAAATAATACAAATGCTTTAATACACGTCAAATATTTAGAGTTAGGCCTGAATATGGGAAATACCCAAATAATGTTAGCTGTCATCCCTAAAGTCCTTCCAGCTTTGATAGTTTAGAAATCAATGACTTCAAGCTGTACTTAACAGTTTAGTAAAGAGGTCTGCAGTTCTTATACTAAAGTGGTGCTCAAACTAAACAAACCAGTTGTTGTCAAGTCAAACTCATGGCAACTCCATGTGTGTCAGGGTAAAACTGTGCTACACAGGATTTTCAATGGCTGTGACCTTTGCGAAGCAAATCACCAGGGTTTTCTTCTGAGGCTCCTTTGGGTGGGTTCTTACAACTAACCTTTTGGTTAGCAGCCCAGCGCATTTTCATCACTCAGCAGAGCTCAAAGGCCCAGGAGCCACAAAGACAGTCTGGGCGTGGCTGTTCAGTGGATTCTCTGGACTTCTGGAGACCAACATTTGGGAAAGACGGGGCTGTAAACTTTGATATTTTGATAGTAAAGTTTGTTTTAACCCCACCTCCCCCCACCGTGAGGCGTCAGGGCCAGGGTGAGACCCAGATTACTCAGAGAACAAGGTCGGGAGGCCACTCTGACCCGGCGCTACCCTGCGCCAGCGGGTTAACCGTTAACCGGGGCTGAGCCGGGGCCCCGTGAGGCGGTAGGGCTCGCTCAGTGGGGCCGGGAGCAAAGGCCACAGGACAACTGCCTTCCAGCTGCCAGGTCGCCGCAGCCGCAACCGGAAGCCCGCGCTCCGGCTGTGCCGCCGACAGGAAGCAGCGGACGCCGCGAGCCCCGCCTCGCGCAGGCCGCCCAATGGCTACCGGGAAGAACAGAACTTACGGTCCTCGAGTCCCACGCTCCGTCTCCGCGGGAGGGGCCGCCGAGGCCTCCGCGTGATGCGAATCCGCGAGTCAAAGCACCGCGCTACGCGCGCGGCGCCTCCGCGGGGGGGGGAGGGGGGAGCGGGCAAAGCTGCCCACGTGACCGGAGAGCGCCCGCCCCAGAGGCCGCCTAGGTGCCCCTGCCGGCTGATGACGTGGCTGATGGTGGTCGCTGGCCACTCACGCCCAGTGAGGACCTCCAAACTGGCAGTCTTAATGGTGTGTTTGACAGATATGGGTGGCATCAGTTTATTTTTTTAATTGTTTGTTGATCTCACCACAGTATCTAAATTTTAAATATACCCGACGATCTCACGTCTATCAATCTATCTTATAAAAATATTTGCAAAAGTTTGTCACAATGCATGTAATCCATGTATTTGTTTAGTGCTATCAAGTCGATTCCAACTCACAGTGACCCCATGTGACAGAGTGGAACAATCTCACGGTTTTTGTGGTTGTAATCTTCAGGGAAGCAGATCTCTAGGTCTTTCTCTCGGAGAGCTGCTGGGTGGGTTCTAAGGGCCAACCTTTAGTTACCCACTGAGCGCTTAACCTTTGCATCACGAGGGTTCCTTAATCTATGTATAAGTGTGTTGATTGCAAGGAAAGAATAAGATAAAGTAGTGATCATCAACAGGAAAATGGTTAAATAAAATACAGTGTAGACGTATGAGTTACATTATAGCTGTATACGCAAATGACAAATGCCTTGGGGCAGTGAATGTTAAAAAGGCAAAGTATAGAATACTGTATATAAAATAAATAAAAAATAAAAAAATTTTTTTATTTTTATTATTTTTTATTTTTTATACTTTAGTATAAATAAAAATTATCTTTAGTGATACAAATATGCAGGTATATATATAAACTTTATCAAAATAATTGAAAAGGAATTTAACGGGTTGCTGTGGGGTGACCATGAGAAATGGTTTTCACTTTCATCTTTTGAACCTTGCAGTAATTTTTGTAAACACGAAGTATGTTCTTTTATAGTAAGATGTCAACTGGCATTATATGGTCAGGCAAATTATGAGCAACTTTTTGTTTTTCTTTCTGTATGTCTCTGAGTTAAAAACAAAAACCCTTATACTTGTGTTCACAGCAGGAGACTAGATGAGTCTGATAGATTTTTCACCAAAGTTTTTCTTGACTCTGCCTTTCCACAGGAGAAAGATGTGGCAGTCAGCTTCCGTGAAGACCACAGCCTTGGAAATCCTATGGGGGAGTTCTACTCTGTCCTGTAGGGTCACTATGAATCCAAATAGATTGGACAGCAATGGGTTTTCCTTATCATCTAGGGTTAAAAAAAAAAAAAAGAAAAGTCTCATCAAGTCCTACTCATGGTAACCCTATAGGATGGGGTAGAACTGCCCCATGGGGTTTCCAGCGCTATCTATAATCTTTACAGGAGCACATTGCCACATCCTTCTCCCACAGAGCAGCTGATGGGTTTGAACCACCAACCTTTCAGTTAGCGGCTGAGCTCTTAACCACTCCCACCACCAGGACTCCTTATCTTCCAGTGTCGTTGTTGGTAGTGTTTTTGTGTGTTATCGATTTGATTCTGACTCATAGTGACCCTATATGAGAGAGTAGAACTGCCCTACAGGGTTTCCTAGGCAGAAATCTTTAAAGGAGCAGATTGCCAGGTCTTTCTCCCATGGAGCAGCTCTTCAGTTCGAACCACCGACCCTTCAGTTAGCAAACAAGTGCTTAACCATTGCAGCACCAGGGCTCCTTTCTTCTAGTGTAGTAGTTCTTAATCCTAGCTATACCTTAGAGTAACCTGTGGAGTTTTAAAAAGCCGCGACACCCACTCTTCACCCCAGACCAATGAAATAAAAATCTCTGGGGGATAGGGCTAAGGATCAGTATTAAAACAAAACAATAAAAACTTTCCAGGTGATACCAGTGTGAACTCAAGGTTGAGTACCATAATCTGCATTTAGTGTGGTACAAATGGGTTACAGGTATGCTGGCATATTGACCTAGGGACCCAGTGGGCCTGGAGCAGCCTTGTCCATTTACCCCCAGCATCCCATACAAATGATTTTTTTAAATGTTTTTTTCCACGAACCTGAACACGTAAGCCCTCACATGTCTGTCAGTTTGTTGTACTGTGGGGGCTTGGATGTTGCTGTGATGCTGGAAGCTATGCCACTGGTATTCAGATATCAGCAGGGTCACCCATGGAAGACAGGTTTCAGCTGAGCTTCCAAGCTAAGACAGAATAGGAAGAAGGACCTGGCAGTCTACTTTTGGAAAGAATTAGCCAGTGCAAACCTTATGAATAACAGTGACACATCGTCTGATATAGTGCTGGAAGATGAGCCCCGCAGGTTGGAAGGCACTCAAAACACGACTGGGGAAGAGCTGTCTCCTCAAAGTAGAGCCGACTGTAATGACATGGATGGAATAAAGCTTTCGGGCCCCTCATTTGCTGATGTGGCATGACTCAAAATGAGAAGAAACATCCATTAATAATTGGAACCTGGAATGTTCGAAGCATGAATCTAGGAAAATAGGAAATCGTCAAAAATGAAATGGAATGCATAAACATCAATATCCTAGGCATTAGTGAGCTGAAATGGACTGGGATTGGCCATTTTGAATTGGATAATTATATAGTCTACTATGGTGGGAATGACAACTTGAAGAGGAATGGCACTGCATTCATCATCAAAAAGAACATTTCAAGATCTATCCTGAAGTACGATGCTGTCAGTGATAGGATAATATCCATATGCCTACAAGGAAGACCAGTTAATACGACTGTTATTCAAATTTATGCACGAACCACTAAGGCCGAAGATGAAGAAATTGAAGATTTTTATCAGCTTTTGCAGTCTGAAATTGATCAAACATGCAATCTGGATGCATTGATAATTACTGGTGATTGGAATGTGAAAGTTAGAAACAAAAAAGGAGGATCGGTAGTTGGAAAATAATGGCCTTGGTGATAGAAACAATGCTGGAGATTGAATGACAGAATTTTGCAAGATCAATGACTTCTTCATTGCAAATACTTTTTTTCACCAACATAAATGGCAACTATACACATGGACTTCGCCATGGAATACACAGGAATCAAATCGACTACATCTGTGGAAAGGGACTATGGAAAAGCTCAATATCATCAGTCAGAACAAGGCCAGGGGCCGACTGTGGAACAGACCATCAATTGCTCATATGCAAGTTCACGTTGACACTGAAGAAAATCAGAGCAAGTCCACCAGAGCCAAAGTATGACCTTGACTATATCCCACCTGAATTTAGAGACATCTCAATAATAGATTTGACACATTGAACACTAATGAGCAAAGACCAGACGAGTTGTGGAATGAATGACATCAAGGACATCATCCATGAAGAAAGCAAGAGGTCATTGAAAAGACAGGAAAGAAAGAAAAGACCAAGATGGATGTCAGAGGGGACTCTGAAACTTGCTCTTGAACGTCGAGCAGGTAAAGCAAAAGGAAGAAATGATGAAGTAAAAGAACTGAATAGAAGATTTCAAAGGGCGTCTCGTGAAGACAAAGTAAGGTATTATAATGGCATGTGCAAAGAGCAGGAGATAGAAAACCAAAAGGGAAGAACACACTTGGCGTTTCTCAAGCTGAAAGAACTGAAGAAAAAATTCAAGCCTCGAGTTGCAATAGTGAAGGTTTCTATGGGAAAAATATTAAATGACGCAGGAAGCATCAAAAGAAGGTGGAAGGAAAACACAGAGTCGTTATACCAAGATGAATTAGTCAGTGTTCAACTATTTCAAGAGGTAGCATATGATCAGGAACCGATGGTACTGAAGGAAGAAGTCCAAGCTACACTGAAGACACTGGTTAAAAACAAGGCTCCAGGAATTGACGGAATTCAATTGAGATGTTTCAACAAACAAATGCAGCGCTGGAAGTGGTCACTCATTATGCCAAGAAATTTGGAAGACAGCTAACTGGCTGACTGACTGGAAGAGATCCGTATTTATGCCTATTTCCAAGAAAGCTGATCCAACCGAATGTGGAAATTATCAAACAATACCATTAATATCACATGCAAGCAAAATTTTGCCAAAAATCATCCAAAAGTGGCTGCAGCAGTATATTGATGGGAACTGTCAGACATTCAGGCCAGATTCAGAAGAGGGTGTGGAACCAGGGATATCGTTGCTGATGTCAGATGGATCCTGGCTGAAAGCAGAGAATACCAGAAGGACGCTTACCTGTGTTTTATTGATTATGCAAAGGCATTCCACTGTGTGGATCATAACAAATTATGGATAACATTGTGAAGAATAGGAATTCCAGAACACTTAATTGTGCTCATGAGGAAGCTTTACAAAGATCAAGAGGCAGTTGTTCAGACAGAACAAGGGGATACTGATTGGTTTAAATTCAGGAAAGGTGTGTGTCAGGGTTGTATCCTTTCACCATACCTATTCAATCTGATGCTGAGCAAATAATCCGAGAAGCTGGACTACGTGAAGAAGAATGGGGCATCAGGATTGGAGGAAGACTCATTAACAACCTGCGTTATGCAGATGACACAGCCTTGCTTGCTGAAAGTGAAGAGGACTTGAAGCACTTACTAATGAAGATCAAAGACCACAGCCTTCAGTATGGATTACACCTCAACATAAAACCAAAAAACCAAACCCAGTGCCGTCGAGTCGATTCCAACTCATAGCGACCCTATAGGACAGAGTAGAACTGCCCCATCGAGTTTCCAAGGAGCGCCTGGCTGATTCGAACTGCTGACCCTTTGGTTGGCAGCCATAGCACTTAACCACTGCACCACCAGGATTTCCCCTCAACATAAAGAAAACAAAAATCCTCACACCTGGACCAATAAGCCATATCATGATAAATGGAGAAAAGATTGAACTTGTCAAGGATTTCATTTTACTTGGATCTGCAATCAAAACCCACGGAAGCAGCAATCAAGAAATCGAAAAACACATTGCATGGGGCAAATCTGCTGCAAAGGACCTCTTTAAAGTGCTGAAAATCAAAGATGTCACCTTGAAGAGTAAGGTGTGCCTGACCCAAGCCATGGTATTTTCAATTGCATCATATGCCTGTGAAAGCTGGACAAAGAATGAGGAAGACTGAAGAAGAATTGATGCTTTTGAATTGTGTTGGCAAAGAATATTGAATACACCATGGACTGCCAAAAGAATGAAAAAATCTGTCTTGGAAGAAGTACAACCAGAATGCTCCTTAGAAGCAAGGCCGGTGAGACTGCATCTTACACACTTTGGATATGTTGTCAGGAGAGATCAGTCCCTGGAGAAGGACGTCATGGTTGCTAAAGTATAGGGTCAGCGGAAAAGAGGAAGACCGTCAACGAGATGGACTGACACAATGACTGCAATAGTGGGCTCAAGCATAACAACAATTGTAAGGATGGCGCAGGACCGGGCTGTGTTTCATTCTGTGGTACATAGGGTTGCTATGAGTCAGAACTGACTCAACAGCACCTAACAACAACAACAACATGCAAGATGTAGAGAAGCCCAGATTAATGGATTTGCCTCTAGTGCTAAATTTTTCTGATTCTGTTTGGTTCAATATAGTTTTAGGGTGATCAATAATATTTTATGGAATAATTTCCTTTTTTGGCAGTTTGTTTCACTGACCCAAGCACAAATTAACGACCTAGTTTTGAAGTGCCAATTTACCAATTTGATTTATTCTAATTTCCATCATCTGTTATCTCTCCCAAATTATTTTGTGGGGACATGGAGGGTGCTAGGAGTTCCTGGATTGTGTCACTGAAGGACTAAATAAAGTTTGTCATTTATAATAAAAAAAAGTCCTTCCCTTTTGCTTTGGTATAATCTGAACATTGTATTGAAAAGTGATACCTTACATTCATCAATCATAAATCTGATCTTTAATAGACAGAAGGCCTCAGTAGATAATGCGTACATGTATACACAAGAAGAATAAAAGGGAAAAAAAGGAAATTTCTTTCATCTTCACTTAATGTTTTGTCAAGGATTTCATTTTACTTGGACCCACAATCAACACCCATGGAAGCAGCAGTCAAGAAATCAAAAGACACATTACATTGGACAAATCTGTTGCAAAAGACCTCTTTATAGTGTTATGAAGCAAAGATGTCACTTTGAAGACTAAGGTGCACCTGACCCAAGCCATGGTATTTTCAACTACCTGACGTACATGAGAAAACTGGACAATGAATAAGCAAGACCGAAGAAGAATCAATGCCTTTGAATTATGGTGCTGGCGAAGAATACTGAATATACCATGATCTGCCAGAACAACAAATAAAGTCTTGTAAGAAGTTCAGCCAGAATGAACTTTAGAAGCGAGGATGGCAAGACTTTGCTTATATACTTTGGACATGTTATCATGTCCTGGAGAAGGACGTCATGCTTGGTAAAGTGGAGGGTCAGCAAAAAAGAGGAAGACCCTTAATGAGATGGATTGACACCTTGGTTGCAACAATGGGCTTAAACACAGCAACAATTGTGAGGATGGTGCAGGACCAGGCAGTGTTTCATTCTGTTTCACATAGTGTCACTATAAGTCAGAACCAACTTGACAGCACCTAACAACAACGACAACAATGTTTTAATGTGATTATAGTTATATGATAACATTAAATGCTGGGAAAGCTGTAGTGGCAGCAGAATAAGCCACCTCTCTCCACTTAACCCTAACATGCACATCACACACACACACACACACACACACACACACACACACACACACACACAAGTGTACATGCATAATTAACAGCAGGAACTCATAAGTCCATTTGAAACTCATTACAGTTCAGAATAAAATTCATTATTCGTACTGTCATTTTACTTTTTAAAAATTTGCAATAGAACAGTTTCATCCATCTGTGGGCACCGCTACCACAACATTCTGCCTGAGGCCATTTGGGGGTACTTTCTACCTCTTCTCTCCTTAGAACTAATTTGCATCTTCGCCCATCCATTCATTTATTCTTTACTCCTTTCCTTTCCTGTGCTTCTAACTTTGGCCTACTAGTGCCACCTATTGGTATCCATGGCATTAAGTTTTGTCTAAAAAACCAGATCAACTCATGGTGACCCCATGTGTTTCAGAATAGAACTGCACTCCACAGGGTTTTCAATGACTATAAACTTTTAAGAAGTAGATCGCCAGGAAGTAGATATTCAGGCTTTTCTTTTGAAAAAGGTAAATTTCCTGTAGGTGAATTCAAATGAACCTTTCTGTTAGTATCCGAGCACTTAATCATTTGTACCATCCAGGGACTAATATCCCTGACATAAGTTTTGTTAACTACCACCTTAAACAACTCCAGTTTCTCTTCTGTGATCTTGATCCTCTATATCCTCATATCTTCATTTGTAAAAAGTCTCAAATGTTCCTTCTCATCTTTGTGAGCCCAGCCCCTCTACATCAGGCTATTTCTAGGAAGGCTTTTCTGGAACAAACCTTTCCTCTCAAAGAGGTTAAAACGCTGCCTTCAATCCCAAGCCAAAGTCTGTCTTGTGAGCTAGAAGACACCCCTTTTGCTGCTGTTTTCACTACAGGGTGGTTTGAAGAGTATCCACCAATCTGGATTTCCTATCCCTTCAAACCAGGAAAGGAAGATACCATTGCCCCTGTTAGACCACTGGGACTCAGATCATGAGAAAGTGAGGGTGGAGTATGATGTGAGGGTAGGTTTTAAAAAACACCTGTCTGCTCTTGACTCCTAAACAAATGTCTCCACATCAATTAGGATGACTACTTGACATAACCACTTGGATACTATAGCAGAAACAGTGGTGTTCACCAAACATCCTATGTGCTGCCATATTTCCCAGTCCCACTTACGCTTGCTGAGGGCATGTGACTAGTTTTGGCCAATGGACCATGGGTAAAAATAAAGTGTGTTTCTCCTAGCTGAAGTGATACAAGACCTCTTCAGTTGCCTCTTTTTCTGTCACAATTAGCAACATTCTAGGTGGTTAGCAGGAATGTTAAGTTTAGTTATCATTGCAACATAGCTAAATTTAATGTAACATCTCATAGCTATCTGTAATTTCATGAGTTCAGAATTGAATTTTTTTTTTCCCATAAAGCTGTACTTCCTCTGTCCTCTCCATTTCCCTAATTGGCAACACCATCCACCTACATGCTTAAGGTAGAAACCTAGATGTCATCCCTGACGTCTCCCTTTTCCTTACTCCCTCTGTGCAGAAAAGTGTTAACATAGCAGGCCTGTGACTTCTATCCTTAAAAAGTCCTGCTTGCAAGGTTGGCCCAAGTGTCTGTAAACTTGGCTAGTAAGTGATTCCCTAAACTGATATAAAACTTTTCCTAAACAATAAGGGAGGCTCACTCTGCCTAAACAGTTTGTACAAAAAGTATACTTTTTGCTCACCGTCTGCTTTCCTTCTAGGAGTCTGGAATTTTGTATGTGCTAGGCTGTTTACTGTTAGCTGCTGTGGAGTTAGCTCGGACTATAGTGACCCCATGCACAATGGAATGAAATGCTGCCTAGTCCTGTGCCATCCTCATGGTGGGTTGTGGATCAGACTCTTTTGATCTGTAGGGTTTTCATTGGCAGATTTTCAGAAGTAGATCACCAGGCCTTTCTTCCTAGTGCATCTTAGTCTAGAAGCTCTGCTGAAAACTGTTCAGCATCATAGTAACACGCAGGCCTCCATGGACAGACTGGTGATGGCTGCGTATGAAGCTCATTGGCTGGAAATCAAACCCAGGTCTCCAACATGGAAGGTGAGAATTCTACCACTGAACCACCAAGGCGCAGAGGTTCCTATATGACAGGCCCCAGGAAAAACCTTCAGTGCTGAGTCTCTAATGGGTTTCTCTGAGTAGAAACATTGCACATATGTTTCTGCATTTTTGTTGCTGGAGGAAGAATGCTGTCTGTGTGATGCCTCATGAGAAGGAACAATCCTAAGGAGGCCTGCACGTGGATTCTTCCAGACTCTGCCTCTGTTTTTTTCCTTATGATCTAGCTGTGTAGTCTTACTGCCAAAAAAAAAAAAAAAAAAATCCATTGCCGTTGAGTTGATTCCAACTCACAGTGACCTTACAGAACAAGAGTAGAACTGCCCCGTAGGGTTTCTAAGGAACAGCTGGTGGATTTGAACTGCCAACCTTTTGGTTAACAGCCGAGCGCTTAACCACTGTGCTACCAGGGTGCCATTCTTACTACATCACTATAATAAATCTTATCTGTGAGTATAACTATATACTGAGTCTGGTGAGTCCTAGCAAATCCCCAGATATGAAGGTGGTCTTGGGGATCCCTGGTACCCTTCCCCCATATCTAATCCAGCACCAAGTCCTGTCAATTCTATTCCTAAAATGTATTTCAAATTACTCTGCAAGGTAACTGAGCACTACAGGTGTTACAGAGCACCCATGGGTGTCTAACCTTACTTTGCCTGTGACAGGCCTGGATACGATAAGGCTGTACTACCTGGGCTACTCCAAACTTCATCCTGTGGTCTAGGCCAGAGAAGGAACCATGGAAAGACTAACCTTAGATTCATGTAGTACGTCCATGTGCTTAAGATTGCTCCACACCATCCCACAGTGTCAAGATGCTCTGGAGAAAGCTCAGACATATTGCTTATCTAGAATCAGTGAAAATAACCACTGAGGGACAGGACTGAAAATACACACGCCAAAGAGAGCTTCATGTCAGGAGATGGAGAGACTATGCTCAATTAAGTACAAGGGCTTGAAATAGATATGGTAACTAAGCAAGTTTTAAACTACAAGAGAAAGATAGACACCTGGAGACTGGGGCTTACACCTTTGCAAATTTCTAAACATGCAAGAAGGCAAGGATGATGCATTTGGCTTCTGTCTGGATAAAGGCATAGATGGATCTCCACTCCCAAGTTTCAGTAAACATGGTGCCCAAATTAACCTCTTACAGGATGATTTCTCTCAACTGAGTTTACTTATATGATTTATAGATTTGGACTACCTGCATTGACCAACTGACAGCTACCCTTGTTGTCTGCTGTTGAGTTGATTTGGACTCATAGCACCTCCATGTGACAAAGTAGAAGAGTCCTATAGGGTTTCCTAGGCTGTAATCTTTATGGGAACAGACTGCCACTTCTTTTCTCCCACAGGGCAGCTGGTGGGTTCAAACCACCGATCTTTCGATTAGTAGCTGAGTGCTTAACAATTCCACCACCAGGACTCCTCCGACAGTCACCCCAGGGAAGCTGAAACCAAGATTCTCTCCATCTTCTTTCCTTCTCCTAGATCCTAAGCCTATGCTAGAGTCTTTGACAATACCAAGTACTGGGTTCTGGGAATACAGCTTTGCTTGGCTAACTACCCTTGGGTCAGGGTGTGGTCTATTTTCTAACTTCGGTAGGTAGGTGAGGGGCCAGTGCTGCAATAATGTTCTGAGTGCAGTGAATACTTTGGACTTTTTTAAAAAAATAAGAACTGAACAAATACAACCTCAGAGGTCCTAAAGAGATAACTTGGTGTAGGGAGAGAAAGGCCAGCCTGTGGCTGCTGAAGGCCCTTGTTATGATGAATTGTGCCCTCCAAAAATGTGTTGTAAAACCTAACCCCTGTAACCTGCAGTTATAATCCTACTGAAGCACTAACTGATGAAGATCAAAAACCACAGCCTTCAGTATGGATTGCAGCTCAACATAAGGAAAACAAAAATCCTCACAACTGGACCAACAAGCAAAATCATGATAAATGGAGAAAAGATTGAAGTTGTAAAGTATTTCATTTTACTTAGATCCACAATCAATGCCCATAGAAGCAGCAAACAAGAAATCAAACGACAAATTGCATTGGATAAATTTGCTGCAAAAGACCTCTTTAAAGTGTTAAAAAGCAAAGATATCACCTTGAAGACTAAGGTGCGCCTGGCTCAAGCCATGTTGTTTTCAATCGCCATTACGCACGCGAATGCTGGAGGTGAATAAGGAGGACTGAAGAATTGATGCCTTTGTGTTGTGGTATTGACAAAGAATATTGAATATACCATGAACTGCCAAAAGAATGAACAAATCTGTCTTGGAAGAAGTACAACCAGAGTGCTCCTTAGAAGCAAGGATGGCAAGACTATGTCTCACATACTTTGGATGAGTTATCAGGAGGAATCAGTCCCTGGAGAAGGACATCATGCTTGATAAAGTAGAGGGTCAACGAAAAAGAGGAAAACCCTCAATGAGATGGATTGACACAGTGGCTGCAACAATGGGCTCAAGCATAACAAAGATTGTGAGGATGGTGCAGGACCGAGCAGTGTTTTGTTCTGTTGTACACAGGGTCGCTATAAGTCAGAACCCAGTCCACGGCACCTAATAACAACAACAAACCCTAACCCCTATAACGTGCAGTTATAATCCCATTTGAGAATGGGTTTTCTTATGTTAATGAGACAGTAGGGTATGTCTTAAATCAATCTCTTTTAAGATATAAAATAGATTAAAAAAGCAAGTGATGGGGGAAGAGTGATGCCAAGCCACATGGAGATTGCCCAGGATGAGGAACTTGAAAGAGATAAGGACCTCACTCTAGAGCGGACAGAAAGTGAAAGGCTTCCACTACAGCTGGCACCCTGAATTCAGACTTCTAGCCTCCTAAACTGTGAGAAAAAAAACTTCTGTTTGTTCAAGCCAACCATTTGTGATATTTCTATTATAGCAGCTCTAGGTAACTAAGACAGACCCACAGCTCCACCCAGGCTGCAGGAACCCCTCCAGTGAAAACTGCACAGAATCAGAATTTGGGGAAGATTTTAATTATTTCGTGGGGTCTCTGGGTGGTGCAAATGGTAAATGTGCTCAGCTGCTAACTGAAAGTTTGGAGGTTCGGGTCCACCAAGAGGCAGCTCAGAAGAAGGGCCTGGTGATCTACGTTCAAAATATCAGCCGCTGAAAACCCTTTCGAGTACGGTTCTACTCTGACACACTTGGGGGTCTCCATGACTCAGAGATGACTCCATAGCAACTGTTATTTTTTTTTCCTAATTATTTCATACAAGGCAGGAAATTTTTATTTTTGAACTTTAATTCTTTGGATTTTGATATCTTTGGACTTTAACTTGGAAGAGGATTTAATCTCTAAATCTCAGTTTTTACCTAGACATTCATTCAGAACCGAGATATGAAAAAGATATTTTTTGTTGTTGTTTATCTTGTTTTTAATTGGGCCACTCTTTTTTTAACCTCAACAGGGAAGAGAGTCCAAGAGTGTTAATATAATTGAAATCCCTTCACATGAAACCCAAGGCGTAAATAATATGTGTTCTCATCTAACACTGCTGAGCCTTGTGTTTCTGGCATGTACATGCAGCATTGAGGGTGGGCTTTATCTATGTCAAGGTCTCCACATTTTCAGGAGCAGGCATTTTCAGTCTCAAACACAGTGACTGACTTCACCCCTTCTTGTTATGGAATTGCTTAGGGTCATGCAACTGGCTTCCTAGGGCTGATTCGCCACTACCTTGTGTTTGTTCCACCTAGGGTATCGCCTGTGGAGTATTCCTGACGGCTGTTGATGATTCTGAATCTGGCTTCCTCAAGTCTGAAGGAGGGAAAATACTTCTACCACATGCTCTTCATGACACTGCCTTTCTTCAGGTCTTGAATGTCCTAGTCTTCAGTGTTCCAATTCCCTCTGCCACACCCCTGTCCCTTTCAGGAAGGCTCAGCAGAGTTTCTTACAGTTTACCTTGCATCTTAAGTTGGTCTCTTTCCTTCCCTGCCCTATGCACTCTTTGCTAGATCTGAGTGCCTTCTTGCCTTTTTCTCTCTTCTTGGTTTCTAGCCCAGACTTTTTTTCCCCACTGGGTCTGTCCAAAGCATTCGCTGTGCAAAAAATTTTCCTTTCGTTGAATGATCCCAACAGGAGCTAACCTTCCATCAGACTACCCTCTAAGCCAGACCTGTAATAGCTCTGGTATTATCCAGCCTGGCTCTACTTTAATGTGTCATCTTGGTTGCACGTTCCTTAAAGCCCTGACTCAACACATTTCTCATACCTGTTCCCTCGGGGCACCAGCATCACCAATTTCCACAGCTATGATAACTACATCACTTTCAAACTCACCTAATAACAGTATTTTATCCTGAATTCCCTAGTTGCCCCTGTGCTTAACTGTCTAAATTTCTGTAACCACTTGTCTTATCTGCCCTAGTCTTTAAAAGGTTGTTCCAATGGACTGGCCAGGAAAATGGGGTCACAAAGTTGATACATGACTCCCAGAGGCGTGTGTGTGTGTGTGTGTGTGTGTGTGTGTGTGTGTACTTGGGGTAGGAGGCAATTCTTAATGGAAGGGTTATTGTGAAGTGGGCAGGGCTCCTAAAAGGTGTCCACTTGCAGAATCATCCTGCACATTAACATACTGAAGGCTCTGAGAAGTACTGCTATAGAGAAACCTGCTTGAAAATAGAAGAATAAATTAGCAGATACCATGAGGAAAAATTCAGTATATGACATAGTCTATAAGACAACTGGCTTGGTCTCTTAAAAACATCATTTAAAAAAAGGTCAGGGAGACAGTTTTAGAATAAAAACAAAACTAAAAAGATACAACTACCAAATGCAATGTGTAAACTGTGATTGGATTTTGATTCAAAAGAAAAAAAATCTATTCAAGTCAAATTGAGGACAAAAGGGGAAATTTGAATATGGACTGGGTATTACATGGTATTAGGGAATTGTTAATTTTCTTAGGTGTAGTCATACTTTTGTGGTTAGAGGATACATGCTAAAGTATTTAGATATGAAGTATAATGATGCCTGCAACTAATTTTCAAGTCATTCACTAAAAAAAAAAGCATATATATGAACACAAATATGGCAAAACGTTAACAAATCTTGAATCTCAATATGGATATGTGGGTGTTATTTTGTGTCATTCTTTCAGCTTTTCTATATATTTTATAATAAAATGTTGGAAAGGAGAGAAACCTATTTAACCTAGTGTTCTGAAAATATTTGACCATAAAATTTGTTTTCTCCCTTATTATTAAAGCATCTACTGATTCACAAAGCACTCTCTGGAACACATTGGCCTAGAGCAGGCTCTTAGTGTTCATTTTTAAAATATACAATAATGATAAATGCTCAGTGAAGAATAAAAAATATTTTTTAAAAAATTCAAGGTGCACTAAAAGAAACAAACTCATCCAGTTGACTGAGAAAATATTTCATAAATAATCCATAATGAAACAGTTCTAATTATCTTAACGTAGTGGTGCGACTTTGATGGCCACAGGAATGAAGGCCACGGCTTGCAGAGTGATTACTGAACGTATAGCATGCATTACCTACATCGCTTCTCACAGCATAACCTCATGGATGATGATCCAGGCTAAATTTTCAATTGTGTGTATCCTTTTGTGTTTAAATAATTAGATGAAATGATACATGACTTGGTGCACTTTCATGAAGACAGGTAAAAATTTGCAAGTCTAAGCAGTGGGTTTTTTTTTTTTCTTTTAATCAAGCTCCTTGGAAACTCTATGGGGCAGTTCTACTATGTCCTATAGGGTCACTATGAGTTGGAATCAACTCGACGGCACTGGGTTTGGTTTTTTTTTTTTTTTTTTGGATCAAGCCAAATGTCCTAATGTTTTTAGAATTTCTGTTTTATCTCCTAGTTCAGTAAAATAGTGCCTGGGGTCTTAAAAGTCTGTGAGCGGCTGCCCAAAATACCCGAATGGGTCTCTATTTTCCTGGAAAAGCAGAGAAAGGAGACCTAGGAATCAGAGAAGGAAAGAAGCCATTTGCTTCCGTAAGCTATTACTTCCATTACCATGAGACTAGAAGAAATGGATGGCATTTGGCTACCATTATTGAATGTTTTGATCAAGGACCCAATAGATGGATCCTGATCAAAAGGAGAAAAAGTGTGGAACAGGACTTTGAACTCATATGGAAACCAGACTTACTAGATCCATTGAGACTGGGGAAATTCCTGAATCTGTTGTCCGGAAATATTCTTTAAACCTTGAACTCTAATTATCCTATAAAGCCATCTTTAAACTAAACAACAGTTTAGCCCAAGTAATAAAGAATGTCTGCTCTTATAAAGAATTATCAATATGAGTATAAACTGACAACAATTAATCTAAAGCACAGATAAGAACTTTAAGGGGCAGAGAGCCTAAATTAATGGTGATGAAGCAACACAGGTAGAGACAGAATGGTGACACTATGTGAAGTATGTAACCAATGTTATTGAATTGTTCATGTAGAAATTGTGAATGGATGTGTGGTTGTGTGTATTGCTACCACAAATAAATATTTTTTTAATTTGCTGGCAAATTGACCCAAAGTATACAGATTAAGTTTAACAAAATTATAATTTTAATCTGAATCCAGAGCACACATAAATTTTTTTTTAAATTTTATTTCCTTAAATGGAGATGTTGGGGAGTATATTTAACTTTGCTGTCATCAATTTCCTCTTCTTACAGTAAAAAAAAAAAAAAAAATTCAGCCCATGTGGTCCAAATGGTCCTCACTGGCACCCTTATCCCTCACTTTGCCTCCCCAAAAGAATGTGCACATAACCCAGATCTGGCCATACACCCAATTCAGTTTAGTCAATCTTGGATTTTTCTGAAACTCTTGAAACAACGCACTCTCTTACCATTGGTTTCACCAGAATGGTAGAATCTGTTGTTAGAGGCTCCTTTGTCATTGTTGGGGGAGAGGCTGTCTAAGAATAAAGCCAACCCAGAGAAAAGCAGAGCTTAGATATGGGGAGAGACAGAGCCTCTTTTGTGCAACTGGATCTATCCCTGCCTGAAGCTATTTTGTGCTGTTGGATGTTTTATTTCAAGGAACTATAAATTCCCTTTTATTTTAGGCTAGTTTGAGTGGGTTTCTGTTCCTTGCAACTAAATAAGTTGGGACAGATACAGGAGAAGGAGGAGATTAGAGAACTCTCCCATATTTTTTTCTTAGAAAAGTCACTGTTGTTGTTGGGTGCTGTCGAGTTGGTTCTGACTCATAGGGACCCTATGTACAATGGAACGAAACACTTCCCAGTCCTGCACCATCCTCACAATCGTTGCTATATTTGAGCCTATTTTTGAAGCCACTGCATCAAGCCATCTCATTGAGGGTCTCCGCCTTTTTCGATGACCCTCTACTTTACCAAGCATGATGTCCTTCTCCAGGGACTGGCCTCTCCACAAAGTATGTGAGATCAAGTCTCGCCATCCTCATTACTAAAGAGCATTCTGGCTGTACTTCTTCCAAGACAGAATTGTTTGTTCTTCTGGCAGTCCATAGTATATACAATATTCTTTGCAACACTATAATTCAAAGGCGTTAACTCTTCTTCAGTCTTCCTTATTCATTGTCCAGCTCTCACATGCATATAAGGTGATTATATCAGGCATACCTTAGGCCTCAAAATGATACGCTTTTTTAAAACACTTTTTAACACATTAAAGAGTTCTTCTGCAGTAGATTTACTCAGTGCAATGCATTGTTCAATTTCTTGACTGCTGCTTCCATGGCTATTGATTGTGGATCCAATTAAAATGAAATTCTTGACAGCTTCTATCTTTTCTCCGTTTATCATGATGTTGCTCGTTAGTCCAGTCGTGAGGATTTTTGTTTTATTTATGTTGAGGTGTAATCCATACTGAAGGCTGTGGTCTTTGATCTTTATCAGTGAGTGCTTCAAGTGCTGCTCACTTTCAACAAGCAAGGTTGTGCATCCGCATATTGCAGGTTGTTAATGAGTCTTCCTCCAATCCTGATGACACATTCTTTTTCATATAGTCCAGCTTCTCAGATTGTTTACTCAGCATACAGACTAAATAAGTATGGTGAAAGGATACAACCCTGACGTACACCTTTCCTGATTTTAAACCACACAGTGTCCTCTTGTTCTGTTCTGATGACTGCCTCTTGGTCTATGTACAGGTTCCTCATGAGCATAATTAAGTGTTCTGGAATTCCCATTCTTCGTAATGTTATCTATAATTTGTTATGATCCACATAGTTGAATGCCTTTGCATAGACAATAAAACACAGCCAAACATCTTTCTGGTATTCTCTGCTTCCATTTATGATCCATCTGATATCAGCAATGATATTCCTTGTTCTACGTCCTCTTCTGAATCTGGCTTGAATTTCTGGCACTTCCCTGTCAATGTACTCTTGCAACCAAAAAGACACTAGTCATGTGAAATTATAATGTGTCAGTATCTGCACTCTTAGTTACAAAAAAACCCAACCAACCAACAAAAAACTCACTGGCTTCTCAAATAGCAATGCATTATCTAAAATAGTAGCGATATTAATAGTAAAACTTTTAAAAAGAGCATTTTCCTCATACCTTATGAAATCACAGAATTAAGAATTCTAATTTAATATGACCTCCTTAGGAAAAAAAAATAGTATTTCATTATTATTGACTAGCATTGTAATCTTCATGGAATTTTGCACCTGTGTATTGGATGAATGATCCTCCTTTTTGTACTTAGCCAATAGATCTTAACCATAATCTGCATTTTCCAAGTTCCACAAGTCTGGCTGTAAAAATTATTTTACCACAGCATCCAGTTAGCAGGTCCTGTCCAAATTCACCACTTAGGGAATACTAACCAACAAGTTGCTGTCTACTTGATTCTGGCTCATGGCAGCCCCATGTATTTCAGAGTAGACCTGCACTCCATAGAATTTTCAGGGCTGTGGCCTTTTAAAAGTAGATCACCAGGCCTTTGTTCTGAGGGACCTCTGAGTGGATTTGAACCATCAACTTTTCAGTTAGTAACCAAGCACTTAACCATTTGTGCCATCCAGGGATTCAGAAGGAATACTAGCCCCCTTTAACTTTCTCCAAAAGTGATCTTGATAAACTCAGGTGGAGTCCTGTGTGTCTGTGGCCGGCCTCCTTCTGTGATGTTTTTGTCTCATGCCTGTCAAGGCTGTACCGTTTCCTCAGTTCTCTGTAGATATTGTATCACAACACTCAAGGAAGATGCTATGGTGGGAGCCAGACAGGTCCAATGTGAGCAACAGACACTGCACTGATTCAGGCTCACCCCAATCCTCTAACTTTAGGTCACTGTCTTCTCCCTCCCATTTTTAAAGCACCTATTTTACTACTTTACCCAAGTTTTAGTTATCTATTGCTGTGAAACAAGCCATCCCAAAGCTTATTGGCTTAAAATGACTATGATCTATTATTTCTCATAATCCTGTGGGTTAGCTGGGCAGTTCTTATGGTGGTCTCACTTTGGCTCATTCATACAGATGCATTTAGCTGGAGGGTCAGCTGTAGGCTGGGCCTGGCTGGGTAGCTAAGTGGTTGGGCCTCTCACTCCACATGGTCTTTTATTCTGGGATTCTTCGTGACGTAATGGTCTTAAGGCAGTTTTTCTGAGAGGGCAAATCTCGATGCATAAATGCTTATCAAGCCCTGCTTGTGAAACATTTACTGCTTCTCCATTGGCCAAAGCAGGTCACATGGCTAAGCCCAGACTCCATGTGGGAGATTATACAATGGGTGGATCTAAGAGAAGTGATTCATTGGGGCCATAACTGTAACAATCTACTCCATCTCATTTTATGGCTGTCACTTCCCAATCTGGCCATAGAAAAGGGCAGCACAATAGCAATAGTTGGTCCTAATTCCCACCCAAAAGCTAAATTTTAAATGAAATATATGTCTGTGATAAGTGATACATATCTACATATGTAATAAACTAAGCAGCTCTGGTTGCACAGGGGTTAAAGTGATCAACTGCTAACTGAAAGGTAGACAGTTTGAAACAATGAGTGGCTCTGCAGGAGTAAGATGTGGCAGTCTGCTTCTGTAGAGATTTACAGCTTTGGAAATCTTACGGGGTCGCTATGAGTTGGAACTGACTTGGACAACAGTGGGTTATATATATACATACACACATATATACACATACGTATATAATAAAATTTATATAGTGCTTTGTACGTGATTGATCTTTAAAAATAAATATCAAATCAATGAATTAATGAATAAAATTACCAGTGGCAACAGTTTGCAAATTATGTCCTATAACATCAATAATTACAGGCTGAGGTTTCTCAACAAAGTCCTTACCATAAAAACCATAGTTCTTAATAGAGTACAGATTTTTAAAATATGAGTTACATCTTCGATTTTCTCCAATTTGCCTCATAGTGCCCAACACAGTGTCCATTACAGTCCCTCAACACATACTGGCTGATGGGCCAAATAAAAGTACACTTGGAATCTTCCTGATTTCTTTGATAAAGAACATAAGCCATTGCACAATAGGCTAAAACAGGACTCTTTTTCTTGCCAAGCTTTTACTTCAGTTAGAGGCTGCTTGCTGCTTCAAGTAACAGAAAATCCAACTCAGCTGCTTTAAGCAAAAATAAAATGTATTGACTTACTTAATAGGACAGGTCTCAGTGGTTTTTGATATGACAGTGCAGTAAGGTCAACAAGGTTCTAAGTTCTTTTCATGTCTCTACTCTGCTGTATCTACAATGCTGACTTTGTCCTATGGCTGGTTCCCCTCATGGTCAGAGATGGGCTGCCAGCAGCCAACAGTTTACATGCTCCTCATTCATCGTCAGTGGGAGAGAGATGAAGAGAGCATGCTGGCTCCCATAGCTCACCCAGAGGAGTGAAGAGGTTCTTTCCTAAGAGGCCCCAACAAACTTCCCCTCCTATCTCATTGGCCTCAGTTGCATGACCATTCCTGATCAAGACATGGTGGTGAGAGGTATGGAAATACTTTGATGTAATTAAACTAATAAAGGCCCATTCCCAGAGTGTGAAAAGGGTCAGCTTCTCTCAAAGCGCTTGACTGTTCAGAAGAGGCATGGATACTCTACTAAGAATCTGAAAACTGTTAGGAGAAATGGATCTAGGAAGGCAATCAACAATGCCCACTAAGCCTTCCTTAAACCTCAATTTCCCTATTACTATATCCCACTATTGCTGTGTTAATCTTCCATGATGATTCTCTTCCCTTCATATAATACTCAATGAGATTGCATCCCTCACAGCCCAGTGTTATAACAATGGCCACAACCTGCGTTATGCAGATGACACAACCTTGCTTGCTGAAAGTGAAGAGGACTTGAAGCACATACTAATGAAGATCAAAGACCACAGCCTTCAGTATGGATTGCACCTCAACATAAAGAAAACAAAAATCCTCACAACTGGACCAATGAGCAACATCATGATAAATGCAGAAAAGATTGAAGTTGTCCAGGATTTCATTTTACTTGGATCTACAATCAACAGCCATGGAAGCAGCAGTCGAGAAATCAAAAGACACGTTGCATTGGGCAAATCTGCAGCAAAGGACCTCTTCAAAGTGTTGAAGAGCAAAGATGTCACCTTGAAGACTAAGGTGCACCTGACCCAAGCCATAGTATTTTCAATCGCATCATATGCATGTGAAAGCTGGACAATGAAATAAGACGACCGAAGAAGAACTGACGCCTTTGAATTGTCATGTTAGTGAAGAATATTGACTATACCATGGACTGCCAAAAGAACAAACAAATCTGTCTTAGAAGAAGTACAGCCAGAATGCTCCTTAGAAGCAAGGATGGCGAGACTGCGTCTTACATACTTTGGACATGTCAGGAGGGATCAGTCTCTAGAGAAGGACATCATGCTTGGCAGAGTACAGGGTCAGTGGAAAAGAGGAAGACCCTCAACGAGGTGGATTGACACAGTGGCTGCAACAATGGGCTCAAGCATAACAACAATTCTAAGGATGGCACAGGACCGGGCAGTGTTTCTTTGTTGTGCATAGGGTTGCTGTGAGTCGGAGCCGACTCAATGGCACCTAACAACAACAACAACAATATCATCTATTGAGTACTGGGGTGAATCTGAAGAGAAAAACTGACATGACCCCCCCATCAAATATTTTACATACAGTAATCCTATGAAATAGATCATATGAACCTCATTTTATTGATGAGGAAACCAATACTAATAAATATTCAGCAAACTGCCTAAAGTGACACAGCTACTAAGTGGCAGAGGTTGAGATTCAAGTCTAGGTCTTTAAATTCTCTGTGTGTATTACACTGCATCCCCACTTGGCAAAACATCAGTTTCATTTAATAACCATTCATCTTTATTACAATATTTTCTCTTTGATCAAGTCAGAACATTTTAGGAATGGAAGGGAAGCTCCTCAAATTTTCTACATTTTTCCATGTTTCCTAGGAAGTGGCTTAGAAAAAAAATGTTTTAAATCTATCTCCTCTTCCACAAACGAGCTAGACTACTATATTTTTAGTATATCATTTATAGCTAATCATTAGTTGTAGTTTACTTAATTACACTCTTGGCTGTTTTCTATATACTTTCTGCTTCACATTATGTAATAGGTCATGTTTACTTCTCATAGCTGTATGTTACTGCGTGGCTAGTTCTTTCTAAAGATACAGAATTCTTTGTATTCAGTCTTTAAAGTTCTGGTTAAAATCAGAGCCACCACATTACTGAATGCTAGGAGTGGCATTCACATCATCATCTGTATAAATAGTGCCACCTGGAGTCTTACAATCCAGGCCTGCGAGCAGCAGCTTGGTTAAAATCTAACTCAAAGGGGAATATATGTTGGTAACCAAAAACCAAGCCCATTGCCGTCAAGTCAATTCCAACTTATAGCGACCCTACAGGACAGAGTACAGGTGCACCACAGGGTTTCTAAGGAGCACCTGGTGGATTCAAACTGCTGACCTTTTGGTTAGCAGCCGAGCTCTTAACCACTATGCAACCAGGGTTTCTGTGGGTAGGAGGATTTAATTTCTCTACTTCATGGGGCAAATTTCAAGTATGTGGATTTTGTTTTTCCTCTAGCCATTTCCAATTTGGATGATAACTAGAAAAGAGGGCAGGTTCAGGGTCAACCTGTTCATTCACCTTTACTTTGTGATGTGAATGGTGTGTCCCACTCTAGAAGAGTCTGAATCTAAAAAAGCCCTCTGGAACTTCCTTGATTGGCTAGAACTGAATTTCTGGGTTGTCTGTAAGAATGTAGGCATCCTAAGATCAACACCAACAGGACGGCCATTCTAAGGGATGCTTCAAATTTCTTTATCTACAAATGCTTCCAGGGATGGGGACCAAGACACCTAGATCTACTTCAAGTTTTAGATTGAATTTAGAGAACATTCCCTAGCTATAGAAGACAAGCATTTCAGTATGAACTGGGCTTAACTAAATCTTTCACAAAATCTAGGGTAAGTTCAGTTTAATTCAATTTCAAATTAACTACTTGAGTTGGTATTGGATATTTCTGACCCAGCAGAAGAATTCTTAGAATTTCTAGTTGGCAATTAGCTGAAAACCCCTACTAGATTGTAAAAATCAATTTCTTTAACAATTTTGCAATCATTTAAAGGTTTTGTTCTTATTTCTTCAACAAGCATTTGCCCTCCTTTCTATCCTACGGAACCCTATTTTTTAACCCTCTCTCATGCAAGTCGAGTCCTCAGTTCCAGATTGTCCCATTTCCCTTGCAATGATAGATCTAGATATGAGCAGGTACTGTAGTTCTGGCCAATGAACAACACTGGGAGATGTTGCTGGGGTCAGTCTGCTGGGAGACTTCTGGGAAATGTTTCTTTATTCTTAACAAGAGTGGGAAAGAAAGAGAGAGAGAAAGGGGAAGTCTCTCCTCTTCTTTTGGACATTGTCTTGTTTGAAGGTAATGCCTGGAACTGCAGCATTCACTTTGTGACCTCAAGAGGAACTGGCCTGAGTGTCAAGCCCATAAGCACAGGATGACAATGGAAAGATGGATAGGATGTGGATCCTTGATTATAATCTTGGGTTACCCAATCAATGAACCCTGGGGCAGCCATAGCACTAGAGTTCGTTTTATGTGAGCTAATAAATTTAAGCCAGCTAATTCCATTTTTCTGTTAGGGTGCTCTCAACTGCAGACAACAGAGAACTCAACTCAGCTGGCTTAAATTTATTACCTCAGTGGAGAGCATTCTAAGTGATACAACATTATCAGTGATTCTAACTGATATGATACAACATTAAAAGTCATTCTAAGTGATAGAACATTTTGAGGCATATGTGCCTTTATCTCTGCCTAAAGGCATAACCTTCTTCCAGTTAGTTGATCTTTTGTGCCATCACTAGAGTTGCCTTTATAAAATTCAAATCTGATCATGTAACAACTCTGATTAAATCCTTCAAAGGTCACTTTTTGCTTTCTTGGCCTGGGACACAAGATCTTTCTTTATTGGGTCCATCAGGTCAGGCCCCACAAGCATCCTAATGCTAGACATTCCAACTAATGTTATTCCTTGACCACGCTATGTTCTCTCTCCCCTGTGCTTTGTAAGTGCTGTTCCCACTGCCTAGAACATCCTTCCCTATCTGAAACCTATGGACCCTTTATGAAAGCATGTATAACACTACACTGTAATTGTCAAATTACTTGTCTCCTAAACCTGTTGCTGTCAAGTCGACTCATAGCGACCCTACAGGACAGACTGGAACTGCCCCATAGGTTTTTAAGGCTGTAATCTTTATGAAAGCAGACTGCCACATTAGTCTCCTGCAGAGCGGCCAGTGGATTCAAACCCCCAACGTTTTGGTTAACAGCCCCAACCTTTTGGTTAACAGCCAAGCGCTTAACCGCTGTGCCACCAGGGCCCCTTCCTAGCACATTAAACCAAACTGAACCCACTGCCGTCAAGTCTTTTCTGACTCATATTGACCATATAGAACAGAGTAGAACTGCCCCATAGGATTTCCAAGGCTGTAAATCTTTATTGGAGCAGACTGCCACATCTTTCTCCCATACAGCAGCTGGTGGGTTTGAACTGCCAATCTTTTGGTTAGCAGTTGAGCGCTTTACCACTGCAGCACCAGGGCTCCTGTTCCTAGCACATTACTTGGCACAAAATAAGCAAGTTAGTAAATGCTTATTAATTAATAAAAATAATGCTATAATCTAGTCTTGGGTTCACGAAGGCAACTGTGTTCTCTCTTTGGCTAACTTATTCTTGGTATTTTGCAGACTATAGCATCCTCAGCAGGCTAGCAAGGAGAAGAAAAGAGGAAGGAAAACCTGTAACTCCCTAACATGTGTTGTCAAAATGCTGGAGGAAGATAAGGCAAGCTTAATGAAAATTTCTTTTGTATTTTATCTATTCTATATCTGACCTATATGATGAATTAATCAACAATTATGTGCTCAGTGCCTACTACATGCCAAGCATTGTTGTAAGAGTTTGAGATATATCCATGAAAAAAAGGGTACCTGCCCTTGGAAAGCATTCTCTCTAAAAGTAAACTTTGATCATTTTCCGTTTCTGCATCTTAGTTCTGTATTTGTGCATAAACAGGAAACACTGTAATGGAAAGCTTTCAGACTCTCAAATGAAAGTCACTAGTAAATACACGCGTTTATTGTCCATAATTGCTGCCGCTTCTCTCTAGAACCAAGGATAGTTAAGAGGAGGAGGTCATCAATTAAATCTGTTTCTTGACCTTGTTCTCAACAATCCAGACCAACAGGCATTACCTTCATTTTTTTATCAGAGAATTCTATACTTACATGCAGCATTCTGAGGATGCAGCTTCCTTCCAGGCTTCAAACTTCCTTGGGATTCCACCTGGGATGGTGAGCACAGGCACCACCTTGGCTCTTCCCTTCTGTAGTCTGCTGGGAACTTTTTTTTTTCCTAGTCTGCATGGAACTTTGCATGGACACAGTAGCACAGAGGTAGACTGATCTGGGCACAAGGACAGTTTCCTGTTGAAACAGAGCATATTTGAAAGGGACCAAGGGAAGTTTTTGTGTCTAGTTCCTACAATCCTGGTTTTTACTGAGGTAGTAGCTAGACTGGAAATAAAGGCCAAACAGATTTTCTTCTGAGAGAACACATTGCCATGTAAAAAAGTACTAATTGCTCTGTGGGAAATGTTTTTATTTTGCAAATGCTCTGTGGCTCTGAAGTGACAGTATAATTACATTTCTGACAGTATCACTGGTACAATTTTCAATCTCCCCAGGGAGCAACGTGGGGGATTTTCCTCCTGGAAAGAAAGGCAAACTCAGTGGTCCCGAAGGTTGACTTGATTTAAGCAGGATTCAAATTTATGTAAGAAACAGATGACAACACAGCAAATAATGAACGCTTGGCAATTTAGGTGATTCACAAGATTATGAGAGCGAGAAACAACTGCAAAAATAAGAACTCTATAACTTTGACTCACTTTTTACAAGTTCCCAATGATTCGCCCTCTTTCCATCACAACTGGGGAAAGGCTAGAGGGACTGGGAGGTAAGAAACTGGAAAAGTGCCGGGAAATGTAAACATTAGAAGGAGACAGTAGTTACAATAGGAGAATGGAGGTGGGTGGCAGCTTCGGTTGTAACTCTCCGGGAGACTTTCCTGTCCGTCATGGTGTGCTTTGATTTAAACCTACCCCACCTGCCCTCGTTTTCCGTTGAGGCTGCGCTGCGGCGACAGATGATTTATCTCTGTCATCCAGCACCTAGAAGATGCTTTCGCAGGAGCAGGGCAGCGGCCTGGGGCGCGGCGGAGGTGGGCGCATGCAGCCCTCTGCCAGCTGCTTCCGCCGAGCGTGGTGATAGTGAGCGTGAGGCCAGCGGTGGCGATGGAGCGCCTGGTGGCCACGGGCCCCCTCGTCGTCCTCCGAGACTCCCTTCCCCGGGCAGCAGACAGTGCCTAGGCGCTTCCGCCAAACCCTGCCGTTGCCTGCCTGGAAGAAAAGGTAGACGAAGGGATTGAGCGCGCTGTTGGCCACTTCAACGACGTGCAACGCCGCCTCCAGGTTCTCGCCTTCCCAGTCTCCCGCGGGCCTCCACGACCAGGCGGCTGCCAGCCGGGCGGCGAAGTAGGGCAGCTCGCAGCCCAGGAACAGCAGCGCCAGCACCAGGCTCATTTTCAGGCTCTGCACCTTGGCGCGGGGCAGCGCGTTGGGCGCGGGGAGTGGGCCGGGGCTCGCAGACCAGGGCACCGGGGCCGCCGGGGCGCGGGGCCGGCGCTGCCACCAGGCGCAGAGCAGACGGCTGCTGGCGACGCCCATGACCGCGACGGGCGCCACGAAGCCCGCGACAGCCTCGTAGAGGGCGTAGACTTGCAGGTGCCAGCGCGGCAGGGGCGCGAAGATGCTGCGGCAGCGACGCTCCCCGGGCCAAGCGCGAGCGGCCGGGGGCGTGGCGGACGGCGGCTGCAGCCGGGTAGGCGTGGGGGCGCCCCCGCGCACTACGAAGGCGGGAGGCAGGGCCAGCAGCAGCGCCAGCAGCCAGCCCATGGCTGCAAGGGCGCGCGCGGGCAGCGGCGGGCCCAGTGGACGGCGGACGGCGCGCTGGCGCTCGAGGGCAATGAGCGCCACGAGGTGGGACGAGGCGCCGCGGCCGGACACCCTCAACAGCTGCACGAAGCGGCACGCCAGGTCGCCCGCGGCCGGGCGCGGGTCTCCCAACAGCTCCCAGGCCAGCTGCGACAGTGTATTGCCTCCGCACGCGTACAGGTCGGCCAGGGCCAGCTGCACTAGCAGGAAGTCCATTTTGCGACGCTTGGGCCCCGCCCAGGACCCGCGGCCGCCGCCGCCGCAGAGGCGGCACAGCACCATGGAGTTGCCGACCACCGCCACCACCAGAATGACCCCCAGGAAGACCAGGTGGACGCGGCGGCTGGGCGTCCCGAGCGGTGGCGTCCACGGGGCGGGAACTTCCTTCCCTGAAGTCAGGTTGAGACCCCAGCCCAGAGAGTTGGGTACCGAGAGGTTGGGCGCTGGCGGCACAATTGAGGATCCGAAGGGATCGTCCATCCTTAGTCCAGAGGAAGAGGTGGCAACGAAGAGGGCTTGCAGGGCGCGCGAAACCAAGGTGGTGGCAAGGCAGCACGGGGCGCGACTCTGGGTCTACGAGTTCCCAAAGTTAGTTGAAAACGCACACGCACAGAAAGGGAGAGAAATTCGGGCGGATTTGCGCTTAGTTGTTTTTTGTAGGTTGTCCTCGTCATTTGCCACTCAAATGTGGGTTGTACACTCGAGGAGCACACATGATTCCTATTCTCCACCCTCCTCTCCGATTCCCCCCACACACCTCCCATTTCGGCGGATCCTCTTCCAGCTGCTGCTGCGATCCCCCCACGCTGCCCTAGCGGGAGTCGCAAACCTCTCAGCTCTGGGGACCTCTCCGTTTGCTATTTACACGTAGAGCACAACCCGGGCAGAAGTCGCTTAGTCCGGCCTTTCTAAAGGCTGATGTTAACCCGGAAGGAACACACGAGAGAGGACTCTCCTGACTGAGATTGCCCAAAAAATGATTCCGTGGTTGCCAGTAGAAAAGAATAGAAAACGTTCTAGTTTTTTTTTTTTTTTAAAGCTGTTTGAAATGCCATGGATCTGCAGTAGCATGAGAAAAACAACACAAGAAACGTAACAGCGTTTAGAGCAAAAATGAAAACCCAATAGACGAACCTTTGAATAAAATATGTCTTTCTCTGGTCAACAATGAGCATTCTGCATGGAAAGAACTAAAATCAATGATGTTGCTTGGCAATTGGGAGTAGCAGTGGTTTGCAGGTTGTTTCAAATACTCTTCATTACTGGAAGCAGCGGATCACAGCTGCTCCCTCCGTGATGTAAAATTTGTTTCACTAGTCTGGAGAGGGCATTAATAGGTTTTATGCAAATAGTACATTTATTCTTTTGCCTTAATATTTTCATCCAGCGAAGGATGTGTCATCACGGCTCCTCATTCTCTTGGTTCCGTTTTCCAGCAGATGGGAGGTTGCTAGGAGGGACTACGCCTCCAATAAGCCTAGAGAAAAGGTGACTAAGAAAATGATAAGGCGGCCAATTTTTTAAAAAGAAATCCAAGGCACAGGAAATGGTTTAGATTAAATCTTGCCTCTTTTAGCCCTACCTCCTCACAAACAAATTTTTAGTTTTCCTGTTGGAAGCATCAATTTGTCTTTTATACACGCTCTCCATTAATCACAGTGAAAGTAAAATTTCCTGTACTTTTCTGATCTGGGGGTCATGGAGGTGTGGGAGTCTGCTGGGATTCACATTCCCAGACGGAGGAAACATTTGCAGCTTTAAGATGCATTGATGGGAGGTTTTGGTGGACACCGATGACAGTCCTGCTGGTTGCTGTAGGAGCTCCATTTCCTAAGACATTGTTCTGTGACCAGATACATTTTTTTTTTTTACTTTAGAAAGTTCACAGAACAAAGTAGTTTCTTGTTAAACAGTACACGTATTGTCTTATAATGTGGGTTAACAACCCCACAACATGTCAACACTCTCCCTTCTTGACCTTGGGTTCCCTATTACCAGCTTTCCTGTCCCCTACTGCCTTTTAATCCTTACCCCTGGGTTGTTGTGCCCCTTTAGTCTCGTTTTGTTTTATGAGCCTGTCTAATCTTTGGCTGAGGGTGAGCCTCAGAAGTGACTTCATTTCTGGGCTGATAGAGTGTCTGGGGGTCATACTCTCGGGGTTTCTCCAGTCTCTGTCAGGCCAGTAAGTCTGTTCTTTTCTTGTGAGTTATAACTCTGTTCTACATTTTTCTCCATCTCTCTCCAGGACCCTGTATTGTGATCTCTGTCAGAGCAGTCGGTGGTGGTAGCCAGGCACCATCTAGCTGTACGGGACTCAGTCTGGGGGAGGCAATGACAGATGTGGTCCATTAGTCCATTGGTCTAATCTTTCCCTTGTGTCTTTAATTTTCTTCCTTGCTCCCAAAGTTGGGGGTTGAGGGGAGGCAGTGGAGCATCCTAGATGGCCACTCAGTCCTTTAAGACCCCAGACAGTACTCACCAAAGTAAAATGTAGAACATTTTCTTTAAAAACTGTTATGTCAGTTGAGCTAGATGTTCCCTGAGACCCTAGTCCCCACAGCCCTCAGCTCAGCAATTCAGTCCCTCAGGGAGTTTGGATGTATCTATGGAGCTTCCGTGACCTTGCCATGGACAAGTTGTGCTGGCTTCCCCAGTATTGTGTACTGTCTTACCCTTCCCCAGAGTTACCACTTATCTATTGTTTATTTAGTGTTTTTCTGTCCCCACCCCATCTCCTTCCTAACCATCAAAGAGTGTTTCTTTTTGTGTGTAAACATTTTCATGAGTTTTTACAGTAGTGGTCTCATACAACGTTTGTCCTTTTGTGACTGGCTTATTTCACTCAGCATAATGTCCTCCAGATTCATTCATGTTATGAGATGCTTAGCAGATTCATCATTGTTCTTTATTGTTGCATAATACTCCATTGTGTGTATGTACCACAGTTTGTTTATCCATTCATCTGTTGATGGGCATCTAGGTTGTTTCTACCTTTTGCTGTTGTGAACAATGCTGCAGTGAACATGAGTGTGCATATGTCTATTCGTGTGACGACTCTTATTTCTCTAGGATATATTCCTAGAAGTGGGATTGCTGGATCATATGGTATTTCTATTTCTAGCTTTCTAAGGAAGAACTATATCGTTTTTCCAAAATGGTTGTATCGTTTTTCATTCCCACTAGCAATGCATAAGAGTTCCTCTCTCCCCACAGCCTCTCCAAAATTTGTTACTTCCGGTTTTTTTGATTCATGCCAGTAATGCTGGGGTGAGATGGCATCTCACTGTGGTTTTGATTTACATTTCTCTAATGTGACTAGGGAAACTCTGGTGGCATAGTAGTTAAGTGCTATGCCTGCTAACCAAAAGGTCGGCAGTTCGAATCCACCAGGAGCTCCTTGGAAACCCTATGGGGCAGTTGTACTCTGTCTTGTAGGTTGCTATGAGTTGGAATCAACTCGACAGCAATGGATTTGGTTTTGGTTTTAATGTGACCAGATACTTTAGTCATTTTCATCATCATATCCCTAATGCTTAAATATCGGTAAATATTTGTTGAGGTGATAAATGAATGGATAGATACATTTCAGATAAATTTGAGCAAAAGTTCCTGCCCTGACCATAAATCTATCACCGGAAAAAAAACAAAAACAGAAAAAACCCAGCGTTTCATATCTATGCCAGTATTGTCCATAGAAACCCAAGGAAGCTCTGTGGAAATGTAGGAGTAACCGTTCTGGGTGGGACATTTAAGGTAGAGTTTAATTTTCACATTATCCAGTCAGAGGGTTTTGCCTGAGGGTTTTTTTTTTTTTTTGTGTGTGTGTGTGTCATACACATCATCCCAGTTTGTGAGTCACATCTTCCAGAGAGCTCTCTCTGAGCAATATGCATAATTTAATCACTCTCCTAACCAATACCAGTTGAATATTGCTCCTTAACATAATTCAAAAATTTGTTTCAAATTTGTTGAAATGCTCTTCCATATTACAAAACAAAACTCTACTGGTGAAATTAGATTTCACAGAGCTTAACTTCTGTAAAATCTGGTAAAAACAATTTTTAAAACTAATTCTTATCAAAATAATACATGCACGGGTTTTTCTAGTTCAAAAAGAACTAGAAGGTTGATAACAACTTAGAGTCCCTTGTCCCACCTTTTGCCACTCCTCCACTCCCTTTTCTAAAGGGACACAATTTAGATTCTGTGTTCATGTCTATGTTCATGAGGAATACTGGTTTGTATTTTTCTTTCTTATGCAGTCTTTATCTTGTTTTTATATGAGAATAATTATAGCCTCATAATATGAGCTGGAAAGTATTCCTTCTTTCTATTTTCTGGAATGTTTTGTAGAATTCACCAACCAAGCCATCTGGGCCTGTTTGCTTTTAATTTGAATTCAGTATGTTAATTGATGGAAACTCTGGTGGCGTAGTGGTTAAGTGCTACGGCTGCTAACCAAAGGGTCCGCAGCTCAAATCTGCCAGGTGCTCCTTGGAAACACTATGGGGTAGTTCTACTCTGTCCTAAAGGGTCGCTACGAGTCGGAATTGACTCAACGGCACTGGGTTTGGTTATCTTAATTGATTTAGAGCTGGCTATTCAGGTTATATGATTCTATTTGAAATGAACTTGGGTAATTGGGGAGCCCGGGTGGTGCAGTGGTTAAGCACTTGGCTGCTAACCAGAAAAGTTCGGTAGTTCAAACCCACCAGCGACTCCAGAGGAGAGAGATGTGGCCATCTGCTTCCATAAAGATTACAGCCTTGGAAACTGTATGGGGCAGTTCTACTCTACCCTATAGAGTCGCTGTGAGTCAGAATCAAATCAGTGGCAACGGGTTTTGGTAATTGATGTCTTTCAAGTAAGTTTTCCATTACATCGAAGTTATCAAATTTATTGGCATGAAGTTTTTCATACTATTCCTTTATTGTTACTTATTAATATTTTCCAAGAACCCTCTTTTGGTTTCATTGGTTTTCTCTACTTTTTTTTTCTATTTCATTGATTTCTGCTTTTGTTTTTATGATTTTCTTCGTCCTGACTGCTTTGGGTTTAATTTGCTCTTCTTTGTCTGGTTTCTTAAGATGTATGCCGATGCCACTGAGATGTTCTTATTTATGTATTTATTTTTTACATAAGTATAAAAAAATCCAAACCAGTTGCCATTGAGTAGATTCTGACTCATGGCAACCCCATGTGAGTCAGGGCAGAGCAGTGCCCCATAGGATTTTCAATGGTTGATTTTTCGCAAGTAGATCGACAGGCCTTTATTCTAAGGTGCCTCTAGGTGACCTGGAACCTCCAACCTTGTGATTAGTATTACCCAGGGAGATCTTATATAAGTATCCCTGTTGCCGTCGAGTCAATTCCAACTCATAGCGACCCTATAGGACAGAGTAGAACTGCCCCATAGAGTTTCCAAGGAGCGCCTGGTGGATTTGAACTGCCAACCTGTTGGTTAGCAGCCAGAGCTCTTAACCACTACGCCACCAAGGTTTCCTTATATAAGTATATAATGCTTTAATTTCTCTCCAGGCACTGGTTTAGCGGCACCTTTTAACAGCACAAAGTTTGGTATGTAGTGTCATTGTTTTCATCCAATTCCAAATATTTTCCAATTTCTGCTATTATTTTTTTTCTTTGAACCACTAGATATTTAGAAAGGTGCTGTTGAATTTCCAAATATTGGGAGGATTTTCCAGATCTTTTTGTTATCGATCTGTAGTTATATTATTTTGTGATCGTAGAACATATTCTGCGTTATTTCCATCCTTATCCTTTTAAATTTGTTGAGACATAGTTTTGTGGCCTAGAATATGACCAATTTGGTGAATGTTCCATATGTACTTGAAGAGAATTTGTATTCTGCTTTTGTCGGGCATTATTTCATGATGTCTGCAAGGTCGAGTTGGTTGGTGTTCTGGTTAGTGCAGTTCTTGTATATTCTTACTGATTGTCTACTTGCTCTATCAATTACAGAGAAAGAATTGAATTCTCCAACTGTAATTGTGGCTTTGCAATTTTTCCCCATTTGGGTCTATCATTTTTACTTTGCGTATTTTGAAGCTGTCACTAAGCACATATATTTAGAGTTGGTATGTCTTCGTGATGAATCGACCCCTTTATCTTAGGTAAGATCTCTCTTCATTCCTGGTAAAATTCATTGTTTTGAATTTTACCTGATATTAATAAAGCCCCTCCAGGTTTGCTTTGATTAGTGTTACCATGGTCTGTATTTTTTTCCACCCTTTAACCTAGTATGTCTTTATATTTGAAGAAGGTTTCTTCAAGATAGCATAGATTTGAGTCTTATTTTTTTTTTTTTTATAATTCAATTTGACATTATCTTCTCAGAGGACATTGTCACCCTTTGAAATTCATTGTTTTAATTTGAAAAATTTGTGTTGACTGATATTCAGATTCATTGATTCATTCTTCTGCTGTATACAGTTTGCTGGTAAGCCAGTTGATGGAATTCATCTCTGATAGCATGCTTTTCATTTCTAGACTATCCATTTTATTATTTTTATAGTTTCAATTTCTCTGCTGAAATCTCCCCATCTATTTATGGGCCTTGTCCACATTTTCTACTATATCCTACCACATATTAATCATAGTTATTTTAAAGTCACTTTTGAATAGTTTCAATTTCTGGAACATCTCTCAGTCTGGTTCTATTTAGTGCTTTTATCTCTTGACAGTGTTTTTTGGTTTGTTTGTTTTATTTTCCCCCGTGCTTTTTGCCCTGTAAGTTTTGATTGAATGGTAGACATTATGTGTAAAAGAAGACTAGTGACTGATGTAAACAGTATTTATTCCTGGAAATGGGTGTGCTTCTTTATCTATTAGGCAGCTGTTGTTAGGTGCCATGGAGTTGGTTCTGACTCATAGCAACCCCGTATACGACAGAACAAAACATCGCCCGGTCCTGTGCCATCCTCACAATTGTTATGTTTGAGCCCATTGTTGCAGCCACTGTGTCAAATCATTTCATCGAGAGCCTTCCTCTTTTTCGCAGACTCTCTACTTTATTAAGCATGATATCCTTCTCCAGGGTCTGGTACCTCCTAATAACATGTCCAAAGTACATGAGACAAAAGTCACCATCCTTGCTTCTAAGGAGTATTTTGGCAATACTTCTTCCAAGACATATTTGTTCATTCTTCTGGCAGTCCGTGATAAATTCAGTATTCTTCGCCAACATCAATTCAGGGGAATCAGTTCTTCTTTGGTCTTCTTTATTCATTGCCCAGCTTTTGCATACATGTGAGGAGACTGAAAATACTATGGCTTTGGTCAGGTGCACCTTAGCCCTCAAGGTGGCATCTTTACTTCTTAACACTTTGAAGAGGTCTTTTGCAGCAGATTTGCCCAATGCAAACCAAAGTCGTTTGACTTCTTGACTGCTGCTTCCATGGGCGTTGATTGTGGATCCAAGTAAAATGAAATACTTGACAACGTCAGTCTTTTCTCTGTTTATCATGATGCTGCTTATTTGTTCAGATTTGAGAACTTTTGTTTTCTGTTGAGGTGTAATCCATACTGAATGCTGTAGTCTTTGACCTTCATCTGTAAGTGCCTGAAGTCCTCTTCACTTTCAGCAAGCAAGGTTGTGTTATCTGCATATCACAGGTTGTTAATGAGTGTTCCTCCAACCCTCATGTCCTGTTCTTCATGTAGTCCAGCTTCTCAGAGTATTTGCTCAGTGCACAGATTGGTAGTATGGTCAAAGGATACAACCCTAATGCACACCTTTCCTGATTTTAAACCACGCAGCGTCCTATTGTTCTGTTTGAACGACTGCCTCTTAGTCTATGTACAGGTTACTCATGAGTACAATTAAGTGTCCTGGAATTCCCATTCTTTGCAATGTTTTCCGTAATTTTCATGATCCACATAGTCAAATGCCTTTGCATAGTCAGTAAAACACAGGTAAACATCTTTGTGGTATTCTCTGCTTTCAGGCAAGATCCATCCGACATCAGCAATGATATCCCTCATTCCATGTCCTTGTCTGAATCCAGCTTGAACTTCTGGCAGTTCCCTGTCGACATACTGCATCAACCATTTTTAAATTATCTTTGGCAAAATTTTACTTGTGTGTTATATTAATGATATTGTAAAATAGTTTCCGCACTTGGTTGGATCACCTTTCTTTGGAATGGGCACAAATATGGGTCTCTTTTAGTCAGTTGGCCAGGTAGCTGTCTTCCAGATTTTTTGGCGGAGACGAGTGAGCGCTTCCAGTGTCACATCCATTTGTTGAAACATGTCCATTGTTATCCTGCTTACTATACATGTGGACCTTGCCAGATGTAATACACAGGAATCAAATCAACTAAATCTGTGGAAAGAAATGATGGAGATGCTCAATATCATCAGTCAGAACAAGGCCAGGGGCCACATGTGTAACAGACCATCAATGCAAAGCTCATATGCAGGTTCAAGATGAAGCTAAAGAAAATTACAACAAGTCCATGAGAGCCAAAGTATGACCATGAGTATATTCATCCTGAATTTAGAGATCATCTCAAAAATAGATTTGATACACTGAACACCAATGACCAGAAACCAGATGAGTTGTGGGATGACATCAAAGACATACACACAGAAAACAAAAGGTCATTAAAAAAGAAAATTTAAAATAAAACAAAAAAAGACCAAAATGGATGTCAGAAGAGACTCTGAAACTTGCTTTTGAGCACAGAGTAGCTAAAGTGAAAGGAAGAAATGATGAAGTAAAAGAGCTGAACAGAAGATTTCAAAGGGTGGCTCCAGAAGACAAAATAAAATAATGAAATATGCAATGACCTGGAGGTAGGCCATTAGGGAGGGAAATTTAGTCGATTTAGTCAGTAGTTGCACTAAGTTTGGGCTTTGTTATTTCTATACCAAAACCAAACCCATTGCTGTGGAGTCAGTTCTGACTCACAGTGACTCTATAGGACAAAGTAGAGCTGCCCCATATGGTTTCCAAGGAGTAGCTGGTAGATTTGAACTGCCTACCTTTTGTTAGCAGCTGAGCTCTCAACCACTTCACCAACAGGGCTCTGCTGGTGCTATATTGTTGTTAGGTGCTGTTGAGTGGATTCTGACTCATAGCAACCTGATAGGACAGAGTAGAACTGCCCCATAGGGTGTCCAAGTTACCTCAGTTATACTACAATGCTGCCATCTTGCTTTAGTGTGAGGCCTGTAGTGCTGAAGGATGTGCCCCGTGTTCCTGCTGCACCTTAACTTTCAGTAGGCCTTGCACAACTAGCCAGAAGGGATCTCTCTCCATGCTTCTGCCTCTCCCTCTGCAGTAGGGTGCTGTTGCTCTTGGTGGGAGTAGGGTGGTTTTCTTGATCCTCTTTCTCCATCCTCAGTGTTATGCAGGCCATGAGTGTCTGAGCCTCAGGGGTGGAACTTTCACTACATTCCTGTTCTATTCCCCCATAGCAGCTGTACTCTGCCTTATAATTTTCTGCAAATTGTGGCAGGAGACGATTGTTTTGTATCAACATAGTATCCTAGGCATTACTGGGTTTCTGCCTCTTTCCCAGCAGCAGATTAGCATTTAATATACATACTTGTACCCAATTAAATATGGAGACACAAACACACACATGTGTATGACCAGTGTAGCAGGGAATAGTCCTGGTACAGGCTTAGATCTTCTTCTCTGTGTTCTTCATTGGGCTTCTTCTACCTAGTTCATGTTGAGACTTCTCTCTCTTGCTTTATGGCCTTTATTGCCAAATTCTTGGTTTGACTCAGTGGTTTATAGTGTTTTAATAGCCGGTAAGGTTACACCTCAGTATTCTTTCGTATAATTTTATTAGCTATTTTCAGACATCCATTTTCCCATGAAAACTTTAAAATAATTTTGTCAAATTGAAAAAAGACCTTTGGGATTAAAATTATAATCATATGAAATTTATACATTAATTTTTGAGAAGTGACATTTTTATATTAGATCCTTGCATCTAAGAACATACTGTCTACTTTCCATGTTCATATCTTGTTTTATATACTTCATAGAATTTTAGTTTTTTTATATCTAATTTAATTCATTAAAATTTATTTTATAGAATGTCATAATGCATATGGAATATTTTTCCTAATTTCCATTTTGACCTAGTGCTTTTTCTTATGTATAACTACTAATTTTTGTATACACAACCACTTAACCGAATGTTATCAATTCTAATCATTTTCATTGGGATCCATTGGGTTTATTGAAATACAAAAGCCCCAAACTGTAGAAAAAAAAAATACAAAATCCTTCTTTCCCCCAAAAGGCCAATAAAAGTATATTGATAAGGCTCCCAGGTGATGTGGATGCTTCTAGCCCAAGTACCAAAACACAAGTTTCCATACCAGTGGCTGCTAAACTTTGCTACACGTTAGAATCGTGGTAAGCTTTTTAAAATTCCTGATGCTTGAGGGTAGGAGCCTGGCATTAATAGTTTTTAAACATTCCCAGGTGATTCCAATTTTTGCAAAGTTTTGGAGCTCTTATTCTAAATCAGGGGTTGTAAACTATGACTCACATGGGTCACATCCAGCCCACTTTTTTTTTTTCCCCAGCTTCTCATTAAAAATTTTTATTGTGCTCTAAGTGAAAGTTTACAAATCAAGTCAGTCTCTCATACAAAACCTTATATACACCTTGCTATATACTTCTAGTTGCTCTCCCCCTAATGATAGCACATTCCTTCTCTCCACCCTGTGTTTCTGTGTCCATTCAGCCAGCTTCTGTCTCCCTCAGCCTTCACATCTCCCCTGCAGACAGGAGCTGCCCGAATAGTCTCATTGTCTCCTTGATCCAAGAAGCCCACTCTTTATCAGTATTGTTTTCTGTGTTGTATGTAGTACAGTCCAATCCCTGTCTGAAGATTTGGCTTCTAGAATGGGTCCTGTCTTGGGGACCATGATCTCCGGGATCCCTCTGGTTTCAGTCAGACCATTAAGTCTGGTCTTTTTACTAGAATTTGGGGTCTGCATACCACTGCTCTCCTGCTCCTTCAGGGATTCTCTGTAGTACTCCCTGTCATGGCAGTCATTGGTTGTAGCTGGACACCATCTAGTTCTTCTGGTCTCAGGCTAATGTAGTCTTTGATTTACATGGCCCATTCTGACTTTTGTAGCCCACTATCTTTTTGTAAGTTTTATAGGAACATAAAACCAAAAACCAAACCCGGTGCCGTTGAGTTGATTCCGACTCATAGTGACCCTATAGGACAGAGTAGAACTGCCCCATAGAGTTTCCAAGGAGCGCCTGGCGGATTCGAACTGCTGACCCTCTAGTTAGTAGCCGTAGCACTTAACCACTACGCCACCAGGGTTTCCATGGAAACATAGCCATGCTTATTTGCTTGTGTATTACCTGTTGCTGCTTTCATGATACAGTGGCAGAGTTGACTAGTTGCAAATGAAACCATGTGGCCTACAAGTCCAAATATTTAACATCTGGTCTTCTATGGAAAAAGTTTAATGACTCCTGTTCTTGATCATATAAGAAGATTAAACAGTGTTCTTTGTCAGCTTTCTTCTGCAGGCTTTTTCTAGAATTCACTGTTTCTAGTGGGCTCTATTTGAGGTTACTCCCCCTCATACTCTGCCATGGCTTAACATGCTGGTTTTCTAAAGCAATGTGATATCTGAGAAACTACAATTCCGGCAAGTCAGTTAAACAGGTATTTCCTATGCTTCTCCTATGTATCAGGCACTTGGGATACTTTAGTGGACAAAAAAGATAAAAAGCCATGCAACTTTCGAGCTTTCATTTCAGTGAGGGTATGGAAGTGGGACACAGTATAAACCAATTAAATATGCAAAGCATACACTAAGTTGAATACTAATGATTTCTATGAAGAAAAATAAAGCAGGGAAGCTCTTGTGAGGTGACATTTCAGAGCAACGACCTGAAGGAGGTAAGAAAGTGAGCCATGTATAAATCTTAGAGAAGGACCCCATTTTAGGCAGACAGAATTAACAAAGGCCTGGAGGTGATGTGTTTTTGGTCTGCCTGGAAACAACGGGGAGGCCAGTGTGGCTGAGCAGAGTGAACAATGGGGGACTGTGGAAAGACAGGAGGTCTGAGAGATACCCTGCAGTCAGATCACCCAGGCCCCTATAGGCTGTTGTAATGACTTTGGCTTTCAAGAGTGACATGGGAAACCAGTGGAGGGTTTTGAGTGTCTGGTGATGTGCTCTGAATATTCTAACAGAACGACTCCCGCTGCTGGGGCCAAGGACAGAATCAAGATCGCTTAGAAGGTTACTGCAGAATTCTAAGCAACAGATTATGGTAGATTGGAAGGGTGGTCACAGTAGAAGTGATAAAAAGTGAAGCCCCCAAATTTTCCTCCATCTGGTTTATAAACAGTGTCAGTTCCTCTCAGATTCTGGCATTGGGCAATCTGTCTTGGTTTTGGAAGTTTTTATTTGTTTTCATGATTGTTAGATAAAATTGTTAGATACTATTTTGAGTTAGGTGTTGTCCTGAAAGCTGAATTTTACCTGATTATTATTCTATAATGTATGAACACATTGTGAATGCTTGGTAAATACTGTCAATGAATGCATAATAAAGGGTTTGAGTGGAATGAGGTAGATTATATTTTATCTTCACATGCCTATACTTTTGGAACGATTATTGCTTTATTTTATTCTGAAAGTTAGCATACAGACTCACACATTAGTTAATTTTATGTTCTTTAGTTTTAATCAGGAGATGGGACATGGATTTATATATTTTAATTTTAACTTTAATTTTGAGATCTGAGATATTTCTCTTAAGGTTTTTACTTCACAATATATTCATGCACAGAAATTTCTCAGAAATTCATACATAAATATAAAGATAAGTTCATTCAAGCTTACTGAAGAGCAGTAAACCAAATAAAGGCACCAAATTGGCACATGAAGAAAATTTTAAAGACAGTTTGAAAAAAGTAAGCTAGATAATTATTTGCAGGTGAGGTTTTTACCTGGAAAATGTAAGGTATCAACTGAAAAATTATTATGAATAAGTCACTAAAGTGTTTTCGTACAAAATAAATATACAGAAACAGAATTTGCACATATAAACAACCAGAAGACATATGGGAAGACAGATCCACTTAACAACAGATGAAAAAACAAATAGGAATAAATTAACTTCTAGCTACACATTAGGATCATCAACTGGAGGGCTCAACAGACAAAATAACAGTAATATCAAAACAGTGTCCAGGCCCCAGGCCCCAGCCCCAGAAGTTCTAATTCAGTTGGCTTGGGGTAGGGTCTTGCTGTTGTTGTTGGGTGCACTGAGTCCATTCCAACTCATGTCAACTCCATGCCACTGAGTAGAGCTGCCCCATAGGGTTTTCTTTATGGAAGCAAATCACCTGGTCTTTCTCCTGCAGGGCCACTAGGTGGGTTTCAACTGTCAACCTTTTGGTTAGCAGCTGAGTGCTGAACTGTTGTACCACTAGGACATGGGGCCTAGGTGGTATTTTTTAAAGGACCCTACTTGTCAAAAATCTGTATGAAGAAAACTTAATATACTATTGGGGACGATATAAAAGAAACTTAAAGGGAAAGACATATTTTTACTTAGAGTGACTGAATATAATAAAAAATTCCACTCTCACTACACTAGGCTATACGTTTAATACAAAAAAAACAAAACAAAAAAAATACTTTCATAAAAACACTGACAGGATTATTCATTTTTGGAACTAGACAAACTGATTCTAAATTTGCGTGGAAAAGATAAGGAAGCAACAATAGCCAGGATACTTCTGAAAAAGAAAACTGATGAGAAGGGACTAGTCCTACCAGATATTGACACATATTAAAAGTTATAATAAGTAAAACAGACTGGTCCAGTGAAAAAATGTTCAGAAAGGGCCCAAATGTAAATAGAATTCTGGTATATGATAAAATGATATTTCAAATCAATGGGGGAAAAGATAATTTACTCAATAAAAGGTGTTATATAATAAAGTGATATTTCAAACCAATGGGAAAAAAGAGTTTACTCGATAAAAGGTGAACTGTGTAGCCATCTTTAAAAACAAACAAAATTGATCTCTAATACTTGATACATCCCAGATGGATCAAAGATTTAAGGGTAAAAAATAAAACTGTAAAAGAAGCTGACAAGTAGTGAAGACCGTTAGCTTAAACATGACACAAATAGCAAAGCCATAAAAGCCAAAAAAGATTCATAAACTTGACTACATGAATATACAAATTTCTGCATGTCAGAAACCACAAGAACGGAGTCAAAAGACAAATGATAAAAATGATGAACTGGAAAGGAAAATATTTGCAGCTTCTCTTGTTGTTGTTAGGTGCCTTTGAATCAGTTCCAACTCATAGCAACCCTACGTACAACTGAACTAAACACAGCCCAGTTCTGTGCCATCCTCACAATTGTTGATATGTTTGAGCCTATTGTTGTAGCCACTGTGTCAGTCCATCTCGTTGAGTGTCTTCCTCTTTTTTCACTGACCCTCTACTTTATCAAGCATGATGTTCTTCTCCAGGGACTGGTCCCTCCTGATAACATGTCCAAAGTATGTTAGACAAAATGTCACCATCCTCGGTGTACTTGCTTCTAAGAGAGACTTTATTCTTCTGGCAGTCCATGGTATGTTTAATATTCTTTGACAACACCGTAATTCAAATGCAGCAGTTCTTCTTTGGTCTTCCTTATTCACGGTCCAGCTTTCCCATGCGAGGCACTTGAAAACACCATGGCTTGGGTCAGGTGCACCTTAGTTCTCAAGATGACATATATGCTTCTCTCACAAAGAGCTAATATCTAAAGTGTTCTTGTAATAAAAAAAGACCAACAATTTAACAGAAAAATAGGTAAAGAAACAGGAAAGGTCATGGTAAAGGAATTTCTGGTGGCTATTAAATATATGAAAATATGATTACCTTACTCATAATAAGAAAAATAAAAACTACAGTAAAATAATAATTATCAGGTTGGCAAAGGTAAACTTTTTTGAAAAATTGTTTTAGGTAAAAGTTCACAGTACAAATTAGTTTCTCACTCAAAAATTTATACACAAATTGTTTTGTGACATTGGTTGTAATTCCTGCAATTAGTCGGCACTCTGCCCTCTTTCCCTCTCCACCCTGGGTTCTCAGTGTCCATTCATTCAGTTCTCCTGTTCCTTCCTGCCTTCTTGTTTTTTTGCTTTTGGGCAGGTGTTGCCCATTGGGTCTCCTATCCTTGATTGAACTAAGAAGCACGTCCCTCACGTGTGTTTTTGTTTGTTTTATAGGCCTGTCTAATCTTTGGCTGAATGGTGGACTTGAGGAGTGGCTTCATTTCTGAGTCAGCAAGGTGTCTGGAGGCCATAGTTTTGGGATTCACTCGAGTCTCTGTCAGACCAGTAAGTCTGAATTTTGTTCTACATTTTTCTCCAGCTCTGTCCAGAACCCTCCAAGATAAACATTTTTGGTAATATACTTCATTGGTAAGGATGTGAAGGCATGCACTGCAGGTGGCAGTATAAATTGGTATAACTTCTTTAGAGGTAACTGGGCAATATTTAGCATAATTTTGCTAGATATACTCTTGACCCAGCAATTCCACTTCTAGGTATCTATACTGTTCCAAACCAAACCCACTGCTGTCAAGTCGATTCCGACTCATAGCGACCCTATAGGATAGAGTAGAACTGCCCCACGCAGTTTCCAAGGACCGCCTGGTGGATTCGAACTGCTGACCTCTTGGTTAGCAGCTGTAGTACTTAACCACTACGCCACCAGAGTTTCCATTTATACTGTTAGGTGGGAAAAAATAATACGTATGTTTGCTTAAAATGTGTATATAAGAAGGATACAACAGTTGCCTTTGAGGAGGGGAACTTGGTGGCCAGGGGACTGGGAAATGGGCGCGACTTCAAGCTCAGTGTTAACCTTTTTGTACCTTTTTGAAGCATGTACCTTGTGCATATAATACCTATTTTAAAAAATAATAATAAAGTCAGTCACTGCTGGGGTTGTGTACATTGTCTACGTCCCGTCAAATACTCAAAAATAATTATTCTATGGCTCATGTGTAATAATCCATAAGTCTTACGATATTCTATTATTATTCAGAGGAAAACAGCTTTATATGATAGTAGCTGCTCCCAACCTTTTAATATTTTCATGAAGTTGTTAGAAATTTTTAAGAATGAGGTTTTAATAGTAGCCATTTTTGAAAGTATATAATTCTTCAATCACTGGCGTTTTGTTTTAAAATACAATGTTTTGTTTTAAAATATAATAAATTCCTTAAAAGTTACTAAAAATCAGTAATGTTAGAACTATAGTATTTAAAATATATCATTGATTGATTATGATCTTTTAGCATATTGATAAGTAGCTACAGAACATTATTTCCTTATTTTTGTTCAAACTCTTGGATTAGTGGGTTTTTAAGCCACTGATTGATTGCACTTTCGTACTTTGTTGGTTCTTTCAGCCAGTCCTGATGCCACCTAAGGTTTGCTATAACATTTGAATAGTTCTGCCCCAGACTTTGTTTCCAGTTGATAAACTGTTCTTTATTGTATTGGTGGACAGAAGCAGAAACTTTAGGGTAGTTTATAATGGAACGAAGCTTCTGATCCAAAGAATAAGTAATATCTGGAAATTCTGCAGCAATGTTTGTTAGTTCATCTGGATCTGAGGAAAGATCTGAAAAAAAAAAAAATACCTGTCAAAATCGTTACCTGCTAAAAAACATTTTTTGAGAATGTTTCTCTGAGAACATTCTATGACAGATACTGTATTAGAATTTTAGTTTCTCTTATTGTAATAAATGAAGGACAGTATAAATGGTAGAATAATATGCCAAATGTTAACAGCTCTCTAACGTATGCCGCAGCTATCTGCCTTCCTATCATCATCTTGCTCTTCTTTTTTTCTTATCCATTCTTAGATGGCAGGGAAAGTCAAACCTTAACTAACTTAGACCCAATTCTTTCTGTTTTTAATGTCCTGCCTACTTTGACATGCAGAGAAAAAATTTATTAATGCTTATATTGTCCCATTTCAACAGCTCAAAACTTTCTAGATGTAAGAATTCCTGATATTAGCTAAGACATGTTCTTGCAACTTCACTTAGTCTTAATTTTCCTTATATATCAGCATATTGCTCTTGGATTATTTGAAAGTTACATTCATCAGTACTGTCCATTTGAACGAACAGCCATTGGGGGAAAAAAAATTTCTCTCAACCATCACTAGCAAGAAAGTAACAATAAATATTTCAGATACATAACACTCTTTTTACATATGATGTGGGAAGACAGCATGTAACTAGGATGCCAATCTAATTGGAAAAAAGCAAATGAAAGATGACTTAAGAAACGAATAACATATGTAGAGGAAAGCCCTCCCGTGGGCCTATCTGAGTACATTACCCAGGAGGCCTCTGAAGACATACATGGCTTTGCTAGGTGACTTCAGATGGCAGCTCTTTGGGAAAGGAAGTGAATGAATAAACCCTAAAGAATGAAGAAAGGACTAGCTCCCACACTGATCCATTGATAGCTATATCTGCCTTTTGTAGAACATAAGGACTTCCTTTTGAAGCTAAGAATTTCTGCTCTTAGAGCTAAGGGGGTCAGTCAGTGTGGTGCTTAAAGAATTATTTGTGGTTAATTTTGACATTTGTAACTAAGAAGGAAATTAGGAAGAAATGAGTATTAAAAATGGCTTTAGCACATATTTTAAATACAAAATGGGAACAAATGATAAGTAAAACTCTAAATCCAATAATGCTGTTTAAAAATTAATTCATTGAATAGTGAAGCTGGTAGGTATTTTTTATAGTGTGGAAGGGGCATGGGTTTTTGAGTCAGACCTGGGTTGAAATCCCAGTTCTACCACTTACTAAGTATGAGACCTTACACAGGAATCCCAAATCTCTTTGACCCCCTAATAGCCTTCTCTGTAACATGAGGATAATGGTATAATCTTGTAGGGTTGTAGAGAAGGTTAAATAATATATGTAGGAAGTCAGGCTCCATAAAATAGGTGTAAATCCTCTGAAGCAGCTAGAGCCAAGAGACAATGACAGGATCTTGACTACTGATTGGAAAAGATAATCATGAGTATTAAAAGCCATCTTCATCAGAGAAATCAGTGGCTTCCATTACAAGACCCAGATCAGAAGCCTTAACGGCACTTGCTCTGAAATTCTGATGCTGATTTGCAAACAACCTACTCCTCACAATGGCAACCTTGTGTATAGTTGTCTCAGCTTGAGAAGCAGCAGGTATTCATTTATTAATGATTATCGGATCTCTTGAGCAAGGCTGTGTAGGTCAGGTCATTGCATGTAATATTACACTTGAAAAAAATGTATCAAATTTACCAAAGAGTTGAGGCAACACTGAAACACCATCAGAGTAGGCTATGTACTTCCATTGGTTCGTTCGAAGCATGTAGGTGGAAGCATTCACATTACATCCATGGAATTCACTCAGGATCCAGGGTGGATGTAGGTATTCGAATTTGTGTTCGTTCGTAAATGTTTCTGATGATAATGGCAACAAAGAGTATCCACTCAGGTTCTGAGGCAGAGAAATTCCGGCAATATCTATGTAGCAAAAACAGCCAAATTAAAAAACAAAACACTCATTTTTATCAGTTGAGCATTCATAAATGACATCATTTACATTTTTTTCCATGTCATCAAAGGTCACAGAGACTAGAGATTGCATATGGATTTTGCAAACAAACTGGATGGATCGAAATGCTTACTCCACTATCCATGTGACCTTGAACAAGTTATTAACCTCTTGGAACTTCAGTTTCCTCATCTATAAAAGGGAAATAATAACAGTACTATACCTTAAAGCCCTGGTAGTGTAGTGGTTAAGAGCATCTTTCTCCTGTGGAGCAGCTGGTGGGTTCAAACCACTGACCTTTTGGTTAGCAGCCAAGCACTTAACCACTGAGTCATCAGGGCTCCTTGGAGCAGAGTAAGTGAGGGGTAAAAATTTAAAAGATGAGTTGTGGAGGGGAAGAAACAGTGTTGGGCTCCAAGTCCTGGTTAAAGACTTCAGATTTTAAACTAGAGGATTTTGAGAAGCATGCCATGGTCTGACAGAAGAAGTAACTGCAAGATTCTTAATAAAGAACAATTCAATTTAAAACAGTAAACAGATGGGTTAAAATGCAGACCTGGTGTTAAGGACTGAACTGTGTCCCCCAAAAATATGTATAGTAAATCCTAACCTCTATACCTGTTCTGTCTTACAGGGTCGCTATGAGTTGGAATCAACTCGATGGCACTGGGTTTGATACCTGTGGTTATAATCCCATTTGGGAATGGGATGTCTTTGTTCTGTTAATGAGGCAGGATTAGTGTTTTTAGTCACTCTCTTTTGAGATATAAAAGAGATTAAAACAAGCAAGCCAGCAAGCAGAGAAGGTGAAAGAGAGATGCCAAGCCACACAAAGATCGCCCAGGAGGAGAAACTCAAAAAGACAAGACCTTCCTTCAGAGCCAACAGAGAGAGAAACCCTTCCCCTAGAGTCAGCACCCTGAATTCGGACTTCTGGCCTCCTAAACTGTGAGAAAATAACTTTGTTAAAGCAACCCAGTTATGGTATTTCTGTCATAGCCAGCACTAGATAACTAAGACACCTGGATATGTGTAATAATCTGAAGATAGACAGTATTATATTTCTTCCTGATCATCTGAGTAGATAGGGATTAGACTGGTATTGCAATAAGGCAAACTAAATATTTTGTATGGGGATACATGAAAAATATTAATGGTAATAATAATAATATGTAACATTTAATTGTTTATAATGTCCAGGCATTGTTTTAAGTATGAAATCATTACCATTATCTTGGTTTTATTAACAAGAAAACTGAAGACTAGAGATAAGTAACTTGCCAAAATTCATACGGTTAGTAAATACTGAAGGAGGGATTTTGAATTTAGGCAGTCCAATACCAGGATCTCAATGCTCTTCAAATATTACACCACAAATTTTGCTTTATAGCAGTCATTCAACTTCAAAATACTTTTCACCCAGTAGGAACAAGAGTCTACCCACCCCCTGTCCACCACCAAGATTTTATAACAAGTCCCGCCCGAACAAGTAGGGCTTTGCAATTTAAATCACTAGCAATTAAACATTCTTTTAAATGCTCCTGCAATTTTATATAGTTATTTTTTCTCACAATTAAAAACAAACAAAAAACTTGGACTTATCTTTTAAACAAGGGGAAGGCAAGTGTTTTCCAAAAAGATCAATTTGTATTAAAAGAAAAAAAAAATCACACAAAAAGAAGGAGTTTGAAAGTCAAAATCAAAACAATTTTAATTTTATTTTAAAACTTTAGTTTTTAATTTTAAAAGTGACTGCCTTTATTTCTAACTAAGCTAACCTGGTACCAGGTTATTAGAGAAGAAAACCACATTTTGGAGACTCCTTTTAAAGGATAATCTCTTAAGTAGTTATTTCAATTTTAATACAATAAAGAATTCTTAAATCCAAAATGTTTTTTCCTATTCAAGATATTTCTATCGAAGGTTTTTCGAAGCACTATATTTTATATGATATTTCTAAAGTTCATGGAGTGGAAGGGAAGAGGAAGTCTGGTTTGTGACTTTGAGAAGTTCAACCATACTCTGTGCAAACGGATTCAAACAAAATAATACATCGACAGTTAAGCTAATAAAGAAGGGACCTTTAGAATTCTAAAAATAGATTATGCTTTATGTGTATTTTAAGCTCCTAATTGGAAAATCACAAAATAACAGGTCCTTTGGGGTTACTTTACCAAAATCTGTATGTTTAGTTATTAAGCAGAGGTCAAACAACATATGCCACCACAGGTCTAATTTTAGAGTTGATTACAATTAAAGTAGTTTTAAACTCTTCCATTCCAAAAGATTGAATTAGACATCAGATTAAAATGTAGCATCGGAATTTTCTTTGCCCTGCTGGCTGTTAACCAAGGCTGTTAACCAAGGTAACAGACACAGCTTTATGCCTGTTAGTCCTGATGTAATTGTTAGAAGTATCCGCTTTCATTTTCAAAAAATGTCCCCATCTGGACAAAAAATTAGTTACCCTATCTCATTAAACGAACTACAAACAAAACAAAAAAACTGCTTATACAGTTTTAAAGCCTATATTTTCTTCTTATTAATACATGGAGAACTTTTTCACGTATCACTTCATCCTTTTAAATACAACTATTTTTTTACCCAATCCATTACCACTAGACACTCATATTGTTTCTAATTCTTTGTTAATATAGTATAATACTATAATAAATATCTATACAGATAAATCTGTGCTTATCTTAAGTTATTTCCCGATATTTAAATGTCCAGAGCAAAAGGTATGTATATTGCTAAGAAATCTGAAACATGACAGCACATTTCTCTCTAGAAAATTTGTGCCAGTTTACACTCCCAGCAGCAGTATATGAGAAGGGCTATTTCTAACACAGGAGTTTCTAATTCTTCTTAATCTTTACAAACATGACATGTGAAAGAAAAATTCTATCTTTTTGTTTTAATTTTTTTATGACTACTGAATATGAACCTTTAAAAATATTTTGGCCATTTGTTGTATATCTTCTGTTGTGAATTGCTTGTTTATATCCTTTGGTCATTTTGCTGATAGGACATTTCTCTTTTTCTTATAGATTTGTAAGAGTTTTATGAATACTAACCTTTTATTATTTATAAAAAAGTTTAACTTTAAATAAATAATAAATTGAAGAAAAATATGACACAGAATTGCCCCAACCTTTCATAATCCTTTATAATACTTTTTGTAGTTCTGATTGTACCTCAAGAAAACAGAACAAGGCTAACAAAGTCATGCAAATACGATGATCCTGAGGAAGCTTTTGGGAGGAATAGGGTGGAGTGAGGAGAACTGTACATGAGGAAAAAATGGGAGTAGAAACTGTAAAGAAATGCCAACATAAACATATATATACATAAAACGATGAAGATGATAGTAAGACACAAACACACTAACTACATACATATAAAAACAGAAATGAGGGGAAGTAATAGAGATGGGCTGGAAATCGATGGAGTCAGAAAGTGGCAGAGATATGGCTAAGTGAGATAACTGCTTTGGGACAAAAGAGAACCATCATATGATGACTAAGAAACTGAAGGAATTAAAAATATACATTCAGCAAAAGAACAAGAAGGAAGTGTGTTCATATATACAAGAAGTGACCTGAAATAAAAGAGAAAAAGAAAGGGTACTGATTTAAATTAATTATAAAGAAACTTGAGACACCGGAATAATCTTTAATTAAATGAGTGAACGACTTTGTAGCAGGAGAAAGGAGATGAAAAGAACTCTCTAATTTCTTTGCTCAACTACTAGCTGAAAGGTTAGCAGTTTGAACCCACCCAGAGGCACCTTGGAAGAAAGGCCTGGAGATCTTCTTCCGAAAAGTCACATCCTTAAAAACCCTATGGAGTGGTTCTACTCAGCACACATGAGTCATCGACTTGATGGCAACTAACACTGGAATTGACTCGACGGCAAATAACAAGATGCATGCTTCTTTCATATTGTAACATTTCTGAAATTTGAATCTATAGATACATTTTATATTGTCTTATCTTTCACCAAAATCTATTTATGAATTGATGGTGTCTTAGAGCAGAGGGGAAACCCTGGTGGTGTAGTGGTTAAGTGCCACAGCTGCTAACCAAAAGATTGGCAGTTCGAATCCACCAGGTGCTCCTTGGAAACTCTGTGGGGCACTTCTACTCTGTCCTATAGGGTTGCTATGAGTTGGAATCAACTAGAAGGCAATGTTTGGGTTTTTGTTGTTGTTGTTGTTTAGAGCAGAGGACCTGTAATATTTAAATATTAATGAATTTACAGTATTCTCTGCTAAATTATATACAAACTAAAAGTCAGTTCTATGTAGTTTCCTTTGAATTCAATGATGGCATTTTAGTCTCTTCACAAAACTGTTACTGTTCCTATCCAAATGTTGCTGTTAGGTCTATGGCTATGCTAATAGACATTAAGAAGCAAGTAAAGTAAACAGAGTAAAAAGCTGAAGATTTTGAGGAGAAATATATTCATAGCAGCAGATTAAGGGACACTGTACAAAGTTAGTAGTTTCAAAGTACATGGAATAATACAGAAAGGAAATGCTTACATTTTAGGGGTGATGGTAGAGAATGAAATGATGTATGAATCGTATCTACAAAGTTCTGACCCTGAATATCTTTATGGCTTACTCTATAATCATATCCTAATTATTAATCTTTTGAAGGGAAAATGACTATAGTAAGCAAAGGACACAGAACTATGAATAATATCCTCATTTTTCAGAGTATGGATTTGACTCACAATTATATGAGTTACTCAAGGTTATAAACAAGTCAGCAAGGCCTCTGACTACTTTGCTCTTTATTCTCCAGCATTATTACAATTAAATATTTACAGAATTGCATTACGTACCAAGCATAGTAGGATAAATATCCACGAGAGAAACCACATTTGATACTTGTAGGTTGGCCTTAATTCCTGGCCCCATCATCAAAAGCGGAACATGGGCACTGGCTTCATACATACTCATTTTATAGAACTGTTGATGTTCCATGGCCAACTCTCCATGGTCTGAGGTGAATATGACAATAGTTTTCTGAAGAAGATCGGACTGGCGAAGAGCCAAAATAATTTCACCTAGAACATAAAGATAAATCTGTGTTTAAATTAGCTTTTATTTCACAGTTTTTTTCCTATTACATTAAATTTACAACAACTTTACCTATAAAAGTTTATCAGAATTCTTCTTAGCATCTTTTAAAACATGAAGGGGAAAAAAATTGCAGGTATTAGGAATTATTCTTATATAAAATGCTTGCTTTCATTTTTTCCAAAAAATGCAAATTGGGAATCATATCTTGAATAATGAATGTATTCTTAGCATTCATGAATATGCATATCCACTTAATGTACAGATGTTTTCACACCTACCACGTTCCAGGTACTACTTTAGTTGCCAGTATACAGCCTAGATAAAGTGATCCAAACCAAACCTGTTGCTGTCAAGTTGATTCCAACTTACAGTGACCCTGTAGGACAGCGTAGAACCGCCCCATAGAGTTTCCAGGGCTATAATCTTTACAGAAGCTGACTGCCACATCTTTTTCCCGAGACGTGGCTGGTGGGTTCCAACTGCTGACCTTTTGGTTAGCAGCCAGGAGCTTAACCACTGCACCACCACCTTAGATAAACTGATACAAGCTAAGAAAATGGACAAAGATGACAAACTTTATGCAAATCATTTTCAACTATGGCTGGACACTAGAATCACCTGTAGAGTTTTTAAGAAAAAAAAAACTGATGTCTAGGATTCATTCTGTAGAATCAGACTTTTTGGAAAGAGAGCTGCTAATAGGAGACCCCTGGATCCCTTGGGACCCTTTCACATTCCCATGAGAGCCAGATGGGAAGAACAAACTGAATATTATCTACTGTTCTTCTGTAAGCTACATCAAGTTTCATGTGCCTGTTTCCCAGTGACAGACTAGGCTGAGGAAGGAGAAAATATAATACCTATGGAAAGAAACTCTTGCTCAAAGCTTCTTTATTTGAAGATCATGCTAGCTTGCTTTCTGTGTTTCTATCAGAGAACTGGGTGGCGGGGGGGGGGAGGGGAATCTTCCCCTTAATCCCTTGAATTAGCAAAGAAAGACAGGTCTGGAGATCATTGCTGTACATGTCTCACCTGATGCCAAGAATTAAGACTGATATCACCACAGGCCCACAGCTTCTGCTTAATAGGAGGTGGTAAGAGGGGCCAGACTCGTCTTCTTCCCTGCTACTCTGTCTCCAAGCAATCCACTAGACCATGCCCATGAAGTTGGCTGAAGGTTATGGAAATCCCACCTTTGAGGAAGGGCTGGAGGGAGTACAGATAGTATATAAATGTGATCCAGCATATTCTGGGATAGGGAATAAAAGAACAGTAAAATTTCTTAGACCAATCTGTATCTTCGTGTCCTGAAACTTCTCCTTCATTGTATTTAAGAGATTGAAAATAAGGCACAGTCCAGTGAGAAAAAACCAAACCAGTCAATTCTGACTCATAGCAACCCCATAGAAAGAGTAGAACTGCCCCATAAGGTTTCCAAGGACTAGCTGGTGGATTCGAACTGTGACCTTTAGGTTAGCAGCCCAAACCTTAAACACTGCTCCACCAGTGAGAAGAGTCATCCCTATTTGGGTAGTTCCTGAAATTTGGGTAAAGGAGTCTGCATTATTAAAAAGTCCCACAGGTGATTCTGAGGTCCAGCCAGAGTTGAGATCTGCTGCTCTATGCAGTTACTTAAAGAGTTCAGACCCTCATGATCTTTCAATGTGACAACTGCAATTGCTTCCTAATTATTCTTCTTGCTGCCACTCCTCTTTCCCTCCACAGGATCCCTTGTCCCACTTTGATGGCTATCTTTCTAAAACAGGGCTTTGAACCCAGTTGGTCTGGTACAAATCCCTGCTAATAATTTGCATTTCTAACAAGCTCCCAGGTGATGCTAAATGGTGGTTAGGGACCAATTCTGAGAACCACTAGTAAAGCAGTAGTTCTCAACATTTATTATATATACAAATCACCCGGGGATCTTGTTAAAATGTAGATTCTGATTCAGTATATCTGGGGTTGAAATGCAAATTCTCAGCAGGGGTTCAAACCTGAATGAAAAGGTTCGAAGCCCTGTTCCAAAATTCATGATCATGTCACACCCCTACTTACGCCTTTTAAGCAGTTTCCCATTGTTGAAGTTCTTAGCAGGACACACAAAGCCCCTTTCACTTTCAGCCTCAGAACCTTCAGCTATCCCCTAGAACTTTACCTTTCAGCAATTCTAAGCTATTTTGAATTCCCTGCAAACACCATATTGGTTTAAATTTTCTTACCTCTACATACACTCTGCCTTCTGCATTGAATGCCCTTTCCCCCACCATCCACTTGGAAAATTCCTATTTTTCCTTTATTACCTATCTCCATTATTGCCTTGGTGAAGCATTCTCTGCTCCTTCAGGTAGAATGAATCACTGTCCCCCAGTATAACCTTATAGATTATATAATACTGTAGTTACATTATATTGTAATTCATGGTGTTCGTATTCATTCAATAATGTTTACTGTGTGCTCACTCTCTGCCAGGCACTATGTTAGGCACCTAGGATGCAAGGTTGAATAAGACTGAATGAAACTTGTATTCTTCAAGGGAGACAGATAGTAAACAAGTAAACAAACAAAATAATAAAACATATGATGTAAACAAGGCAATAAGGTACGGAGTAGGATGGCGGGGGTGATGTACTAATGTAAAGTGGCTGAGGAAGGCATCAAGTGCTGATGCCTGAGGAGATGATATTTGAGCTGAAAGCTAAAGTCTCTCCTTTACATGAGAATTAAGTCAGCCCTGTAAAAGCAAAGGGAAGGGAATTCCAGGCAGAGGGAACAGCAAATATAAAGGCTCTGAGATGAGAGAGGAACTTAATGTTTTTAATTAATGTGTGATTTATTAATATTCAGCATAGTACCACCCTGGCCCAACACAGTGCATGATAACTAGTAAACCAAAAAAAACCAAACCCACTGCCGTCGATTTCGACTCATAGCGACCCTGTAGGACAGTGTAGAACTGCCCCATAGAGTTTCCAAGGGGCGCCTGGCGGATTCGAACTGCCGACCTCTTGGTTAACAGCCGTAGGACTTAACCACTACGCCACCAGGGTTTCCATGATAACGAGCAGGACACACTGAACAGTAATACTATTTAGTGACCAACCCAGAGCTGATTTAAAAACAAAGATGCAATCTATTCCTTAAAGTTTGTAATCTCAAGTCAGCAAGCTGCTGCATTTTTTTCTCTGAAGAGACTTCAAGAGCGTTCTCTGTAATACCCTCCCCCCACTTCATCTTGACATATTATGTAGTATTTCATTGTGGGAGATAGGGATGAACGGATAGCTGTAAACTTTTGAAAGTGATTTCTACGATGAAAATGGGTGAACATTTATGAAAATATTGATGAAACAGAATTCAACACGTGTGTGTACTTATAGGAAACCCCGGTGGCATAGTGGTTAAGAATTATGGCTGTTAACCAAAAAGTTGGCAGTTCAAACCCACCAGGTGCTTCTTGGAAACTCTTATGGGGCAGTTCTACCCTGTCCTATAGGGTCACTATGAGTTGGAATTGACTTGACAGCAATGGGTTTGCTTTTTGGTGTACTTATAACTAAAGAAAATTTTATTTGCACTTAAGATTGAGTATTTACAGAGTTCTTAAGACATTTTAAATATATATTATATTGCTATATTATAAATAATTTGCCCATATGGCTTTTTGCTTTATACTTTTCTATTTTTCCCAATGAATACTTTTTAATAAACAGCCATTCACTTGTCCAATCCCAAGGTTTGCTCTGTAGAGAAGAGGGGCTACCCATACTTCACTAATACAATTATGTTCCATTTCAAAGTACAGCAAAATACATCTTATGGTCTTATGAAAATAACTTTTGTTATTGAGAGTGTCTCCACTTGGGTAGTGTCTCTCCACATCTGAAGTGGAAACTACCACAAGTGAACAGGCAAGATGCTCTCTTGATAATCACCACAGGGAGACAGGTTTAGTTTTGAGCCGACCCTGAGTCTGAATGATGGAAGAGAATTCAGTATGATTCTGGACCAGAATATACATGAGGGAACTGATTTCGGCGTTAGTTAAGCTTTGCTCTAAAGGGCTTAGGGAGAATGGATTTGTTTTACAGTTTTTATAAGCCTAGGAAAGGTCGCAAGATTCTACAGCTAAATGTTCTTATCTCCTAGAACCTAAGCTGCCTTACAGTTACCTGTCATGTGTGTGCCAGTGTTTGGTTGAATAGATTCCGGATTAAAGTTGGTAAAAAGTTTTGTTTCAAGCACACGGTAGCCTTCTACTACCCTTTCTTCACATATGAACAAATTTGGGCATTTGTTGATTTATGAATAATTCAGACAGAAAAGGCTTCTCATTCTACTATTAATAATGCAAGTTATCCAACTTTTATGTGTCAAGATTTTTATAATTCTAAGCCTGAAGTATCTAAGCAACTGTCCTGGGGAATTATTTGAGGATGTGCATACAAATCACCAACTAGCATGATGATATTACACTTTTTCTTCATGTAATTGCTTATTTTTTATACCACCTACCAAGCATGGCATCTGTCTCAGCACACATCGCGTAATAAAATGCTCTAATATTCTTAATTTCTTTTTTGGTAAACTTCCCAGTGCAGTTTTTTGTATAAGAAGAGTAATAATCTATAGGGTGCATTTCTGACAGAGGCGACCACTTTGGGATTTTGATAGCATTTTCAGATACCTAAAAAAGTAAAAGAAAAACTTAGTTAAACATGAGAAAAAACTTAGTGATGCCGCTGTGGTTGTTGGGTGCTGAGTCATAGCGCCTCACATGACAGAGTAAAACTGCCCCATAGAGTTTTCTTGGCTATAACCTTTACGGAAGCAGAACTCCTGGTCTTTGTCATGAGGAACAGCTGGGTGGGTTTAAACTGCTAACCTTTTGGATACCAGCCAAATATTTGTTTTGCTTTAGCAGGTAGTACTATTACTCTCCATCCCCCCAACAAGTAAGCATGTTGAACTGACAAAGTTTAATTACTTAAGATAGTAGAAGAGAATGGTTATGAATTATGTAAAGAAAATAGTAAAACAAATACATATTTTAGGAACAAACTGCTAGTATTTCCAGTAACAACGAAGGTATATATCAGTATCTGTATATATGGTAAAACAGTTGTGAAAATTATTTTGAAAATTATACATATTAATGAAAAACATGAGCTATATTAGATAGTACGCTAGTCCAGAAAAGTATCCATACCCTGTAAAATGGTTATGTGAACAATTCAAAACTCCAGAATGAACACGGACTTCTTTTTGTCAATAGTTCACTAGTAAATGATGCTAGTAGATAGTGAGATAGCCAGATGTTTGATAAAAACAAACACAACTTTTTAATGCATACAAATGCTTAGAGTTTTGGTAAAAACAATTAAGACCAGGCTTTTAAGTCATATATATCATTTAGTCATGTAAATTTCAAAAAATATCTACTTACTATTTACTTAAAATTTATTTAACTAATTTCATTCAGCTAGTACCACTGTTGTTAGGTGCTGTTGAGCTGGTTCTGACTCATAGGAACTCTGTGTACAACAGAATGAAACACTGCCCAGTCCTGTGCCATCCTCACAATTGTTGCTATGTTTCAGCTCATTGTTGCGGCCACTGTGTCAATCCATCTCATCGAGGGTCTTCCTCATTTTCACTGACACGCTACTTTGCCAAGCATGTCTTTCTTCAGGGACTGGTCCCTTCTGATAACATGTCCAAAGTACGTGAGATGAAGTCTCGCCATCCTTGCCTCTAAGGAGCGTTCTGACCGTACTTCTTGCAAGGAAGATTTGTTCATTCTTCTGGCAGTCCATGCATGGTATGTTCAATATTTTTCGCCAACACCATAATTCAAAGGCATTAGTTCTGCTTTGGTCTTCCTTATTCATTGTCGTCCAGCTTTTGCATGCATATGAGGTGACTGAAAATACCATGGCTTGGGTCAGGCACATTTAGTCCTCAAAGTGACATCTTTGCTTTGTAACACTTTATTCTTATTGGCTCTCCTTTGTAGGTGACTTTCTGTTTATCCCTAGCTGCTCTTATAATTCTCTATCTTTGGATTTGGCAAGCTTGATTATAATAAGTCTTGGTGACTTTCTTTTAATATCTACCTTATGGGGACTTGTTGAGCATCTTGGATAGATATCTTCTCATCTTTCACAATATCAGGGAAGTTTTCTGCCAACAAATCTTCAACAATTCTCTCTGTATTTTCTGTTATCCCTCCCTGTTCTGGTACTCTAATCACTCGTAGGTTATTTCTCTTGATAGAGTCCCACATGATTCTTAAGGTTTCTTCATTTTTTAAAATTCTTTTATCAGATTTTTCTTCAGATATATTAGCGTCAAGTGCTTTATCTTCAAGTTCAGAAATTCTGCCTTCCACTTGCTCAATTCTACTCCTCTTTCTACTGAGTTGTCTACTTCTGTAATTTTATTGTTAATCTTCTGAATTTCTGATTGCTGTCTATAGATTTTTTCCAGCTTATTAAATTTTTTATTATGTTCCTGAATAACCTTTTTAATTTCTTCAATTGCTTTATCTGTGTGTTCTGTGTATTGCCTCATTTCCTTCCTGATGTTTTGAAGGGTTCTGTATATTAATCTTTTGTATTCTGCCTCTGGTAATTCCAGGAATGCACTTTCATCTAGAAGATCCTTGATTCTTTGTTTTGAGAACTTGTTGAGGTGATCATGGTCTGTTTTTTTATGTGACTTAATATTGACTGTTGTCTCCAGGCTATAAGTTATTATATTATTTTATGTTTGCTTACTGTGTCGTAGCTTCTTGCTTTGTTATGTTTTGATATGCCCAAATGGGTTGCTTGAGTGAGCTAGCTTATTTTCACCTTTAGAGCTCTGACATCCTGTCCTGAAATGGCTAGAGCTGTTATCAGGTATATCAGTCTAGGAGTCCATTCACTTTTCTTGTATGAATTCAGCTCAGGTGTACAGGTAGCTGATGATCAAGTATGTGGTACAGACTCTGTCCTACAGTCTTAGAGGGGTAGGGGTGATTGGTGTAGGTACCAGTATCTGTTTGCAACAGAGGGTGACACTCTGAACAAGGCAGGGGGCTGAGACTCATCCCCCATGTGTCTCTGAGGAAAGCATGTCCCTGATCCCTACAGCGTACAGGTGGGTGAGTTCTGCAGAGGGACCACGGGCACCCAAAGTTTTTGGTTGTAAGGACTGGGAGGTACCAGTTATCCTTGGACACCTGTCGCGGGTGGCTGGGTGACCTGAGTGGAGCTACCAGTCCTTAGGTCCCTGATGTGGGTAAGCGAGGACGCTGTTTAATGGCCAAAGAAATGTCAACCATCAAACACCCACCTCTCCACTACACAGCTGAAATGGTTGGAGTCTGCCAACAAGGGCCTAGTCTCCTGAAATAGGCCAACACAGGTCCATGCAGAGGGGAGAGGTATTCAAAGTCCATGGACCGTTTACGCCTGGACAGAAGCCGCTTCTGTCCTGAGCTCCCCTGGTTAGCGGAGCTGGAAAACTATCTTTTCCCCCAATTGCAAGTTTATTCCTTCTCCAAGGCCAGGAGGATGGCTTTAGGTGCTCAAAAGGGCCTATCTCAGACCCAGGGAATTCAGCTGCTGAAGCTGGCCTGGGGGGTGGGGGAGGGCACGGTAAAATATATGCAAGTACTTAGCTTTTGCTGAGAGCTCCATTCTTCTCTGGTTCTGGAAGTGTGAGTAGGCTGTGTGGCTGGCTGCTTCTCCCTGAGGAAACTGCAGCCAAATGCTAGTACCAGCCCGCCGCCACTCCCGGGAATGGTGCCTGAGGGCTCCCTGCGATTCAGGTCTGGTGACTCCTCTCTGCTTCTGAACCGTCTCTTCCTCCCCCTGCCCCTCAGTTTGTTTTCTAAGCTTGCCTTTGATGCTCAGGGCTCTTAGCTTGTCATAAATATACTCGTTTCACTTATTTTTTCAGGCTCGCCGGAAGTGTCTGTCTATTCCGCCATCTTGGCTCCGCCTCACTCTGTAATACTTTAAAAAGGTCTTTTGTAGCAGATTTGCCCAATGCAATACATCGTTTGATTTCTTGACTGCTGCTTCCATGGGTATTGATTGTGGATCCAAGTACAATGAAATCCTTGACAACGTCAGTCTTTCCTCTGTTTATTATGATGTTGTTTACTGGTCCAGTTGTGAGGATTTTTGTTTTCTTTATGTTGAGGTGTAATCCATACTGAAGGCTGTAGTCTTCAATCTTCATCAGTAAGTGCTTCAAGTCCTCTTCACTTTCATCAAACAAGGTTGTGTAATCTGCATAATGATAATGCAGGTTGTTAATGAGTCTTCCTCCAATCCTGATGCCCTGTTCTTCATACAGTACAGCTTCTTGGATTATTTGTTCAGCATACAGATTGAATAGGTATGATGAAAGGATACAATCCTGACACACACCTTCCCTGATTTTAAACCACATAGTATCGGCACTGGTTTTTTTCTGGGTAGTATCCCCTTGTTCTGTTTGAATGACTGCCTCTTAATCTACGTACAGGTTCCTCATGAGTACAATTAAGTGTTCCAGAATTCCCATTCTTCCAAATGTCCATAATTTGTTATGATCCACACAGTCAAATGCCTTTGCATAATCAATAAAACACAGATAAACATCTTTATGGTACTCTCTGCTTTCAGCCAAGATCCAACTGACATCAGCAATGATATCCCTCATTCCATGTCCGCTTCTGAATCCAACTTGAATTTCTGGCAGTTCCCTGTCAATGAACTGCTTCAACTGTTTTTGAATTATATTCAGCAAAATTTTACTTGTGGTGATATTAGTGATGTTGTTTGATAGTTTCTGCATTCTGTTGGATCACCTTTCTTTGGAATGGGCACCAATATGAATCTCTTCTAGTCAGCTGGCCAGGTAGCTGTCTTCCAAATTTCTTGGTATAGATGAGTGAGCGCTTCCAACGTTGAATCCATGTGTTTAAACATCTTAACTGGTATTCCGTCCATTCCTGGAGGCTTGGTTTTCTCTAATGCCTTCAGTGCAGCTTGGACTTATTCCTTGAATATCATCAATTACTGATCATATGCTACCTCCTAAAATGGTACTCCTAACTAGTACTAACTCCTGACAAATGTTTTAAGATGGAGCTACCCAGGACTTTTTTTTTTACTATCAGCAGCAGTACTTATCTCCAAAACTTTTTCATCCCCCCAAACAGAAACTCTGTACATATTAAGCGATAACTTCCCATTCTCATCTCCTCTCCAGTCCTTGGTGCCTACCCATCTACTTACTTTTGTCTTTATGCTTTTGCCTAATCTAGACATTTCATATAAATTGGGTCATACAATATTTGTCTTTTTGTGTCTGGCTTGTTTCACTTAGCAAAATATTTTCAAGGTTCATCCGTGTCATAGCATGTATCAGAACTTCATCTACCCAGAACTTTAAAGACAACGTTAAGTATTTGAAATTCTGACATTATTTCCTTTAAAATAGGATGCCCTAAAAACGTTTTTGATTAGGGCTTTTAAAGCAACTTAAATTTAAGATGACACATTTCAAACATAGGCACTTCTCTCTTTGCATGGTTCAGATATGCACAGATTTCAGTTACCATGGTTTAGTTAAATAATACCAGTCTGCCAACAACACAGTTAAAATTTCAGTTACAAAGGTATACTAACTGTGAGTCACTGCATAAAAGTATAAACTTTACTGCTGGCTTTTCTGTTTTTAAGTCACTATGAAAATAACAGAAGTGCATCAGTCAATGACCAATCACACCATTTTTTTTTTTTCAGTCTATCAGTAATTGCCACTGTGCATTTGTTATTCAGTTCACACACAGAGAGCAAAGTGTGTAGTTGTGTCACCTGTCTCCCAGTGATAAACTCACATGACATTTTACAAAAACCAAAAGGGGGAATTGGCTGACAAAGGTAAGAGAGAATTGGTCAAAAAAGAAACAAAGTGATAATGCTGGAAGTGAAATTAGAATCAAAAGTGAATGGAGTCATAGAGGAGACAAATGACCTTAGGAATGCAGACACTGCTACCATTTGAGAGACTCTTCACACGGGGCTAGAAGAACTCAGTGAAGGCAAACTTATGAATATAAATAAGGAAAGTCGTTGCGATGCAAAGAATGAAGATGTCTCAGAGGAAGTGACACCAGCAAAAAACTTTACATTAAAGGAACTGTTGTGGAGATACATCATCACATTGAAAGAGCAAGAGATAAAATGTTGACAGTGCTCCAAACTTAGAAAGGATTATGACAATTCACCAAGGTGGAGAAAAGATGGCTGCTTTGTGTCATAAGTTACAGGGTGAGAAAAAGGCAGGCACTGTTCAAACTACTTGTGATAATAAGTTTTCTTTTTTTTTTCTTACAAAAAATCATGTATTTTAATTCTCGAATGCTTTCAAATATAGTGCACTAAATAAATACTAGTTTTACTATTTTTTCCATTTCCCCATATATTTATAACATGACAAATGTTTTTAAAGGTTATATAATAACAGTCATTTCTCTCATTGATTATTAAGATCTCATTGTATGGTTTTGGCTTACATGTTATTTTTACAGTCCTGTATTACCAAGCAAAGCAAGGATACCTATACCCCTATAAATATACCATATAAAAAGTTATTCAATCCTGATGTAGGTTTCTGAATCTTAATACTTACTCAGTATCTGTAAAATTGACCCTTTAGTTTTTATGAACCAGTTATTAGTCAAGTTTGATTTCATGAGAATATACAATTTTCAAAATTAAAAAAAAAGTGGTAACAAAAGAAACAATGAGCAAATACTATTAACCTACAAATAAAATGTTAACTTCTGCGTTTGAGCACACATAGTACACTTACTTTTTCAAGCCAGTAAAGAGATGTGTGAAAAGTTGAAGATCCAAAATTTTCTCCTGAAGATGGTGAAGGGTAAGGGTGTGGTAAATTTAATCCCAAGTAAAGAACAAATGGTTGAGTATAGTTAATGGCTTCCTTTCTTAACCAGTTTACTGCTTTGTCTGTATTTGTCCAGTCCCTTTCCATCACTCTTACTTTAGTCTTATTAGGAATAAGATTAACCATAGGCCTGCCTTCTTGTCTGAGTAAGAAAGCAACATCTCTTGTCCATGCTTCCACACGGTTGCTGCAGGGAAAAAAGACAGGTGCATTGTAAGGTATTAAAACACTTTTAAACTGACTAATTATACACATAGGAAAACAATATGGAAAGACAATTTTTAGACTCAGTCATGTAAATGTTCAGAATAAAATTATACTAGATCTCAATAGGAAACCCTGGTGGCATAGTGGTTAAGTGTTACAGCTGCTACCCAAAGGGTTGGCAGTTTGAATTCACCAGATACTCCTTGGAAACTCTATAGGGCGGTTCTACTCTGACCTATGGGGTTGCTATGAGTTGGAATTGACTTGACATCAACGGGTTTGGTTTAATTTTTAGATCTCAATGAGAAAGTTATTCCAAAACCAAACTCGTTGCTGTCGAGGGGATTCTGACTCATAGCAACCCTGAATAACAGAGTAGAATTGCCCCTTAGAGTTTCTAAGGAGTGGCTGGTGGATTGGAAGTGCTGCCCTTTTGATTAAGCAGACAAGCTCTTAACCACTATACCGCCAGGACTCCAACAAAGTTAACGAGCATTGCGAATTCAAAAACCAGGAACAACAAGACTCAAACATTCACCTGGGTGTTCTTTAAAACTATGATAGATTACTTAGATTATTTTTTCTTATAACAAGATAGTAAAAAAAAAGTCTCAGGTTCCTACAATTTCTCATTATTCACTGAATTTTCTAGCATTTTGTCCTTTTTCAGAAGATAGTATTTCTAACCAAAGTGACTACAATTTCCTTTTATCGCTAAGTCTTGATATTTTTTAAATCTTACCTCTCATATGTACTTCATATGTTTCTGACGTCTCAATTTTAAATTATTTCCAGCTGTATCTTTTCTCATTCTAAAAACAGTTTTAACTCTGGTCAGAGCCATCTAAGCTAATAATGATACAAATTTTTTATACATTAAACGAGAGATACTTTCTTTACTAGCTGATATAAAAGCTGAATGATTCAATCAACTCAATTTCTCCAAATCTTTAGTCTATTTTATCTTACTACTTGACTTTTCAATCAGTGTCTAAGTATCTGTAAAAAAAAAAAAAAATTCTGTAGCTGGCATAATTGCTTAGGAACCAGTCCTGAACATTTTTAAAGAGCTTGTTTTTCTAAGTTTCGGTTGAGGTAAGTACCTCTGTAGCAGCCTATCAATTAAAAGAATTCAAAAAAAATTCAGATACCAATCCAAAAATAAAGACTGTTTTAAATTAAACATGATAATCACTTAAGAGGAAGTTAAATCCACACAAAATAATTAATGGCCTATAGATGAACTAAAACAAAATTTTTTTTTACCTGCCTTAGAAAGCAAGTAAAAAGATTTAAGCAGCCATAATAAAAATATCATTTGTTTATAACAGATATTTAATGTTTTGATAAAATTAACGAAAAATATAATTTCAGCAGAATTACATATTCTAACAGATGGAAACCCTAAAATAGCACATTTGATAAAAAGTATCACACTAGCAAAACAACATGCCATTAGTTTCTCAGTGTTTTGCTTGAATCACTGCTGAAATCTCACTCTGTGATCCACAGAGTTATCACAGAGGAGTGGGATTTTAGGGGTTTATAAGACCAGGAGTATTTGTGGTGCAGTTCAAGGTTTTGAGATGAGAAGGAATAGGAACATTAAGATCCATACAAGCTGTTTAGGAACCAAAGAGCTTTCTTTTAGTGAAGGAATGTTAAACGGGAAAATATGGCTGAGATATTAAGTAATACAACTTAACAAGTGACCATCTTTGGATTACCTCAGGAGTTAACCCTCAGATGCAATCAAGAGTGAGTCTTGTTAGGTGCCATCGATTTGGCTCCAACTCACAGCAATCCCACACGCAACAGAATGAAACACTGCCTGCTCCTGCACCATCCTCACAATCATTGCTGGGTTTTTTCTTTTTTTTCCTTGAGGGACTCAGAGTAAAGGAGAGATTCCCAGGGAGTTACTAAGGGGGAAGAGTTTAATCCTCAACGCCACCTCTTCCTTGGCAAGGCCACTTCCATGGGCATTTCTCTGTAGACCAGGGGTTCAAAAAACAAAATGCGATCCCACCAATAAGAGACACCTTCTAGCCTAATTGTTGGTATGTCTGAGCCCATTGTTGCAGCCACTGTGTCAATCCATCTCATTGAGCGTCTTCCTCTTTTTCACTGACCCTCTACCTTACCACGCATGATGTCCTTCTCCAGGGATTGTTCCCTCCTGATAACATGTCCAAAGTAGGTGAGATGAAGTGTCGCCATCCTTGCATCTAAGGAGCATTCTGGCTGTACTTCTTCCAAGACAGATTTGTTTGTTCTTCTGGCAGTCCATGGCATATTCAATATTCTTCGCCAACACCACAATTCAAAGGTGTCAGTTCTTCGGTCTTCCATATGCGATGTCCAGCTTTCCCATGCATGTGTGGCAATTAAAAATGGCTTGAGTAAGGTATACCTTAGTTCTCAAAGTGTCATCTTTTCTTCGTAACACTTTAAAGAGTTCTTTTGCAACAGGTTTTCCCAATGCAATATGTAGTTTGATTTCTTGACTGCTGCTTCCTTGGGTGTTGATTGTTCATCCAAGTAAAATGAAAAAAACTTCAATCTTTTCTCTGCTTATTACAATGCTCCTTATTTGTCCAGTTGTGAGGAGTTTTGTTTTCTTTATGTTGAGGTGTAATCTATACTAAAGGCTGTACTCTTTGATCGTCATCAGTAAGAGTCTAGAATGTCTGAAGGATAGATGTTGCAGCCTTGAAGGATGGCTGTATTGAACCTAGCTTCCTGTATCTCTTGCCACAGTAACGGAAAAGGATGATTTAATTTAGCTTTTCTGGTAGAATACTTATGCTCCCCTTCCCTAATATTATTTTTTACTCTGTGATCCTGAGATTCTTTTAACCCAGGTCCCAAGGCTCAAATCAAGTAATTTTGGCGTAGTCTTATCATAATGGCTAGGTTTCAAACTTAGCTTTATTTTTACTCTCTTAGTAAATAATATGTGACTTACTCTCCCATTTCAGTGGCACATTCTTTTGTCTATTCATGAGTATCTGTGCCTTTATCATGATTCCTGTAACTTCTGGTACTCAAGTACAGTTACAACAAATATTTCAGCATTGCTATGGCAGCAGGGATGAGATTACCATTGAAGGTAAAAGATTCCTCTTTCACATATTTTACTTTTTCCTCTTTTCTGGCTATTCCAAGGATCTTGAGAAAGCCAGCTAATTAAGAGGGTAATTCTTGGATTAGCTTGGAGCCCTGGTGGTGCAGTGGTTAAGAGCTATGGCTGCTAACCAAAAGGTTGGCAGTTCGAATCCACCAGTCACTCTTTGGAAACCCTGTGGGGCGGTTCTACCGTCGTATAGGGTTGCTATGAGTCAGAATCAACTCGATGGCAACGGGTTTGGTTTTTTTTTTGAACTTGGATCAGTTAGTTGACCTATGGTTAAGCACTGTGCCTAAATACAACAATTGAATTCTTTGCAACATAAATAAGTGAAAAAGACAAAAGTGTAATGTATTTGGCAGATGAATATAGTATTTTAAAACCACTTAGCACCTTTTAATTATCCAATGAGCATTAAGTAATGATTATAATCAGCGACTTTCTAAGGAGCCTTGGTGGGGCAGTGGTTAAAGTGCTTATCTGCTAACCAAAAGGTTGACGGTTTAAATCCACCACCTGCTCCGCAGAAGAAAGATGTGGCAGTCTGCTTTCATAAAGATTTACAGTCTTGGAAACCCCATGGGGCAGTTCTACTCAGTCCTATAGGGCCGCTATGAGTCGGAATCGACTTCGCTGGCAGTGGGTTTGGTGGGCTGACTCTCTGTTCCACTCCCACTGCTCCCTGGTTCAGCCCAATCCTACTGGACCACTGTTAAGCAGAGACTAGCAGTAGATGCAGTACAAACCGTGGGCTGCGATGAGCTGTAATTAGTCTGGAGAGGACCTTTTCCCAGTCCAAGCTTCCTTTCAGTCAGTGGCTCAATGAGTAAAACAGGAGAAGAGAATGTGAATATGCTACCTCATAATCTATTATAATTACAATAAAAGAATGATACGCTTCTAAAATTATAATTTTTCCTACTAGACAACCAATTTCTCCAATCCTTTCTTCCAAAGGTGATTATGGTCTCTCAACCAGGCCAAACAGTTGTACCTGGAAACAATATCTTTTGATCATGTGCTAAGATCTACTTCTTTGTCTCATTGTTTTAAGTGTTGTCTCCCTGCCTCTCTACCCCACCTCTCTACCCCACCATTAACTGCTATAGTCTCCTCCAAATATAAGCTCTTCAGAGCCCTGGTGGTATAGTGGTTAAGAACTCAGCTGCTAACCAAAAGACCAGCAGTTCTACCAGCTGCTGCTTGGAAACCCTATGGGGCAGTTCTACTCTGTCATATAGGGTTGCTATGAGTCAGAACCTACTCGACGGGCACCTAACAGCAACAACAACAACAATTACTTAGCCAATAGGGGTATTTTAAACACATTTCCTTGTTTCCCATTCCATTCCTATGCACTCTGTCTAGAATATAAAGAGTATGGTTTCAGTCGGGATAATTAAAAAGGGTTTGTATTAATGAGTAGGAACCAAAACACCTGGCTGCATACTTTATTATTTATTCATTGGCTCTTATTATAAATTTACTGTTACTTGCAACAGACATAAACATACACTGTGTGGTTTTCTATATGTTGGCATTTCTCAAAGTGTGGTCCAGGAGGTCCTTGAGATGCTTTCATGGGGTCTGCAAAGTTGGAACTATTTTTATAATAATATCAGGATGTTATTTGCCTTTTTCACTCTCATTCTCTCATGAGTATACAGTGGAGAAGACCCCTCTAATTTATCCTCAGGTGGCACTCAGGTGTGGAAGATACCCATCTCTAAGGAGATTGTTCTCTATAAACATAAGACAGAGGGGTTTCCATGTGTCATTCTGTCAGTCTACACTAAGTGTGCCATTCTAGAGTGATGCAATGTCTACTTCAACTTTCTGTACAAATAGAATCGGGGCTTCTCCTCAAATCCCAAACCCGCTGCTGTTGAGTTGATTCCATCTCAGAGTGACCCTACAGGACAGAGCAGAACTGCTGCCTAGGGTTTCCAGGGAGCAGCTGGTGGTTTGAAAATGCTGACCTTTTGGTTAGCAGACAAGCTCTTAAACACTGTGCCACCAGGGTTCCTTCTTCTCAAAGGGACAAAACTGACAACCACATATTCCCAATAAAGGTTCTCACAATTGGTTACACCTTGCCCTATTTCCACTTCAGGTCCAAGTCTTTATGTCCTTGCTACTCCAGCTGTAGTCTGTGGGCCAGCAGCATGAGCATCACCTGAGAGCCTGTTAGAAATGTAGACAATCAGGACCCATCCCAGACCTACTGAATCAGAAAGTGCATTTTATGAGATGCTCAGGTGATATGCATGCATATTAAAGTTTGAGAAGCACTACTTCACATAACAGTGTACGCTTTCCTCAATTTTCAGGCAGGATAATCAAAACAGAGTAATTCATAGTAGACCAGGAATAAAAGAATTATTGTACCTTGTTTTGATTATAGAAAACAAAGCAATAGCCAAACACACTACCCAACAATCAGCTGTTTGATTAGTTCTTTTGAGCAACAACGAAAAACTCTTCACTAATATAAATGGAAAATAAAACTACTTAACATACTACCAACTAATTATTGCAGAAATTTACATACATGCCATTGCTGTGTGGGTTTTCTGTGCCAGTGTGCAAATTACCCACTGCTATAATACTGGATACAGTCAGTTCACAAGCAGCACAGGATTAATTTACAAAGTAACACATCTGGAAAAATAAGAGGTATTAAAATTGATGATGACTACATGATAGTTTTCTTTCAAGATGAATTATGAGCCTAGACTTAAACCTTCAGCTTCCTAACATCCTAGTAAGAATAACTACCTCAGACTTTTTGAGAGCTCTGTGTTGCTCACACATGCACATGTGCACACATCATCGTTATGACTGAAGGACCAGACCCGCTAGTGTTTCTCAGGTAAGTCTCCTGCACAGAAAAATTACAATTCTGAATAATGTCCTTGCAAATTTCTCCATTAGTCTAACAAATTCTGTAAGAAAAAAAGAGTTTGTACTCATTCCCATTGAGTGTTTTCCTTTCAAAGTTGTGAGAAACACACATCCATTTTTTAGAGGACTTACAAGCCTGTCATTTATTTTCTTTATATACGATCAGTCACAAAAATCTGTTTTACTTGACAATCACACCAGCCCTGGCAAATTCAGGTTAGAACATCACTGTGCAACATGTATTACTTAGATTCTCAATCTACGCATGTTTCTCCATTTATTAATTTTTTTTTACTGGTGAAATTAGAGTAGCTGATGCTTCTTAATCTTTCTTTACTCATGGATCTCTTTGTAAATATGATGAAAGTCATGAGTTTTCTCCACTAAATTTTGTATTTTAAACAAAAGTTTTGTTTGCGTTGTGTGGGGGGTACTCAGGGATTTCACGAACTTCAGGCTGTGAACTCCCACTTAACCATTTTTTAGTCTGCTGGCAAATTCATCGCTGTGGGGGACACCAATGTTTAAAACTTTGAATTCCCAGGTGACAATGGCTGCAGCTCTTTACAGAGCAGACATTTGCTGCAGTTTTGGCTTGCTTAAACAAAGACAGCCGTTTTGATTGAATTCAAATATTTATCGAATGTCTACCATGTTCAAGGCATTTTGCTAGGCAGGTGCTGATGTGACTTGCTTAGCTACTAACATGATACTATCACCTTGTATCCATTTGTATATAAAACTCTTCTACTACTAGACTTTTTAAAATAAAGGGCCAAATACTCCTTTACAGAAAAAGCAACTGCGATAAAACAGGCTGTGACGATACTTCTGATGGTTTACATCACATTCACTACTTTTACATCAAAAGACTTTTCTTATACTTTTAAAGCAATAAATCAACTTGAGAAGCTATAACATTTTTAATTTTAATAAGCTTTTGTTTCTCAATATAGAAAATACAACCTGGACAAAATACCATTGAAGCTGAAAGGAAAAAAAATGGATGGACTATCTCCCAGTAAATGTATAATTAATAGAATTTACCAAATAGTCACTGCACGAGACATGTCACCATGTCCATAGTTCTTGCTGAAACAATAACCTGTTGTTGTCAATTCTGACTCATAGACAACCATACTGTGTTGAATTTAACTCCCCCTAAAGATTTTTTTTTTTTTAAAGAAGCCCCGGCGATGTAGTAGTTAAGCATTTGGCTGCTAACTGAAAGGTCGCTGGTTTGAACCCACTAGCCACTATGTGGGAGAAAGACGTGGCGGTCTGCTTCTGTAAAGATTTACAGCCTCGGTAACACTATAGGGCAGTTCTACTCTGTCCTGTAGGGTTGCTATGAGTTGAAATCAAGTGGAAGGCAATGGGATGTGTCTATTCAGTTGATTGGCCAGATGTGGGAATCTGACCTAAGGACAGCCAATCCTTAACTTGATCAGAAATTATGAGGGAATATGAGTTGGGCCTATCATCCTAATTCACAGAATTTGAATTTGGAAAGAAAAAAATAATCAGGTAACTAGAAGTGAGAGTTAAAGCTGAAAGGATATTCAGAATACAGCTATAATCAGTTCACAATGAGATATAATTGTGGTTGTTAATTTACTTTTAAGATCACAAATACACCCAGGTACTTTTAGACATGTTAACATTCCTCATTAGAAATTTTACGAGTCCAGAAATTCTCATATATTCCTTATACAGTGTCTTATTTTTGAAAATTTGCATTCTTGTCACATATCAGAAAAAGTTACTGAATTTCAGATTCTTCAGGGCTAACTTCAGTGTAAAGTAGTCAATAAGCAGCCAAGAGGATAGATGGAAAAACTTCTTAGAAGAAAATTGAAACAATTAAAGGGATGGGATATTAAGTCAATCAAGAAATGACATGGCCTCAAAAAATTTTATCTAAAATAACCAATAGGACTTGATCACAGAGCAAAAAATATGTTTAAGGATGAAAAGAGTAGGACCGTTCCAAGATTATTATTGTTTCCTTTTTGGAGAAAGAGAACTACGGAGATTCTCATATCCAGTTTATCCACTGAAATAGGCACATGATTTCCTCTTAGCTGCCTCAGCCTGCTATTCAAGTACTTCTCAGGTACAGCACTCTCAGAACTGGTTCGTTCCACTTTGAACCCTTGCTGAGAATTTGCATTTCTAACAAGTTCCCAGGTGATGCTGATGCTGCTGGTTAGGGACCAGTTCTGAGAACCACTAGAAGAACAGTGGTTCTCAAAATTTATTATACATAAGGATCACCCGGGCATCTTGTTAAACTGTGGATTCTGATTCAGTATATCTAGGGTGGAAATGCAAATTCTCAATAGGTGTTCAAATTGAAGCCCTGCTCAGGTCATCTTTAAAGCTTATCTTTCATTGCTTCCTTACAGGGACTCTGGCTTAGCCAGTGTCCTCCAAAAGGTTTGTATTTTCTCACTTGGAAGCCTTCGTTTAGAAATTTATCCCCTTCTGTCCTCCACTTGAGCCTACTGATTTTCTACTTCTATAAACTATAGGAGTTCATCAAATCAAAGATGCTACACATCATAAGATGTACCTTTTTAATATACTACTAAGGAAAAAAGTCACCAATAAGACTAACACAATTCTTTTGCATCAATTGTAAGATGCACTGCAATTTCAGAGATGTTAAAAAATGTGAAAAAAATGTGCACCCTAGAACAGATGCAATATAATACCTTGCCACCTTTTCTCTCACCCCTTGAAAAAAAAAATCTGAACTTGATGGCCTCCTCTTTTAAACAGAACTTGCCATATTCTGCACTGTACTTCCTCTCTTAAACTGTAAATTCCTTAAACTCGGTTGCATCCAGTTAATTTTTCTTCCCATACAGTCTCTTCCTTTTAGAAAATGTTAATGTGAAATTGAACGGAAAAGTTAAATCTCCATATTGTTAGACAGCTTCAGGCTCTTCTTAAGTACTGAGATAAGCTTCCTCAAGCCCTCAAATGGCTAATGCTGGCAAAAATAGGAGATAAACTTCATTGTGGGCAGTTAAATTTAATACATTGAACTTTAATAATCACATGGGAAAAAATCTAAGGATTGTAATGAGGTTTCAGGCTCAGAACTATGACTTCTGTTTCAAGAAAACTGATGAGGCAGTTTTGGCAGACAGCTGTCTGATGACATCCCCAGGGCTGCTTCAGCCAAGAAGTTGCTTGTCATTACAAACGAGATTCTGGAATAACAAAACAAAACAGAAAACATGGCAAGCTCTTCCACTGTCATAGAAAATTATGCTGAATAATGCAAGCTTTTCTAGATGCTGAATTTCAATAAAGAAACGAGATGGGAGTTCTAAAAAATGACAAATGGATGTCTTTTTTCATTATAAGGCAAAGAATAAATACTTCAGTATGGAAAAAAGTGATCTAAAGGTACATGTGATCTCTGTTTACAATAGCAAAAAGCTGGAAACAACCAAGGTGCCCATCAATGGATGAACAGATAAATAAACTATGGTATATTTATACAATGGAATACTACGCATCGATAAAGAACAACAAAGAATCTGTGAAACATTTCATAACGTGGAGGAATCTGGAAGGCATTATGCTGAATGAAATTAGTTGCAAAAGGACAAATGCATGAGACCACTCTTATAAGAACTAAAGAAATAGTTTAAACAGAGAAGAAAATATTCTTTGATGGTTATGAGACGGGGGAGGGAGGGAGGGAGGAAGGAAGGGAGAGGGAGATTCACTACTTAGATAGTAGACAAGAACTAATTTAGGTGAAGGGAAGGACAACACACAATACAGGAGAGGTCAGCACAACTGGACTAAGCCAAAAGCAAAGATGTTTCCAGAATAAACCAAATGCTTTGAAGGCCAGCATAACAGAGGTGGGGGTTTGGGGACCATGGTTTCAGGGGACATCTAGGTCAATTGGCATAATAAAATCTATTAAGAGAAAAAAGGTACATGTGATCTAAGTTTATAAATAGTGGATATGGATGAGATGAACACAGACTTATTAGGCTGCAGAATTGAGAGAGGCTGAAAGAGGGCTGTTCTGAGATCTGCTGCTCTCTTCTTCATTGGTCTGGTTCTATTTAGAATACCTTTACTGCTGGACTAGAGGCCTGACGGGACAGAAGAGTGGCATCAGCAGCCCGTGATTTGCTTCCATTTGTTGTTTGCCAAAAGACTCAAACTTAAAGAGTTTTTCGCAAAGCAATTCTATCATTTTGGAAGTAAGCTTTCATTTTTCATTTGTTTTAGAGGATTTTCACTTCAGGAAAATGTTAGGTGCTGTAGAGTTGGCTCCAATTTATAGCAATCCTTTCTGTAACAGAAGAAAACATTGCCCGGTCCTGTGCCATCCTCACAATATTAGGTATGTTTCAACCACTATTCAGCCATCGTTGGAACCAGTGTGTCGATCCACCCCATCGGAAGTCTCCTCTTTTTTTTGCTGACCGACTTTACCAAGCGTGATGTCCTTCTTCAGAGACTGGTTCCTCCTGATAACATGTCCAAAGTTAAGTGAGACAAAGTCTCACCATCCTTGCTTCTATGGAGCACTCTGGCTGTCCTTCTTCCAAAACAGATTTGTTCATTCTTCTGGCAGTTTATGGTACATTCAATATTCTTTGCCACACCGTAATTCAAAGGCATCAATTCTTAGGTCTTCCTTACCCATTGTCCACCTTTTGCATGCATATAAGGCATCTGAAAATATCAAGGCTTGGTCCTCAAAGTAATATCCTTGCTTTTTAAGATTTTAAAGAGGTCTTCTGCAGCAGATTTGCCCAATGCAATATATCATTTAATTTCTTAACTGTTGCTTCAGTGGGCATTGAGTGTTGATCCAAGTAAAATGAAAACAACTTCAGTATTTTCTGTTTATCATGATGTTGCTTATTGGTCCAGTTGTGAGGATTTTTGTTTTCTTTATGTTGAGGTGTAATCCATACTGAAGGCAGTGGTCTTTGATCTTCATCAGTAATTGCTTCAAGTCATCTTCAGTTTTGGCAAGCAGGTTGTGCCCTCTTCACATTGCAGGTTTTTAATGAGTCTTCCTCAATCCTGACACCATGTTCTTCTTCATATAGTCTAGCTTCTTGGATTATTTGCTCAGCACACAGATTGAATAAGTATGGTGAAATAACAGAACCCTGCTGTATACATTTTTCTGATTTTAAACCCACACTGTATTCCCTTGTTCTGTTTGAATGACTGCCTCTTAATCTGTGTACAGGTTCCACATGAGCACAATTAAGTGTTTTGGAATCCCTATTGTTTGCAGTGTTATCCACAATTTGTTATGATCCACACAGTCATTTGCCTTTTGTAGTCAATAAAACATAGGTAAACATCTTTCTGGTATTTTCTGCTTTCAGCCAAGATTCATCTAACATTAGCAATGATATCCCGTTTCACATTCTCTTCTGAATTCAGTTTGAATTTCTGGCAGTTTCCTGTCAATGTACGTCTGCAGCCATTTTTGAATTATCTCCAGCAGAATTTTGCTTGCATGTGATATTAATAATATTGTTTAATAATTTCCATATTCTGTTGGATCACCTTTCTCTGGAATGGGCATGACTATGGATCTTTTCCAGTCGGTTGGCCTAGTAGCTGTCTTACAAATTTCTTGGCATAGGTGAGTAAGTGCTGCATCTGCTTGTTGAAGCATCTTAATTGGTATTCTGTCAATTCCTGGAGCCTTGTTTTTTGCCAGTGCCTTCAGTGCAGCCTGGACTTCTTCGTTCAGTACCATCAGTTCTTGATCATATGTTAACTCCTGAAATGGGTGAATGTTGATCAGTTCTTTTTGGTACAGTGACTCTGTGTATTCCTTCCATCTTCTTTTGCTGCTTCCCACATCATTCAGTTTTTCTCTACAGAATCCTTCAGTAATTGTAACTCAAGGCTTGAATTTTTTCTTCAGTTCCTTCAGCTTCAGAAATGCCGAGGGCGTTCTTCCTTTCAGTTTTCTAGCCCCAGATCTTTGCACATTGCATTTTAATACTTTACCTTGTTTTCTCCAGCCATCCTTTGAAATTTCTTGTTCAGATCTTTTACTTCATCATTTCTTCCATTCACTTTAGCTACGCTGTGCTCAAAAGCAAGTTACAGAGTCTCCTCTGATATCCATTTTGTTTTTTTCTTTTTTTCCTGTTTTATAATGGCCTCTTGTTTTCTTCATGTATGATGTCCTTGATGTCATCCTACAACTCTCTGGTCTTTGGTCATTAGTATTCAGTGCGTTTAACCTATTCTTGAGGTAGTCTCTAAATTCAGGCAGGATATGTTCAAGGTTGTACTCTGGCTCACACAGACTTGTTTTAAATTTCTTCAGCTTCAACTTGAATTTGCATATAAGCAATTGATAGTCTGTCCCTCAGTCGGCCGTTGGCCTTGTCCTGATTGATGATATTGAGCTTCTCCATCATCTCTTTCCACAAATGTAGTCAACTTGATTCCTATGTATTCCATCCAGTGAGGTCCACATGTACAGTTGTCTTTTCTGTTGTTGGAAAGAGGTATTCCCAAGGAATAAGTTGTTGGTCTTAGAATTCTATCATGCAATCTCTGGCACTGTTTCTATCACTAAGGCCATATTTTCCAACTACTGATTCTTTTTCTTTGTTTCCAACTTTCACATTCCAATCACCAGTAATTACCAATGCATCTTGATTGCATGCTTGAGCACTTTCAGACAAAGCCTAGTCATTAGCGAGCTGAACTGGACTGGTATTGGCCATTCTGGAATGGATAATCATATGGGCTACTGTGCCTGGAATGACAAATTTAAGAGGAACAGCTTTGCATTCATCATCAAAAAGAACATTTCAAGATCTATCCTAAAGTACGATGCTATTAGTGATAGGATAATATCCATATGCCTATAAGGAACACCAGTTCATAGCACTATTATTCAAATTTATGCATTAACCACTAATGCTGAAGATGAAGAAATTGGAGATTTTTACAAACTGCAGAGAAACATTAGGCTACCTGAACTGAGATATACATAATCACGATGGTAGTAAGATAAAATGATACGGGATTTGTTTTTAGGTTTAAACTTTTAGCTAGGAAAGACAAGACAGTATTTTGTTTAATTTCCTTTCTGAAACTATTAGAATATAAGCTCCATGAAGGTGGGGATTTTTGTGTTTCGACCACTCTTGTATGCTCATCATTTAAAAAACAGTGTCTGGCCACACAGTAGGTAGGTTAACATATATTTGCTGAATAGATATTGAATAAATGTGATTTTATTTTTATAACTTAAATAAGGATCATATTTCAGTTTTAGTAGTTTAAGGAATACTAATTAATATTCATTTTCTTGATTAAATTGTACTCATCTTAGAAATTTAGTTTTCAAAATTTTCTATACAACATCAATTACCTCCTAATTCTACATACTTCCAAAATTTTTTCAAACTTATTTTTTAAAATAATTTTTATTGTGCTTTAAGTGAAAGTTTACAAATCAAGTCAGTCTTAAACCTTGCTACATACTCCCAATTACTCTCCCTCCTTTTTTTTTTTTTTTTAATGATACAGCCTGCTCCCTCCCTCCACTCTCTCTTTTTGTATCCATTTCACCAGCCTCTAACCCCCTCTACCCCTCCAGGCAGAAGATATCAACATAGTCTCAAGTGTCCACCCAATCTAAGAAGCTCACTCCTCACCAGCATCTGCGACCCGTTGTCCAGTCCAATCCATGTCTGAAAAGTTGGCTTCGGGAATGGTTCCTGTCCTGGGCCAACAGAAGGTCTGGGGGCCATGACCACCAGGGTCCTTCAAGTCTCAGTCAGACGATTAAGTCTGGTCTTTTTATGAGAATTTGGGGTCTGCGTCCCACTGCTCTACCTGCCCCCTCAGGGGTTCTCTGTTGTGTTCCCTGTCAGGGCAGTCATTGGTTGTAGCCGGGCACCATTTAATTCTTCTGGTTTCAGGATGATGTAGTCTTTGGGTCATGTGGCCGTTTCTGTCTCTTGGGCTTGTAATTACCTTGTGTCCTTGGTGTTCTTCATTCTCCTTTGATCCAGGTGGGTTGAGACCAATTGATGCATCTTAGATGGCCGCTTGCTAGAGTTTAAGCCCCCAGAAGCCACTCTTCAAAGTGGGATGCAGAATGTTTTCTTAATAGATTTTATTATGCCGATTGACTTAGATGTCCCCTGAAACCATGGTCCCCAGACCCCTGCCCCTGCTACACTGGCCTTCGAGGCATTCAATTTATTCAGGAAACTTCTTTGCTTTTGGTTTAGTCCAGTTGTGCTGACCTCCCCTGTATTATATGTTGTCTTTCCCTTCACCTAAAGTAGTTCTTATCTACTATCTAATTAGTGAATACCCCTCTTCCACCCTCCCTCCCTCCCACCTTTCGTAACCACAAAAGAGTGTTTTCTTCTTAGTTTAAACTATTTCTCAAGTTCTTATGATAGTGGTCTTGTACAATATTTGTCCTTTTGCAACTGATTTCACTCAGCATAATGCCTTCCAGGTTCCTCCATGTTATGAAATCTTTCACAGATTCCTCACTGTTCTTTATCGATGCGTAGTATTCCATTGTGTGAATACACCATAATTTATTTATCCATTCATCTGTTGATGGGCATGTTGGTTACTTCCATCTTTTTGCTGTTGTAAACAGTGCTGCAATAAACATGGGTGTGCATATATCTGTTCTTGTAAAGACTCTTATTTCTCTAGGATATATTCAGAGGAGCGGGATTGCTGGGTGGTACGGTAGTTCTATTTCCAGCTTTTTAAGGAAGCACCAAATCGATTTCCAAAGTGGTTGTACCATTTTACATTCCCACCAACAGTGCATAAGTGTTCCAATCTCTCCACAGCCTCTCCAACATTATTTTGTGTTTTTTGCATTAATGCCAGCTTTGTTGGAGTGTCAGCCCACTGCGTTGGCTGAGATGAAATCTCATTATAGTTTTGATTTGCATTTCTCTAATGGCTAATGATAGTGAGCATTTCCTCATGTATGTGTTAGCTGCCTGAATGTCTTCTTTAGTGAAGTGTCTATTCATATCTTTTGACCATTTTTTAATTTGGTTATTTGTCTTTTTGTAGTTGAGTTTTTGCAGTATCATGTAGATCTCAGAGATCAGGTGCTGATCGGAAATGTCATAGCTAAAAACTTCTTCCCAGTCTGTAGGTAGTCTTTTTACTCTTTTGCAGAAGTCTTTGGATAAGCATAGGTGTTTGATTTTTAGGAGCTCCCAGTTATCTGGTTTTTCTTCTGCATTCTTAATAATGTGGGTTTTTTTTTTTTTTTAATACTGTTTATGCCATGTATTAGGGCTCCTAACGTCCCTATTTTTCTGCCATGATCTTTATCGTTTTAGATTTTATATTTAGGTCTTTGATCCATTTTGAGCTTGTTTTTGTGCATGGAGTGAGGTATGGGTCTTGTTCCATTTTTTTGCAGATGGATATCCAGTTATGCCAGCACCATTTGTTAAAAAGACTGTCTTTTCCCCGTTTAACTGTTTTGGGGCCTTTGTCAAATATCTACTGCTCATATGTGGATGGATTTATGTCTGGATTCTCAATTCTGTTCCATTGGTCTATGTATCTGTTGTTGTGCCAGTACCAGGCTGTTTTGACTACTGTGGCAGTATAATAGGTTCTAAAATCAGGTAGAGTAAGGCGTCCCACTTTGTTCTTCTTTTTCAGTAATGCCTTATTTATCCAGGGCCTCTTTCCCTTCCATATGAAGTTAGTGATTTGTTTCACCATCTCATTAAAGAATGTCGTTAAGATTTGGATCGGAATTGCATTAAATGTACAGATTGCTTCTGGTAGAATAGACATTTTTGTAATGTTAAGTCTTCCTATCCATGAGCAAGGTATGTTTTTCCACTTAGGTAAGTCTCTTTTGGTTTCTTGTAGAAGTGTATTGTAGTTTTCTTTGTACAAGTCTTTTACATCTCTGGTAAGATTTATTCCTAAGTATTTTATCTTCTTGGGGTTGCTGTAAATGGCATTGATTTGGTGATTTCCTCTTCTATGTTCTTTTTGTTGGTGTAGAGGAGCCCAACTCATTTTGGTATGTTTATCTTGTATCCTGATAATCTGCTGAACTCTTCTATTAGTTTCAGTAGTTTTCTGGAGGATTCCTTAGGGTTTTCTGTGTATAAGATCATGTCATCTGCAAATAGAGATAATTTTACTTCTTCCTTGCTAATCTGGATGCCCTTTATTTCTTTATCTAGCCTAATTGCTCTGGCTAGGACCTCCAACACAACGTTGAATAAGAGTGGTGATAAAGGGTATCCTTGTCTGGTTCCCGATTTCAATGGGGATGCTTTCAGGCTCTCTCCATTTAGGGTGATGTTGGCTGTTGGCTTTGTATAAATGCCCTTTATCATGTTGAGGAATTTTCCTTCGATTCCTATTTTGCTGAGAGTTTTTATTATGAATGGGTGTTGAACTTTGTCAAATGCCTTTTCTGCATCAATTGATAAAATCATGTGATTCTTGTTTTATTTATGTGGTAAAAAAAAAATTACATTAATTGTTTTTCTAATGTTGAACCATCCCTGCATACCTGATATGAATCCCACTTGGTCATGGTGAATTATTTTTTTGATATGTTGTTGAATTCTATTGGCTAGAATTTTGTTGAGGATTTTTGCATCTATGTTCATGAGGGATATAGGTCTGTAATTTTCTTTTTTTGTGGTGTCTTTACCTGGTTTGGGTTTCAGGGATATGGTGGCTTCATAGAATGAGTTTGGTAGTATTCCGTCCTTTTCTATGCTCTGAAATAACTTTAATAGTAGTGGTGTTAACTTGTCTCTGAAAGTTTGGTAGAACTCTGCAGTCAAGCCATCTGGACCAGGGTTTTTTTTATTGAGTTTTTTGATTACCTTTTCAATCTCTTGTTATGTGTCTAGTTGTTTTACCTGTGTTTGTGTTAGTTTAGGTAGGTAGTGTGTTTCTAGGAATTCATCCATGTGTTCTAGGTTTTCAAATTTGTTAGAGTACAATTTTTCATAGTAATCTGATATGATTCTTTTAATTTCAGTTGGGTCTGTTGTAATATCGCCCATCTCATTTCTTATTCAGGTTATTTGCTTCCTTCCTCTCCTGTTTTTCTTTTGTGAGTTTGGCCAGTGGTTTATCAATTTTGTTGATTTTTTCAAAGAACCAGTTTTTGGTCTTGTTAATTCTTTCAATTGTTTTTCTATTTTCTATTTCATTTAGTTCTGCTCTAATTTTTATTGTTTTCTTCTGGTGCCTGTGGGTTTCTTTTTTGTTCTCTTTCAGTTTGTTCAAGTTGTGGGGATAATTCTTTGATTTTGGCCCTATCTTCTTTTTGGGTGTGGGCATTTATTGATGTAAGTTGGCCTCTGAGCACCGCTTTTGCTGTGTCCCAGAGGCTTTGATAGGAAGTGTTTTCATTCTCATTGGATTCTATGTATTTCTTTATTCCATCCTTAATGTCTTCTATAATTCAGTCTTTTTTGAGCAGGGTATTGTTCAGTTTCCAAGTGTTTGATTTCTTTTCCCTGCTTTTCCTGTTATTGATTTCCAGTTTTATGGCCTTATGGTCAGAGAAGATGCTTTGTAATATTTCAATGTTTTGGATTCTGCTAAGGCTTGCTTTATGACCTAATATGTGGTCTATTCTAGAGAATGTTCCATGTGCACTAGAAAAGAAAGTATAGTTGGTTGCTGTTGGGTGGAGTGTTCTGCATAGGTCTACGAGGTCAAGTTGGTTGATTGTGGCCTTTAGATCTTCTGTGTCTTTATTGAGCTTCTTTCTGGATTTCCTGTCCTTCACCGAAAGCGGTGTGTGGAAGTCTCCTACTATTATTGTGGAGCTGTCTATCTCACTTTTCAATGCTGGCAGAGTTTGTTTTATGTATCTTGCAGCCCTGTCATTGGGTGCATAAATATTTAATATGGTTATATCTTCTTGGTGTATTATCCCTTTAATCAGTACATAGCGTCCTTATCCTTTATGATGGATTTAACTTTAAAGTCTGTTTTGTCAGAAATTAATATTGCCACACCTGCTCTTTTTTGATTGTTGTTTGCTTGATATATTTTTTCCATCCTTTGAGTTTTAGATTGTCTCTAAGTCTAAGGTGTGTCTCTTGTAGGCAGCATATAGACAGATCTTGTTTTTTAATCCATTCTGCCACCCTCTGTCTCTTTATTGGCGCATTTAGTCTATTTACATTCAGCGTAATTATGGATAGGTATGAATTTAGTGCTCTCATTTTGATGTCTTTTTTTGTGTGTTGCTGCCAGTTTCTTTTTCCCACTTAATTTTATGTGGTGAGTAGATTATCTTCATATATTGTCCTTTCCTCATATGTGTTTTTGTTGATTTTGTTTCTGCTGAGTCTCTATTTTTTTTCTTGTATTTATTTTGATGAGTAGGATAGTTTGTCTCCTTTGTGGTTACCTTATTATTTGCCCCTATTTTTCTAAATTTAAACCTAACTTTTATTTCTTTATATTGCTGTATCTTCCTCTCCATATGGAAGGTCTATGATTATATTTCTTAGTCCCTCTTTATTATTTTAATGTTGTCTTCCATCATGTAATAACATTGCTGTTACCCTGTTTTGAGCTTTTTTTTTTTTTTTTATCTTGCTTTGTTTTTTTGGATATCCCTGTCTGGGTTGACTTCTGGTTGCTCTGCCCAGTGTTCTAGTCCTGGGTTGGTCTTGGGTTGATACCTGATATTATTGAGTTTCTAACCAAAGAACTCCCTTTAGTATTTCTTGTAGTTTTCGTTTGGTTTTTACAAATTCCCTAAACTTGTGTTTATCTAGAAATGTCTTAATTTCACCTTCATATTTAAGAGACAGTTTTGCTGGATATATGATTCTCGGCAGGCAATTTTTTCCCTTCAATTTTTTAAATATGTCATCCCCTTGCCTTCTTGCCTGCATGCTTTCTGCTGAGTAGTCCAAGCTTATTCTTATTGGCTCTCCTTTGTAGGTGACTTTTTGTTTATCCCTAGCTGCTCTTATAATTCTCTCTTTATCTTTGGTTTTGGCAAGTTTGATTATAATATGTCTTGGTGACTTTCTTTTAAGATCTACCTTACGTGGAGTTCGATGAGCATCTTGGATAGATATCTTCTCATCTTTCACGATATCAGGGAAGTTTTCTGCCAACAAATCTTCAACACTTCTCTCTGTATTTTCTGTTATCCCTCCCTGTTCTGGCAGTCCAATCACTCATAGGTTATTTCTCTTGATAGAGTCCCACATGATTATTAAGGTTTCTTCAGTTTTTTAAATTCTTTTATCTGATTTTTCTTCAAATATATTAGTGCCAAGTGATTTATCTTTGAGTTCAGAAATTCTGACTTCCACTTGCTCAATTCTGCTCCTCTGACTTTCTATTGAGTTGTCTACTTCTGTAATTTTATCTTTAATCTTCTGAATTTCTGATTGCTGTCTGTCTATGGATTTTTCCAGCTTTTTAAACTTTTTATTATGTTCCTGAACAATCTAATTTCTTCAATTGCTTTCTCTGTGTGTTCCTTGGCTTGTTCTGCATATTGCCTCATTTCCTTCCTGATGTCTTGAAGGGTTCTATGTATTAAACTTTTGTATTCCGGCTCTGGTAATTCCAGGAATGCACTTTCATCTAGAAGATCCCTGGATTCTTTGTTTTGAGAGCTTGTTGAGGTGATCATGGCCTGTTTCTTTATGTGACTTGATATTGACTGTTGTCTCTGAGCCATCTATAAGTTATCGTATTAGTTTATGCTTGCTTACTGTCTTGTAGCTTCTTGTTTTGTTTTGGTTTGATATACCCAAATGGGTTGCTTGAGTGAGCTAGCTTGATTATTTTCACCTTTGGTGCTCTGATGTCCTGTCCCCAGATGGCTAGAGCTGTTTTCAGGTATATCAGTCTAGGAGTCCATTCACTTTTTTTGTATGAATTCATCTCAGGTGTCCAGATAGCTGATCATCAAGTGTGTGGTACAGGCTCTGTCCTATGGTCTTAGAGGGGCAGGGGTGATTGGCATATATACTGGTATCTGATTGCAGCAGGGGGTCATGCTCTGAACAAGGCAGGGGGCTGAGAACCAACCTGAGTGTCTCTGAGGAAAGCGCGTCTCCGTTCCCTAGAGCGTGTAGGTGGGTAGGTTCTATAGAGGGAGCATGGGCGCCCAAAGTTTTTGGTTGTAAGGACTGGGAGGTACCAGTTATCCTTGGACCCCTGTTGCGGGTGGCTGGGTGACTTGAGTGGAGCTACCAGTCCTGAGGTCCCTGATGTGGGTAGGTGAGGACCTTGTTTAATAGGCAAAGCAATGTCAACCATCAAACACCCACCTCTCCACCACACAGCTGAAATGGTTGGATCCTGCCAACAAGGGCCTACTCTCCTGATACAGGCCCACACAGGTCCATGCAGAAGGGAAAGATGCTCAAAGTCCACGGACCATTTATGCCTGGACAGGAGTGGCTTCTGTCCTGAGCTCCCCTGGTTAGTGGAGCTAGCAAATTATCTTTTCCCCCAATTACAAACTTTTTTCTTCTCCAAGGCCGGGAGGATGGCTCTAGGTGCTCAACAGTGCTTGTCTTGGGCCCAGGGAATTCAGCCGCTGAAGCCGGCTTGGGGGTGAGAGGGCACGGTAAAAAAACAAAAAAAAAGCAAGTACTTAACTTTTGCCAAGAGCTCCGTTCTTCTCAGGTTCCGGAGGTGTGATTAGGCTGTGTGGCTGGCTGCTTCTTCCCAAGGAAAGTGCAGCCAAACGCTAGTACCAGCCTGCTACTGCTGCTCTGGGAATGGTGCCTGAGGGCTGCCCGCAATTCAGGTCTGGTAACTCCTCTCTGCTTCTGAACAGTCTCTTCCTTCCCCTGCCCCTCAGTTTATTTTCTAAGCTTGCCTCTGAAGCTCAGGGCTACTAGCTTGTCATAAATATACTCATTTCACTTGTTTTTTGGGGTCTTTGTTGTAAAGAGGGCTTGCCAGAAGCATCTGTCTATTCCGCCATCTTGGCTCTGCCTCCCATACTTCCAAATTGGCATTTTCTTTTATTTTGTTAATTATTTAAAAAATGGACATACTAGTGTCATGAAGCTCTGACCTCTTAGAATACAGAAGGATAAACTTTAAGATTCAAAAGGCAAGCACTTACTATAAGTATGACATTCTTAAGGCCAAGCTGATGAGGATAAAAAAATTAGATTTAGACCATGGTTTCTAAACCTCGGCACTATTGAGATTTTGGGTCCGATAATTCTTTGTTATGCGGAGGCCGTTCTGTGCATTGTGGGATGTTTAGTAGTATCCTTGGCCTCCACTCACTAAATGCCAGTAGCATTCCCTCAGTAGTGTCAACCAAAAATGTCTCTTGGAGAGCAAAACTGTCCTCGGCTGAGAACTACTGTTTTAGAGAATGGGAATATATTCACAAAACAGTTTCATCTGGTAGTGAAAATGAGGCCAACACCCCATGAAGTGAATGCAAATATTTCAATTTAATTGAAAAGGAAGGCAAAGCAAATTTGAATCTAATCAAATGTATTATAAGCAGGAGTAGATTATCCAATAGGCAAGGTAAGCACGGTGTTTACCTTGCTTACCAGATCATCAGTAGTGAACAATTTCATATTTTTACCACATCAAAGATTCTGCTTCTACGTATGGCTGGCATCTGTCTCTTTCCCAACCCCACAGAATCTTGCTACGGAATCAAAACCTCTTTTCAAATTTACAATCCCTGACAAGGGTGGATGACCCAGTAAGTAAGCCTGTACTTACTTTGCTTATTGGGTTATCCACCCCTGATTATAGGCATAATATATTTAATGTGAAGGGAGCAAATGAATTTCAGGACTTTATAAAGCACTTAACTGCACTTTATTGATGTAACAGAATTTCAGAGTGAAAGAGCCTTTATGTTCAGCTAGTATAAACCTATTTGATGAAACTGGGATCTAAGTGGATAAATATCTTGTCTAAGGTCTTATCACCAATTAAGTGGCATCTTCATGAGTGGTATCACCAACACCTGTTTAACAGCTGTTTGAAAGAAACAAATATGTGGCCCTTTAACTTCCCAGTGTGGTATATTACATAGTAAGGGACGCAGAGCTGAATCAGTGCCCCTAATCTGGCACAGGAAGAAAGCATCACTTGACACCTAAAGGAGACAGATTTAAGTATTACAGTGATAAGCTAAAGACGCTTGTAATTCTGACTGAAAATACAAGCTCGACCCAAAACAGCCAATTTCAGTTATAAAGGTCACAGCTATAAAAACAACTTTGATTTTGAGAGTTAGTCTATCAACAACACCGAATGCCCTTATTTATGAAGCTCAATATTAAGAGAAACCCTTTTTCCTCTCTAAGGGCCAACTTTAAACTTTCACAGAAAAATCTGAAAGATGATGAGCCATAATTCATACAGCATTTTCAGAAATGCTACTAACAGCAACCTTGACCTATCTGTCAGCCCAATGGCTGTATGGGTACACACAGCACTCATACACATAGTCCTGATAGGTTATTTCAATTTCCTAAGCTCTGGTGAGAGGGTGGGTAAATGAAAATATGCTGTAATTATTGTATAGGCAGTCCCCAGGTTATGAATGAGATCCGTTCCTAAGTGTGTCTTCAAGTTCAATTTTAGATAAACTGAAATAAGCACAAACGGTTCTTATTTAGCCTTACTTTAGTGCAAGAGGCTTGAAGCCTTTTCAATGATTTAAAAGCTGCATGTGCAGCAAGCGAAGGTGATTGTGATGAAGAATATGTTGTGAGTAGGGGCGGGTTCAGTCGTTTCAAAGTAAGGGCAAATTTTTGTAATATTAAAGGACAAGCACAAGTTGTCCATAAATCGGATGTCTGTAACCTGGGAACTGCCTGTACATATATTTTAGCGAATGTAAAATTCTCTTTGTGCTTGGGGCAAAGTCTGGAATAAACCAGGTGCAAGCATCCAAGAGTCCTCTCCCTGTGGAGACAGACCAAAAAAAAAAAAAAAACCAAACCAAACCAAACCCATTGCTGTTGAGTCGATTCTGACTCATAACAACCCTATAGGACAGAGCAGACCTGCCCCATAGGGTTTCCAGGGAATGCCTGGTTGATTCAAACAGCCAACTTTTTGGTTAGCAGCCAAGCTCTAACTACTGCGCCACTTATAGGACAGAGCAGAACTGCCCCATATGGTTTCCAAAGAGTACCTGGTGGATTCAAACTGCTGACCTTTCGGACAGCGGCCATAGCTCTTAACCACTATGCCACCAGGGTTTCCTGTATAAAGATAGGGAGAAATAAATCAGGTTTTTCTCACACAGGACATGTTTAATTATTCTTCCAGCACTGAATTGTGACAGCACGTATCAAGTGCTATCTACCAAAGAAGCAGATACAGACACAATATCCAAGGTTGTTTTGGGGGGCTAGTCACGTAGGCACTATCTGTCTAGCAAGCAGCAAAATTTCAGACTCCCAGAAGGAAGTGTTCAATATAAACACTGTACAAACAGTCTAGGAACAGTGAGTCATTCTCACCAGTTATAAAATGTTGGAATAACCCCCAAAATTCAAATTTCCAGATGCTAGCCAAAAATGAACCTTGAAGTGTTCTTAGTCCTGTTATGTTAGCATTTTTCTGCATATATTATTTCATGTAATCATCACATCAAGGAAATAAAAGTTCAGTTAGCTTAGATAATGTGCCCAAGATTACACTAGACAAGGTTAGTAGTGGCGGAACAATCTGATTCTAGACCTGTACTTTTAACCACTATGCTTGGCTGCCGGTGTTTTTTTGAGGACTTTGTAAAAGTGGGGGAGGGGACTCACGTTGAAGAGAACTATGAAAGGCAAGTAGCAAAAAGGTTATGCCTTTTAAAGCAGATTATAAAATAAGTAATAAAGTAGCCATTGTGTAATGAAAAATCAATCAAAATAAATCAAGAGCTAAACAATTTTATAGACACTATTTACAGTTCTTTAATAAACCCGGTGGCGTAGTGCTTAAGTGCTACGGCTGCTAACCAAAGGGTCGGCAGTTCAAATCTGCCAGGCACTCCTTGGAAACTCTATGGGGCAGTTCTTCTCTGTCCGATAGGGTAGCTGTGAGTCAGAATTGACTTGACAGCAATGGGTAATGTTTAAGAAAAACAAAATGAACAGCATATAAGCAATTTTAATATTTTAAGAAGATTAAAGAAAGCTAAAGTTTAGTCAGATTAACATAATCAAAGGATTAAGAGATTTACTTTCACCTTATAGAGAAAAAAATAAAAGGCAAAAAGTATATGCACGTGCTGTAGAAGAAGGCAGCCCATTAGTATTCTTTTTGGTTTGTTTTCATTTTTACCTAATGGAGTGGTGTCCTGAAGTATAATCCAGTTTTCCAAATTTTTGTGTTCGGTAGCCATGCTTCTCCATGACATCCATCCATGTTGTATAATTTGGATCTAGGCCCTTAAAATTATTCCAAGATTCTGTTAAGTGAATGAAGAGGCCACTCCACATTGCTGAAAAATAATATGAAATAGGGGTTAAAGTAAGGCTTAACAACTTATTTTAATCATTAAGATAATTACAAAGAGGGAGCAGAGTCTGTAAGTTTAGAGCTCATGCTCTAGAATAAGAAATACCAGCATTAGGTGCTTTAAGCAACGATTCTGATGGTTATCTCATCTTATCAGGGGGATAAGCTCTGCAAGGAGTTATTTCCATTTTACAGATGAGTCAACTAAGGCTTAGAGGTTAAGTTGCTTAAGGCAAATATAGCTGGAATTAAATGTAAGCCTGTCTGATTCCGGAGTCCCTGGGTGGTGCTAACCGTTAATGCACTCGCTGCTAACTGAAGGATGAAGATTTCAGTCTCAGAAGAAAGGTCTGGCAATCTATTGCCAAAAAATCAGCCATTGAGAACTGTATGAAGTGCAGTTCTACTCTAGTTCACTTGGGGTTGCCATGAGTCGATTCTGACTAGACAGCCACTGTTTTTGTTGTTGTTTGTTTCCTGTCTGACTTCAGAGCTTTCTTTCCATTCCCAAAATAATCCCAAAGTATTTGGTTAATTTTCCAAATCAGTCAATTGAAAGTATAGCTGTACAGATGTTATTTCCCCAGTATCCTTATGAATTTTCTTTATTCCTTGTCCTTTTACTGGCTTTCTTTAAAATTTAAGTATACTATGAATTCTCTCTCATTTCCTACAATTAATTGTTAATTCAATGTACCTTTCTTTTCCTTTTCCCATTTCTGTGCATTCCTTACATAAATAGTATGTCTGAATAAGCTTTCTGTTCTCATCAAACAAAATGCCTTCTCTTTGGGAGGTGGCTAGCATAGTGTTTAAAAGCTTAGGCTTTGGATTGGATTACCTGGGTTTGAATCCTAACAATGCCAGTTACTGAGTGGCCTTAGATAAGTCACTTGCCCTTTCTAGACTTTAATTTTTATCTTCAAAATGGGGATAACAATGGTATCCACTTCATAGAATTGTTGCGATGCGTAAATAAATCAGTACATGTAAAGCACTTAGAATATTGCCAGGGCCATAGTAAACAAACAAAAAAACCCATTGCCATTGAGTCAGTTGTGACTCACAACAATCCTATAGAATAGAGTAGAACTGTCCCATAGGGTTTCCAAGGAGTGGCTGGTGGATTCAAACTGCCAACCTTTTGATTAGCAGCCATAGCTCTTAACCACTGTGCCACCAGAGCTCCAGGACCACGGTAAGAATGGAATACATATTAGCTTCTCTTACTGTTATTCATTACTATTATCCAATCTCTTTGTTCAAACTTTTCAAAATAAACTTCTTCCAGGAAAAGTACCACCTAATATTTTGGAGCCCTTTCGAGTTTGTTGAGCACTTTTGTAGCCTTTACTTCATTCGATGGTCAGAAGAATTCTGTTAGGTACATGGCCTGTACAGTATTACGCAGATTAGGAAACTGAGTGACTTGCTTGCTTGGTGTGGCTCATTGAAGACTAGAATCCCAGTCATCACCTCACCCGAGTCCACTGCTCATTCCACTCGGCTGATACAGAATAAAATATAAGTTAACAAAACTGTTTTGAATATACTTGGTCCTTCATAATTGAAATATCCTTTATAACATAGATTTGATTTTCTTTAACAATTGGTGACTACATAGTTGATAGTGATAGTGCTTAAAATTTAGGCAAAAGAACTTGTGACTCAAATTACAGACAATATCATCTCAGTAACTTAGAGACAAAACCAAATTGTTGGATGCTATTTATGGGTTCTAAGTCAAACAATCATAACCCAGAAAGATGGAGGAAAAATAAAACAACTCTTGTCAGAAAATAGAGAGAATTCATAAAAACTCCAATTTTTTCCTGTTTCTTAATTATTCTTCACTTAATGAATGAGCCCTGATTATACAGTGGTTAAGCACTTGCTGCTAACCAAAATGTTGGCGGTATGAACCCACTAGCTGCTCAGCAGGAAAAAGATGTGGCAGTCTGCTTTCATAAAGATTACTGCCTTGGAAACACTATGGGGCAGTTCTACTCTGTCCTATAGGATCGCTATGAGTTGGAACTGACAGCAATGGATTTATTTTATTTTTTAATGTCACTAACATTTTGCCATTAAACTTATGCCTATTTGTTAAATTACTATAATAAAATTGAACAATGGGATTTGGGTAGAAATGCACTGAGACTGAAAAGAAAGAGATTAAATGTAATCTGAAATAATACAGAAAAACTCAGATAATGATATACATCCTCTGGAGTAGTTCTACCCTGTCCTATAGGGTCAGAACAGACTGCTGTTATAAGTTGGACACTACGTGTACTCTGATATCCATGTAAGCTCTCCCACCTCCCTATGCCTTTAGTGAAAAATTTCTTTGGAAATAGAACTCTTCTAGGAAGTAAGAATGTTTCCTCATTTTGGGATCGTCAAAAGACTCTTACTCACCAATTATAAAGAAATGAAACTGTAATACATGAACCAGATAACATTTTAGATAATAAAATTCCTACTTTCAAAAAATAAATTAGGAATTCTAATAATCCCAATGCCCAATACATACCTAAAAACAAACAATTCTTATATTAGAAAAAAAAAAACAAACCAAAACCAAACATATTACATACCCAGTATGACTTACTATCCTACTTTCTGGGTATAATCTTTTTAATTGTAAATTTATTTTCAATGTGCTGCCACTTTCTTCCATTAATATTAAGCATGTTCATACCTGCTCGTGACGGGCAACAAATTGGAGAGTTTGTATAGGCACTGAGAAAGGTAGTGCCATGAGCTTTCATGAAGTTGATAAAAGGAAGTTTCACTACCTGACTCCCTGGATGAAATGTGAGTCTTCCATCCTAGAATAAAAAAATTTATCAACAATGTTGATTGCATTACAAAAGAAGTTTATTTCCTTTAACTGTAAAATACATAAGTAGCAAATGACTTTAATATAAGAATCCTTAAAAGATCAAAACGAGTGTAGAAACTATTGTAAGTATCTAGTCCATAAGTAGCTAGAATTCAATGCAGTGTTATGCTAGGATTCATGTGCATATAATAAACGTATTAAAGGACTTCCTGGGAAGCTCTTTTGAGAGATGATGGACTGATTGAATATTTATTTATTGAATACTTAACTATATGCAAGGCACTGTGCAAATCTGGTGGTATAAAGATGAATAAAACAGCCAGAGTCCCTGCCCCGATAAAGCTTACACTCTAGTGGGGGAGGCAAAAATTATATTAGCAAATAAACCACTAGTAATTACAAATTGTGATGAGTGCTTTGAAGAAAACCTGATATGCAGGACAACAAAGTAGACCTCCTTTAGATGGGGTGGAGAGGGAAGACTTTTCTGGGAAGTATGAGCTCTAAAGAATGAGAAGGATCCAGTCATTCCAATAAGTGAAGATGTCAATCAGGCAGCTGGATATATGAGTCTGAAGACTAGAAGAGATGGTTGGTTGGAGAGACACATTTCAGAATTGAATTGGGAATTGAAGAGCTCCCCTTGGTAAAGTGCAAAGATAGAAAAAAGGATACACTCCAGTCCTGGAGTCACACTTACATAATGTTTTCAATATAGTTATAAATACAGTTTAAAAAACAAGCCAATCCAAAGTATGGGACATACATAAACCTTTGAGATGTTGATAAGATCTTGAGATGGAGATATAAAGTGGATTGTTAGGGACACACAGGAATCGGGAGCTTTGAGAAGTCTATCCTGGTGAAATAAACTTCAGAGTGTTTAGCATATCCATGGTATTGAAAATCATGGGAGTGAATAAAACATTTTAGGGACAGAATTTAGAGAGAGGAAAGAAAGGGGGCCAGGAAGAAGCTCTGAGGAGTTCCAGAAACTCTGTTTTTGTTCCAAAAGTTCTACTCTGCACATGTGGGGTCGCCATGAGTTGGATTCAACTCAATGGCAACTAACAACAACATTTATTTGGGTAAAGAAATATGTAATTATATTAATGTCTTTAGGAACCAGAGTATTTGGTGTAAAAGTGATACAAAATAATTAATAACCCTGTAATCTTTAATTTGAACTATCAGTATGAACCCATGATTTATTATTCTCTGTCTAAAGTATATGTATATGTATTTTCTGGAGCCCTAGTGGTGCAAAGGTTAAGAGCTATGGCTGCTAACCAAAAAGGTTGGCAGTTCGAATTCACCAGCTGCTCCTTGGAAACCCTATGGGGCAGTTCTACTCTGTCCTATAGGGTCGCTATGTGTTGGAATTGACTTGATGGCAAAAGGTTTGGTTTTCAGTTTTTGGTTTACTGGAAATGTTGAAAAGCAATAAAAGCCCTAAAAACTAGATTGTGATCTCTAAATACCATTTTCAAAGCTGGGACAGGAAACAAGATGTACCTGAGACTGTCAAAGCAAGCTACCGAAGACTACTGAGGTAGGTCAAATGTACTCAGGAAAAATCTAAAGGGGCTTCCACCGAAGGTGGAACACTTTGAACATTAATAAGTATAGAGTGCAAATCATTTAAACATACATATATTAATGTTTGTGCATTCATACTATAAAAACAATAACAAACCTAAATACCTCAGTCACCTTTGGAAGTTTCTAGGATGCACCACTCAGATCCCCTTTTAGGAATGAAAGATTGCCTCTGCAGAAGAGAGCTGCCTTACCCAAGAACATGCCCCATTCTGGGAGCAGCCCACAACCAATAATCATCCACATGCGGGTGTAAAGGCCTGATCCTCTTACCCCAACTGGGAACAACTCTGAAGAATCATTACGGCCTGAGAACTGCCCTTATAGTCAGCTGAGGCCTCCGTTAAGATCGCAAGAAAACTCAACTTCTCCCTCTACACAATCCAACTTCTTTCTGGTTCCTTTGATCTCCAGAATGCTTCCTAATACACCTCTCTCATGGTAATCTCCAATATTCTCCATTCTCTAAATTTACAAAATCATAAAGATTACTTTAAGAAATATTCTCAACAAATCCTATGCACATATCTAGATTATGTAAATTTAATCATCATGGGTTAACTTCTGAGGCAACATAACATGGTGATTAAAAGCATACATTTTGGTGCCAGAAATGTATAACACCTCCAACCTAAGTGGCACATAACATCCAGTGATAATAAACTATTATTACAATTAATAACCAAATATCTAAGCATAAGTTTTTAAATCATGGATAATCCTAAAAGTACCATTTAAAGTAGAGAGCAGTATTTTTCTAGTTGATGGCTTGGGAAAGTTAAAAAAAAACTGTTCAAGTTAGTGGTTAAACAACAGTAATGATAAGGACAACGTACAAACACACAATTTCTCTGAGATATGGGGAGTGAATCAAATTCTATGAGCTAAAGCATTTAAACTAGCACCAAAAAGCTTATCACATAACTGGGTAATAAAAATAGTTCGCTTTCTTCACTTCTCACCCAAATATTAATTCCTGCAAACTTAAGGTGAACTGGAAAATGACTGCTGGAAAGCTAACATACTTTTATGGACGTGGACGTGCAAACTCAAACAGGGGTATGAACTTCACTAAAAAAAAAAAAAATAGCAGTGGTAAAATAATTTAGTGCTTGATGTCAGCGCCGAAAAAAAAAATTTTGCAAAGACGCTAACAGACAGCATTTCATTTACTAAAGTATCGCTTTTCGAAACTTTTGGTTAAGCGCATGTATGCGGTGTGCTTGTGTGTGCATACGTACCCACGAAGTAAAATGTATTTCTTACAATGCATCGGGCTAAAACATGTTTAAAAGTGTCTCTGATTCTGCTCCCCAAAGCCTGCGGCACAGGAGAGGCTGTGGGCCGGTCGTCGGTCCCGAGCGGGGCCCCCCTTCCCCTGCCTCACAATACTTACGAAGGAATCGCTCACGACCAGCACCACGTTAGGGACCTCCGGCTGAGCCCGAGCAGCCAGCCCTCTCTGCCCACCTGCTTCAGGGGCAGGCGCAGCGAGCGCCAAAGTTGCGACCACTAACAACCACAGCAGAACCATCGCAGGCAGCGGTCCCGAAAGCCCGTCCCCTGGCTGGTGGCTCCGCCTCCTCGCTGTCGTAATTCCCACCAGGAGCGAGGAGAAAAAAAAGAGGGCGGGGACCAATTTGTTTTCCGCTTTTTTTTTTTTTTTTAACGCAGCCCTTCTTCGGCAGAACTACAACTCCCATCAGGTTCAGAGCAGGCACATGCGCAGAAGCGGAGTCCCAGTTTTAACTCACGTTAAGACCTTTTAATCAAATACCGAGCTAACTAAAGCCCAGCCATTCCCAGTCACGTGAGCGATGCCTAGAAAGTGCGCATGCGCCTGGCTCCAGGCTTGGCGTTTGTTAGGGAGAAGCAGCTGTCCCAGGTGGGTTCGGGTCTCTGTTGCTCCTGCAGAAGTTGGATCCATTAGGCGGTTTAAATTGTAGAGAGAAAAAGGATCTGTGGGCTGGTTGTGCTCGTTTTGCGCCGGGTAGGCGTGGCAGAGTGTTACGCAAGAGCGTGGACTGGGAGATGATGAGGTGGCCAGGCGTCTGTCACTTAAGTTGGATGGGGCGGTTCTTTGTGGGGCCTCTGGCTGGACCGCCTTGAGGGCGGTGTGGATACTTTGGATCCTCTCGAATACCTTCCCTGAAGGGAATTTCTAGTCTATCTCGTCTTATTGTCTCTTTGTCCCTGCAGTAACGATTCGTTGAGCTTCCGTGGGGTGAGGAGCGGGGCCTAGTAAGGTAGAGAAGCTTCAGGTCCTTGGCTGGGGAAATGCTTAGGTGCACCTTGCCTTCAGATGCAAAGGAGAGAAATGGGACCGGATCTGGTAGGAAGAGGTGTTGAGCAGTGTGACGTGCTCGATTGATTGACTAGGTTCAGAATACCATTGTTTTCTTGTTGAAAATCACTGGTTTCTTGATTGTGGAAGCAGACTTCTGTCCCAGAGCCATTTATTTGCTTAAATTTCATTATCTTAGTTTCAGGTATATAATTTGCGCATTACACTAGTCGTTTTAATATTTCGACAGGTACAAGAGAAGTTGCACCACGTATTTAATCTAAAATCAACTCTTAGTACTAATATCTGGCAGTGTTTTTTGAGAAAAATAATAGTAGTAAGGGCCACATCTTATTTAAGATTCACGTAGCACTTAGTATGTACTGAGCATTATACTAAGCATTTATTGAGCATATACCCTGTGCCAGTTACTTTTATATGCAGTGTTTTCTGTAATCTTAGCTTTCACCATATTGCAAATAGGAAACAGGCTCGGAGAGTTTAAATGACTTCAGTGTTACACAGGGATCCAATCCAAACAGGACTCGGGCTTATCTTCACTGCTATCCATAAGGTTTTCAGTGGCCAGTTTTTCAGAAGTAGATATCTAGGTCCTTCCTAGTCTGGAAGCTCTGCTGAAACCTGTCCACTGTTAGTGACCCAGCTGGTATTGGAAATACCAGTGGCATAGCTTCCAGGATCACAGCAACGTGCTGGCCACCACGGTATGACAGACCTTTTATGTTATTCCTCATGTGGCCTCACTCAAATTTAGGTAGGCTGCATATATACAAAATTCTTCATCAGTTTCAAGTGATGGCCCTTCCACCAGGGCTACAAACTGACCAATCCCCTCTGACCAGTCCCCTCTCAGTAGGCTACAGACACTTCCTTTGCATAGTAGGCTACAGTAACTTCATTTGCATAAGTATATTGACCAACTCCTGCAAGGTACATACCAGTCACAAGGCAGCCTGCAGCCCAGGGCCCAACAAAAAGTATCAGACTACCCTTATTTACAGCTTACCCAGAAAATGTCAGTCAACCTGGACAAAAGTAACAAACCCTCAGGGGTAGAAACCTAGGGTAGGGTAACATCTCAAGGCTAAGGGGGAAAATCTCTCAAACTGTTTTTTCAAAGGACCAGGGCAAAAGGTCACATAAAGGAACTCACTTTACCGTATCAGGAGACCAGAACTACATATTCAGTATATATTGTGCTCAGGCACTACATATCAGGTAAGTGATGTAATTCTCGCTTTACCAGTGAGAAAATTGGTCTTGTCGTGGTGAAGTACGATATTCAGGTCTGATGGAGTTTGAATCCAGATCTATGTGATTCCTAAGTCCATTCTCAACCAGGTCAGTCTTGGCTTGGTGGTTGCATATAGCAAAATGAAGGGGCTGACAGAATCGGGTATTTTGTAAGAACGGTTGAAATGACTGAGCAATAAATCAGGTTGGCTGGGGAGGGCAATCAAGTGTAGCTGGACTGGGGCTGAAGAAGTCATTGAAATGGAGAGTCAGGTTTTTACTTTTCTATTCTGTTTAAATGGCTACTTAACATTGAAAAAAGTTTTCTATGTTTTCATTAAATTATGAACTAGTCTGGTTAACATGATGTTGGCAACTTTTTACATATGGCTTAGAAAAAAGCTCAATTTAGTGTAGTTGAGCTGCAAATTGGGAATAAGTAAGTGCCTGTAATTTTCCTGGATTCAAAACAAAGTCACATAGAAATAGTTGAGAGATTTTTTTTTTTTTGGTGGGGGTACTGCACTCAGTTTTCAGTTAATGTATTTTGAGCTTCTGGACTGTTTTTTCGGACTCATTCTAATCTCTTAACGAACTTTCGTTTTATCACCTGAAGCCATGGGAATGCAGTTGAGATCAATTTGGGAATTTAGAGATTAAGATAAAAAAGAAAAAGGACTAACAATTGTATACAATCACTTCTTATGTTTTAAATTATAAATTTTGAAGATTCAACACGAACTTGATGTGTTGAAAAAATCAAAAGGTTTGAGTTGTGGGTGTCACCCTGTTCATGTGACTAGCTGTCTCGTATTTGTTTTTAATTTAGATGGATAATGGGTAAGGAGCAATCTGAAATTTGATTCAGAAAGAAGATAAAGGTGGTGACAATAGGTAAAAGGTAAGTCTCTACAATTCTTAAAAGTATTTAGAGTCTATTTTTACTTAATGATTATTTTTACCAATTTCTTTCAGAAGGTTCAATGGGATAGAATTGTCATGTCAGACTATAGGTCATCACAAAATACCTTTAGTCTTTTGTTATTAGATTTAAGGTTTTTTTTTTTTGTCTTTTTCCTATAATTAATCTCCATTGTTTTTATTGTTAATTATTTTTGCCTTGAGGTACCTTTGCATGTGTACAACTGAGTGTTTAGGATTTCATGACTTCAACTGGGAAATATTAATTCGTTTACCTACATTGTTAACTTTGCGGTATTATCATTGTCTCTTAGTCATGACTGTTACTTTTTAACTCTTTTAAGTGCAGTTGTTGTTACTTTTTAAGCTTGACTAATGCTGGATAAAAACACTTTCAGGTTAGTAGTTGAAAAACTTTCATTGAGTGAATATGTGCAAAATTAATGCTCTTATTTTAAAAAATCAGTTGAGACTGAAGAGAAAAAGTGGGAGGAGAGATATAAGGGGAAAGTTTTAGTAGGTGGATCTGTAGAGGAATATTAAAGACATTTGCAAGAGAGAGCTTTCTTGAAGTGTTGGAAATGCTTGGAATGGAGGAAAGTAAATAAAGGAGTATGGGGCTACATGTAATCATTTTTGGTAGTTGGGTTTTACTCTGTGGAAGGAAATGGATTTAAATGGTACCAATAGATGGATTTAAAAAAAAAAAAAAAAGCACTGCTGTCAAGTCAGTTCTGACTAATAGGGACCATGTAGGACAAAGCAGAACGACCATAGGGTTTCCAAGGCTATCACCTTTATGGAGGCAGACTGCCACATCTTTCTTCAGCAAGTAGATGGCTAGTGCTCAGTACAGGTTTGTTTAGAAAATGAGCGTATGAGTATCATCCCCCCAAAAAGAAAAAGAGGCAGAAGATGACGTTTTCAGGCTAGAATGGGTGCAGATTATCTTGTCTTTTTAAAAATTAGCTAACCTCCTATAGTCCACAGGACTAATGGCTCATGCGAACCACAGCCCCTTCTATTAAGACTAGAAGAACGAGTTTGTGCCCAGCTACCACTACCTACCGTTCTGATCTGGGACACGATAGAAGGTCCTTACTAGAATGGGAGAAAAATGTAGAACAAAACTCAAATTCATAAAAAAGACCAGTCTTACTGGACTGCTAGAGACTAGAGAAACCCCCGAGACTGTCGTCCTAAAATACTCTTTTAACCTGAAACTGAAGCCAGTCCTGGAGGTCACCTTTCAGCCAAATAATAGATTGGCCTATAAAATAAACAGCAACAAAGATAACACACAATATAGAGAAAGTCAGCACAACTTAACCAAGGCAAAGCCATAGAAGTTTCCTAGACATATCCTGACACCTTGAGGGACCACTTTACAGGGGCTGAAGGCTGGAGACCATGGTCTCAGGACATCTAGGTCAATGGGCATAACATAGTTCATAAAAAAAAAAAAATGTTCTATGGCCTACTTCGGTGAGTAGCATCTGGGGTCTTAAAAGCTTGCTTGTGGCCATCCAAAATACATCTATTGGTCCCATCATGTTTGGAGAAAAGGACAGTGAAGAAAACCAAAGACACAAGGAAAATATCAGTCCAAAGGACTAATGGACCATAGGAACCATAGTGTGTACCAGTATGAGCCAAGAAGAACTAGATGGTGCCTGAGTACCACCACTGACAACTCCTCTGACAGGGATCACAATAGAGGATTCTGGATAGAGCGGGAGAAGAATGTGGAACAAAATTGAAATTCATGAAAAAGACCAGACTTACTGGTCTGACTAAGATTGGAGGAAGTCTTAAGACTCTGGTCCCTGGACACCTTGCTAACTTAGAGCTGAAGCCACTTCTGAAGTCCACCTTTCAGCTAAAGATTAGACAGGCCTATAAAACAAATAATAATAACTCGTGAGGAATGTACTTCTTAGTTCAGTCAGGTATAAGACCAAGTGGGCAACACCTGCCCAAAAGCAAAGATGAGAAGCAGGAAGGGACAGGAAACCTGGGCCAATGAACACAGAGAACCCAGGGTGTAAAGGAAAAGGGGTAGAATGCTGACACGTTGTGGGGATTGCAACCAATGTCACAAAATAATGAGAAACTAGTTTGTACTGTAAATTTTGACCTAAAACACAATAAAAACAAAACAACTCAGTAACACCCGCAAGGAATGTGCTCCTTTAAAAAATTAACTACGTGAGACCGGATGGTCAACATTTACCCAAAAGCAAAGATGAAAAGGCAAGGAGGGGCAGAGAAACTGGATGGATGGCGCGGCCAGGGTGGAAATGGTGAGAGTGCTGACTCATTGCAGGGATTGTAAGCAATGTCAGGAGCAATTTGTGTATAAGTTGTTGGTTGGGAATTTAATTGGATATGTAAACTTTCATCTAAAATATTAAAAAAAAAAACTAGTTAAGTTTCTGAAATTGATACACATGCACACATTAATAACTGTTAGGTGAAGAGAGAGGGCCTCGGGGCTAGCATACTATGCTAAAAGCCGAATCAAATGAAGAAGGAATTGGAAGAAAAGAGTAGAAGGGCTCCACTGCAGCATGAAGAATTGTACTTACATAAACCAAAACCAAACCCACTGCCGTTGAGTCGATTCTAACTCATAGCGACCCCATAGGACAGAGTAGAACTGCCCCATGGAGTTTCCAAGGAGCTCCTGGTGGATTCGAACTGCCGTCCTCTTGGTTAGCAGCCATAGCACTTAACCACTACGCCACCAGGGTTGCCTGTAGTTACATATAGACCAAAAAAACCCGTTGCTATCCAGTCAATTCTGACTCATAGCGACCCTATAGGACGGAATAGAACTGCCCCATAGGGTTTCCAAGGAGCGCCTGGTGGATATGAACTGCCCACCTTTTGGTTAGCAGCCGTAACTCTTAACCACTGCACCACCAAGGTTTCCACATATGGACACATATACAAATATGGGACATTAAGAATTGATTACCAAGAGAAAAATGGAGTTTTTCTAATGGTCATTAAAAGTAACCTACTTAGAAGCATTTAATGACTCCCTAGTTGCTGCTATATTTAAGTCCAAATTTGTCTCTCTGACTTTCAAGGATTTCTGAAATCTGTGCTCTACTTACCCATTCAACCTGTTTCTTGTTCTTTAGTAAGTCTGTTCTGTTCCTTTGAGCCCAGTTTCCTCATTGTTGCCTACTCATGCTACACTCATCCCTACCTTTCTGACTTTGCTAATGCCTCTGACTAGAGTCATTTTCCTTCTTCCCTACTTCCTTAAGTCCTGCCTTCTCCACTGGTAGCCCCTGATTGCTTCCCACCACACTTCTTTTCTTCTCTGAACTCCTATTGCATTTCCACTCATTATTCTTAGTTTAGCATTTGATTCTCTAATGGCTGATTGGTATTACGTCTCTGTTGATTTAGGTTATATCCTTTAGAGCACAGACCTCTATTCTATTTCTTTTATGTCATATGCAGCATATAGCTTGGAAGCTGTGTGTAGCGTTAGTGCGGACTGGTTCTACCGTGTTCAAATGTGGTGCTTCTTAAATGTTGGGTGATCGAAGAGATGGTGATTTTAGTCCTGGAAACTTCTCATTCTTTTGTGTGTTTGGTCTTATCTTGAAACTATTTTTGTTCTTTTTTGACTTGGATGTTTCTCCTTTTTTTTTTTTTTTACTTGGGTGTCTTTTTTTTTTTTAAATCACTTTTTTTTTGTCCAGATCAGTTGTCATCATCGCTGACCTGTCCTGTTTTTTCTTTTTAACCTACAGGTTTTTCTACCAAAGGAAACTTTGGCTAGAGAAATTTTAAGTGAAATCAGCACTGAAATTTGTTGCCTACTCCAATCAAGATTTGTAGACTATACAAAAATTCTACTGAAGTTTGCACCTGTAGATTAATACCAAGACAGTTTTAGGTAAGGTAGTAGTTTTTAAAATTAGAGCATATAAAATATGTTGCTTTACATTATACAGCTATTTTAACTAGGCAAAAAGCCACTTTTCTTTAGAAAATCTGGTTCTGGCTGCAGATAAAGTGGTTTTCTGATATCTTGATTTTAATATTATTTGGAATGCCATCATCCTTTAAGTCAAAAGGATGTTTTTTGTTGTTGTTTGTTTCCTAACTTCTCAGACTTCTTTGGTCTTGCACTTCTATCTCAGTCTTTGGGTAAGGACTGTCAGTGTACCATGTTAGTGATTTCTGTTGTCTTAGTTCATTTTGTTGCCTTGAATGTCTGTGATCTATAACAGTATTTACCCAGCTTTGCTTAATCTTCCTGATGAGATTAGAGTTAAATGGAGTTAACAGTAAATACAAATGTGTCTTTTTTTCCAAATCGAATTGTGATGGATTGAATTTGACTTATTTACTGGTAAACCAGATTAAGCTATGAAATCTGAAGATATTATCAATTTATTGGTAATTGATATATCTTGAGATGAAATGAAGAAATATTTTGTTACTAATTGAAATATCTTTATGGCTGAAATTAGTGTACAATGTTTTTGCATATTCATCGCTTCCATTCAAATGTAAACATTGTATCTTCAAAGAAAGTGATTGTTGTTGTTTGTGTGCCATTGAGTCAATTCCGAATCATAGTAACTCTATAGGACAGAGTAGAACTGTCCCATAGGCTTTCCTAGGCTGTAATTTTTTTTTTTTTTTAACATGGATTTCATTGTTGAATGAAGACTGTTTATTTGAATTGAAAATGCATTGGAATCAGTGTTTAGATATGAGTTATCTTTTTCTATTTTTCAGTGTTAAATAAAAGTAATATTGATGTAGAGCTGTAATATAGGAGAATAATATATTCAACATAAATACATCTTTTTTTTAACTATATGTGTCAAATTTCCTTTGCCTTTAAAAAATGACTTTTCCATATACCCGAACATATTTCTCCCTATGAAAGAAATGCTGTCAAAACAAGATTTAATTTTTTTCAACTCTCACCTATTAAAGACATTTTGTTAAAGGTTTTCAAATAAACCATCTTGCCTGACTAATTTTATTTCCTGCCATTTTCTAACATTGGCTTTCTCCACCTATTCTGTGCAATGTTCAGGATAAAGAGGCAATTTACATAGCTTTAATAATATTAATATTGGTGTTTGTTTTTATCAACATTGTCCAGAAGTAATAATACACAAACATAACATTATCTTTGTGCAGTTTCGCTATGTAGCAGTCTAAGAGGCAGATACTGCTGCTGCTGCTGTCGTTAGCTGCCATCTACTTGGCTCTGAGCTCATGGTGACCCTTGTATAACGGAACAAGAGAGTTCCCTGTCCTGTGCCATCCCCAAGATCAGTTAGGATCAGACAATTGTGATCTATAGTGTTTTCATCGGATGAATTTTGGAAATAAATTGCCAGATTTTTCTTCCTAAGGAGGCAAATATAGAGAGAGGTAAAATATTATATGAGACAGCATAGGTATGAAGACCCATATTTAATAAAATCCATTGTCAAATATCCAAAAATAGAGAAGGTTTCAACTAACACCTACTGTCTCATATCTGTTTCCTTTTTACGCTTCCCAGAGCTTCCTCACCTGTCAAGCATCACACCACTGACAAGGCTTGGGTGTCCTAGGCTGTAATCTCTACAGGAGCAGATCACTAAGTTTTTTTCTCCTGTGGAGCAGCTGGTGGGTTAGGATCTGCAAACTTACAGTTAGCCGCCGAGTGCTTAAGCATTGCAGCACCAGAACTCCTTAAAGAACTCCTTAAACTCCTTCAGAGTTACTGAAATTTGTGTTAATGTTTTACTCTGTGAATAGGGCTTATTTTACTGGATCTTGCTTAGTGTGGAATTGGAATGAGATTTGTATGTATTTTGGGTCTGGTCCATAAAAAAATCTGTGTTTTTAGCCTAATGTATATACAGTGAGTATAATTCAAATGCAACTCAATATCAACAGATATTTATTGATTGTCTTCAGTTTGCCAGATACTGTTCTAGATACTATGAATAAGGCAGTGAAAAAAAAAATTATATATATATGCTATGGATTCAGATTAAAATTGTAGATAATTTTTTTAGCCTTAAATCTGTATACTTAGGGTAATTATGCCTGCAAATTTTTGTTTTATCTCTCTTCATCAGCATGCTCCATGTAATGTATCATTTCATCTAATTCTGTATGCATAGAAGGATATAGATGATTGAAAATTTAACCTGGATCATCATCCATGAGGTTATGCTAAGAGAAAGGTTTTAGGTAATGCATGCTAGACATCCAGTACTAATAAATAAGTAAAATCTATAGTGTTTTAGATGGTGATAAGTACTTTGAAGAAAAATAAAGCAAGGAAAGGAGTTAAGGGAATGTTGAGTGGTTGGGGTTAGGGGAGAAGGAAGTGTTGAAATTTTAAATAGTGTGGACAGGGAAGATTTCACTGAGAAAGTGACATTTGAGTAAAAATCTGAAGTGGTGGGGGTGCAAGCTGTGTGTAGTGTATAGTAGGGAGGAAGAGTGTTGCAGGTAGAAGGAAGGACAGGTGCCTTTTTTTTCAGATGGTTAAGTTTGTTGGAACGCTTAAGGTTAGGTAGGTATTGTTCATTCACTCTGGCTTTTTGTTTTGACAGAATGTCTAGCAAAGAAGTGAAGACGGCTCTAAAAAGTGCTAGAGATGCAATCAGAAACAAAGAATACAAAGAAGCTTTGAAACATTGTAAGGTAATCTGTTGTTGTTGTTATTTTTTCCTCCAGGATTAAAGTACATTACCCGTATACAAGCATTATCTATCTGTAATGTGTGAATGATTTACTGTCCAAAAACAACAAAAGTGCTAAAGCTATTTCGTGGGACTGTTAGAGTGGTGGAAACCCTGGTGGCTTAGTGGTTAAGTGCTACAGCTGCTAACCAAAAAAGGTCAGCAGTTCAAATCTGCCAGGCGCTCCTTGGTAACTCTATGGAGCAGTTCTACTCTGTTCTATAGGGTTGCTGTGAGTCGGAATCAACTCGACAGCAGTGGGTTTGGTTTTGGTTTGGTTAGAGTGGTTAGGCTAATAACTCCCACTTAGCTGGATAAGCTACTGCTGTCACACTTAATTTTCATCTTTCTTTGTATTGGTCAAAGCCAAGTTCTCAAAGCCTGAATCTCTCCAAAGTGTCCTTTGATGGCTTGTGTTATGGAACACTACTGTCTCTTAAAGTTTTCATAATTTAGTTCTAGTGGTGTGTTGACATTCTAAGTATCTTTGGTTTGTGGGTGGGAGAATCAAGATTCTAAAGCTCCTTTCTATTTGGATGGGAATGTTCCAGCCTAAAGGAGGAAATTGATGATGCAGGAGAAATAGAGGGGGGCAGTTGGAGTAAAGTCCTTGGGAAGGTCAGAGAGGATGGGATCCAGAGTGTGAGTGGAGAGCTTTTGATATTAATGGGGAAGATGTGCAGACCCATATAGCATCAGATGAGTGTGTAGATTTGGTGGTGGAAAGATAGGAGCTTCCCCTCTGATGACTTCTATTTTCTTAGGTAAGAATAAGCTGAGAGTGGGAGAAGAGTTGTATAAAAGTCTTGAGATGCAAGAAAATGTGCAATAGTTGTCATTCAGAATGGGAAAAAGAACTTACTAGTAAAACATGGAAGAATTGCTAGGTTTTAGTTGGTGCCCATTTGTGACAGTGAAAGCAGTGAGCTCAGCTGCCTAGTTTTCTTCCTCCATGTTCAGCTTCTCAAGCTTGGAGATGGGGGATACTGGAGTTTAGGTATAGATGGTAAGAAAGGTGAGGAGACAGATAGGCAAAAGAGTTGCTGTTTGCGTGGGTGTGATGACAGTGATGATCATGGAGTCTAAGCTGGGGGCGGAGGGATGAGAGATGAGAAGTCGGTATGGATGGTGGGGAAAGGGAGTTAGCCTCAATACTTGGAGATATCAGAGGTTAAAGAATTGTTATCATGGGATTATTATTGTAATTAAACTGGGGGGACAGGAAAGGGGCAGAATAGTAGCATGCTGGAAACCCAGATTTTGGATAACTGAGTAGTGTGGAGGCTAAGTAACTGAGAGGCTACAGTATTCAATGGATCGTCAGTGTGAATGTTAGAGTGATTACAGGAATTAAGGTTGAGAGGAAGAAAACAAAATCTTTACTGAAGAGTTCTTAGGAAGTTGGTAGATGGTAGCAGCAATAAGAAGGATATTATTAGGTGGTGTAGGTGGATGACTTGAGCTTCAGTAGTACTGGGATTTTTGAAGGAAGGAGGAGCAGAAAAGGAATGATAGCGTGAGCAAAGAGAACCTTTCCTAACCTCCTGATCCTGTCAAATGTTGGATATAAAGGAAAAGAATGCAGCTGCAGCATGTAAGAGCTATAGGAGAAGAGCCAAGTTTCAGTTGAGGCAGAACTTGGTGCAGTTAAAAGGTTGAAACTCTAGAGGGAGCTTGGCCGAGCCAGATTGGGAGTTCCAGAGGGCATAGTGAAGAGTTTAGGAGAATGGGAGCGAGGGGATTAGGTACGATTGGGGGAAGTACACAGCAATATGGGGGTGAGTGTCAGGAGGCAGTAAAAGATGTCCTTGTGAGGTTTAGGCTTATAGTGGTGACTGAAGCCCAGCAGGCATGTGAGGCCATGATAGAATCAGTCCTGATACAGAAGAAGGTGGGCAATTTGTTCAATCTGTGTGGGGCTTGTGGGGTGGGGAAGGGTGGCGCAGGGACTGTTTTCTTCAGCACTAGGTTTATCTAATTTATGCAAATATGAATCTGTTTTTCTTATTTTATGCAGTAGCACTATAGTAGTCTTATTTAGGTTTTCTACAAAATTGAGATACAAATTCCACCAAGTACACAGTTTATAATTCATCCTGGAGAGACCCAACTAGAAAACACAAAAATGAGGAAGTAATCAGTGGTAAATGCTCAGTTACTTGTGTGTAGTGACCCAGAATATTGAGACTAAATGAATTTTTTAACAAAGAGATGCTTCGTCTTAGTGTATTTGCTGCAGTCTTGTCTGATCATCACCTTGTCCGCCTGAGTACCTTTGTAACTTGGTATAAGCATCCCTTTGGGGAAACCCCTGACATGTGCAGACGGTTGCTTTTTTCCCTGTGTTCTCATAGAACCTACCTTATACCTGCTTTCACCACATTGTTGTAATTATTTGCTTAAAAGTCTGTTTCAGGTTCTGGAAAACTGCTTGTCAGGCAGGTGGAAGGTACTCAGTGATTGACTAGCTGGTTGACTATGGCGTTTTTCATTGGTTCAGCAGTTATATGCCAGTCATTGGGCTTAGTGTTGGGGACAGAAGCACAAGTAAGGCTCCAGTGACTGCCTTCAGAACTTAACTTCGGTAGATGTCTCACTGTTGTTTATTAGTAGGCAGCATTATTGGGTGGCATGGAGCTCGCACTGTCGATTGATATCATATTGCTGGAAGTGTACTGTGTGGATGCGCATAAACCTGATAATCTGGTTCTACTCAGAAATGTTCTTATTATCTCTAGATAGATATAAATACTTAAAGGGCTGATTTCATTTTAGCTACTAGTTTTGTTTTTTTTCCCTAGAACATCTTCGCTTTCTGCTCCAAGCTATTTTACCTTAGCAAGTAGTCATTATTTCTGAAAATAATCTCTCTACATAAAATTTTTATTCTAGATGACAGTTACTGTTTAAACATTCATCGCCACTATTCGTTTTGAATATATTTGGTATGGTCCCATTGGGGTGAATCTACTTTCCTAGCCTGTAATTTCAGTGAACAATCTGTCCGTGTAATATGGAGAAGATGCTATTATGGTAAAGGAAAATATGGCACTTGGTTAAGATGAAACAATGTGCAGAACAGGTTTATGAGTAGCAGTAGCAGCGCAGAGGCAGCTGGGGTGTTGGGTGTTGAGAGCAGTCTTACTGTTCTTTTTACATCTGTTCGCAAAGAGTAATCTTGGTGGTGCAGTGGTTAAGCGCTCAACTGCTAACCAAAAGGTCAGCGGTTCAAACCTACCAGCCTCCGTGGGATAAAGATGTGGCAGTCCATTTCTGTAAATATTTACAGCCAATGGGGAAACCCTATGGGGCAATTCTACTCTGTCCTGTAGGGGCACTGTGAGTCAGAATTGACTTGATGGGAATGGGTATTGGGTTTATTCTCAATAGCTGGAAAAGAAATTTGGGGAAAGCATTCTAAAATATATACCTCATATGCCAGACCTCTTAAAATCACTGATTAGTTCAACTCCCTCTCTCCCTGTGAGCAAATTGAAGACCAGAGAGGTAAAGACACCTAGTTAGTGGTTGTTCCAGGTTTCCTGACTCTCAAATAGACTATCTTGTTGTTGTTGATAAGTTTTCAAAATTTAGTGACCTGTTCTTTTAATTTCTTTAATCAGACAGTTTTAAAGCAAGAGAAAAATAACTATAACGCCTGGGTTTTTATTGGTGTTGCTGCAGCTGAGCTAGAACAACCTGATCAGGCCCAAGGTGCCTATAAGAAAGCTGCTGAACTAGAGCCAGACCAATTACTAGCATGGCAGGTATGTAGAAGAAATTTTTGTCTATATTATAAGAAAGGATTTTTTTTTTTCTTTTCCGAAGTAGGCTAGGATGGGAAGGAATAGGTCAAAGCACAAGTTGGCCGTGAGTGGATTTTGGTTGAAGCTGGGTGATGGGCATAGAGGGGATCATTATACCATTCTCTTTACTTTTGAAAGTATGTTTGAAACGTTTCAAAATATAAAACATTTTTTAATGGTTATTGTACAATCATAACCCGTAAGATATTACTATATAACACTACTTTTATGATACAGTCAAACAAAAAACATTCAGATATTTTGTGGATGTTGTCATTTTGCTTCAAATAAAGATGAGATATCTAAAACCAATCAGTACATTATGAAAGCAGTCATCTTTCTAAGTGTGTTACCAGACACCCTCACTCACTTTCTCCTTTATGGGAACCTGAGACTAACGGGCTCATGTTCTCCAGAGCCTACTACCTCCTATTAGTCATAGTTTCCGAGATGTGATTGGGATATGAAACAAATCAAAGTTAATAAGTATGAAAAAGTTGGAGAGTAGCCTAAAAAACACTAAGACACCTAAATAAGAAAAAAGGCATATCATTTCATCTATAAATTATAATCTAATCATAAAGAATCTTTAAAAATGATTAGTGAAATAAATGAATGTGGGAGCATTGGGTGTTTTTGGAAGAATAATAACTAGTTCTTCCTCTTTTAGGGGTTAGCAAGCTTATATGAGAAATGTAATCACATAAATGCTAAGGATGACTTGCCTGGTGTCTACCAAAAGCTCCTGGATCTCTACGAAAGGTAATGAATGTGTGGGGGAGAACACTTTCTTTAATAGCTTGAATTAGAATAAACTTGAGTTGTTAGCTGCCGTCGAGTCGATTCTGACTCATGGCGACTCTATATACAACAGAATGAAGCACTGCCTGGTCCTGCACCATCCTCACAATTCTTGCTAAGTTTGAGCCTGTTGTTGTAGCCACTGTGTCAATCTTTTTTGCTAACTCTCTACCTTACCAAGCATGATGTCCTTCTCCAAGGTTTGGTTCCTCCTGATAACATGTTCAAAGTATGTAAGATGATGTCTCACCGACCTCTTTTCCAAAGAGCATTCTAGCTGTACTTCTTCCAAGACAGACTTGTTTGTTCATATGGCAGTCCATGGTATAGTCAGTATCCTTTGCCAACACCATAATTCAAAGGCATTGATTCTTCTTCGGTCTTCTTATTCATTGTCCAGCTTTCGTGTGCGGATGAGGCGATTGAAAATACCGTGGCTTGGATTAGGCGCACCTTAGTCCTCACAGTGACATCTTTGCTTTTTAACACTTTAAAGAGGTCTTTTGTAGCAGATTCGCCCAATGCAGTACGTCATTTGATTTCTTGGCTGCTGCTTCCGTGGACATTGATTGTAGATCCAAGTAAAACAAAGTCCTTTACAACTTCAGCCTTTTCTCCGTTTATCATGATATTGCTTATTGGTCCAGTTGTGAGGATTTTTGTTTTATGTTGCGGTGTAATCCATACTGAAGGCCACAGTCTTTCATCTTCATCATCAGAATAAACTGTGGATTAAAAATTATGTACAAGTACTCTAAACATTTTAATGGAAATCAGGAAGTTTTTTCTTTTAACTGTTACTACAGAATCTCTTGGTTGCCATTGGAATAGAATCAAAACACTAATAATAAGAGAGCTGGTTAATTTGGGGCCTTTGATAAGATTTTCTATCAGTATAATGCAGATAATGTTTCTTAAACCTTTTGTTTTTTCTAATGAGAGGCTCACTTTATGAAATTTTACTGTAGTATGAAAGACTGTATGTTCTAATTTAAAGAGTACCTGGTGATATTGTTAAGATATTTTAGTATTTTAAGTCCTTGGTTATTTTTTTTTAAGTGCCTTTGTTTTTTTTTCCTTCTAAGTGTTGACAAACAGAAGTGGTGTGATGTCTGTAAGAAACTCGTGGATCTCTATTACCAAGAGAAGAAACATGTAGAGGTTGGTTAATGATTTGCCAGGGTACTAGGCTTCTTCTAATAAACCCATTTTTACAAGAGAGTTTTAATTTAGCTTAATGGAAAAGTCAAGTTATTCTATAAGTAAGTTGTTAAAAGGATTTAAAGAGAGAAATACAAGTAACAGTACTTTGAAAGCCGTAAATTAGAATTCAAATTTAAGGTGTCATAACTTCCAAACCATTCTGAAACTGGGCAAGGAATAAAAACAAGTAAAAACGTCATTTGTGGAACTTAGTGATCCATTTGTGGTGTCTCCGTAGTTGATGCTCTAAGTTATGGTGGTTCAGGGATATAGTTATTACTCCTGTATCTACTCTGGTATCTCAGCCATACTTCTAATATAAAGGCTGTGTGAGTTTGCAGCTTACTTTTTATGGAGTTCATAGTAGACAGGGCTCTGTGCTTTTGCTATTTTTGTTTTTGAGTAGATAAAAATATTTTTATTAGCAGATGTTACATTTTTTATTGGCATTTTTAGTATTTAATATAAAAATAGCCATTTTCAACCTCCTTGATAGGTGGCCCGAACATGGCACAAGTTGATAAAGACACGGCAGCAAGAGGGTGCAGACAACCAAGAGCTTCACCAGCTATGGAGGAAATTGACTCAGTTTCTGGTCGAGAGTACTGAGGACCAGAATAATGAAACCCAGCAATTGGTATTGACCCTTTTATTCCTCACAGTTTGTTTCATGAAAATTTATCGTCTAAATGAATTTAGAAAATGGAAACATACTGTATGTCAAACTAGGCATTTTGTATATGTTCAATATTAAATTCACAGAAGCTCTTCCTGATAAAATCAGAATATTGACCTGCAGTCTCACACTAAGTCTGGAAAGAATAGAATTGGTACTCAGTGTATCAAAATTTCACTCCCTTGTGAGCCCTGGTGGTGCAGTGGTTAAAGTGCTGAGCTGTAAACCGAAAGGTTGGTGACTCAAACCTACCAGCCACCCTGCAGGAGAAAGATGTGGTAGTCTGCTGCCAGCAAAGATTTACAGCCTTGGAGAACCTATGGGACAGGTTTACTCTGTCCTATGGGATCGCTATGAGTCGGAATCGACTCACCAACAGTAGGTTTCATTTTTGGTTTGGTTGTATTCATAAGAATCCACAGTGAATCAATAACTTAGTCACTGTGAAAAAGAAACTGAAGATCAGCTTTCAGAAAAGTATACTTTTGAAAAAGTTGATTCTTAAAGATGTGTTTCTTCATTCTTATGAACTAAATTAAGGTTTAACAGTTAAGCTAGAGTATTTTAGAGTATATTTAGTATTTATCTAAAAATGTTATTTTTTAGTGTTCAGATTTTGAAGTAATTGAAGGGAATTTTTAAAAGACAAAAAATATTGGTTTTGAAGTATAATTGGAAAGTATCTCCATCATTCTTTTTTTCTCTTACTCGTAAGTTTAAAAATAAACTTAATTTTCTGTTATGTAAATAGCCACTTAATGTATACATGCTAAATTGAATTGTCTTTAAACCTGGACAGTTTTAAGGCACTATATATATGGAATGGGAAGTTCATTTCTTTGTACGTTTATTCATTTTTTTCAGTTATTAATTTGTCCCTTCATTCAGAAAATATTTTTTGAGAACCTGCTCTATGTGAGCCAGTGTGTTAGGTGCTGGAGATAGAAATGTGAGAATAAGATTTGCGCTTGTTTGTGTGATAATGGTGGGTTATCTGTGAACAGATTCATTTGCGGAAAAAATTGAGCAGTGAGGTATGTATTGAAAAATTAGGTAACTACTCTTAAATCGTATTTTAATAATTCAGCTTCATTATTTTCCTTGAAATAGGATAGGCTACCAAAATATCAAACACTTACCAAAATAAGTTAAAAAAAAAAATTTGGATTGTCTATGGTATTCTCCTCAATGCAAGACAATTGGTTATACAGTATTTATAATTTTAAGAATTGATTTCAATTTTGGAAATGAAGAAAAAGGACTTTTGGGGGGTGCATTTTCACCTTGAATGCTAATGATAACTGCTTTCTTTTAAATATGTTCAGGAAAAAAAATGTATTGCTATTTTCCTTTTAGATTAATTTCATTATCTTTTTTTTTTTCTTTTAAATCCCTTATGGTAGGCCGTTTAAGTTAGGCTGCTTCTTTGGCACAATCATTAAGTATATCAGAGCAGTAAAGTTGGCATTGGCATAGAAGATTATAATCTCTCTGATTGACTGCTTTGGAGGGGACAGTAAGTTCTTGGAAAAATGTTTTCTTAAATTAATGTTGCTCATTTATATATCTCTTAGTTCAGTGCTGTCTGCTGGCCAAAGTCCCAAACTTACATATACCTTTTTTTTCTCGTTGAAATTGTCAGGGCCAGGCAATGAAATACATTTGCAACTAGTTAAGTGTGTAGTTTATACAAAGGGGTCTTATGCATTCTGCCATTTATTACCTGTGTCATTTATGTATGCTACAAATAATAGCTTTTTTGTTTGTTTCAGCTTTTAACAGCTTTTGAGAATGCATTGGGCTTGTCAGATAAGATTCCTAGTGAAGATCACCAGGCACTTTATAGACAGTTCATTCAGTGTTTACTCAAGGTAGGTTGATTTTTAAAATCTTTAAAATAATCAAAATAGGAATATGTTCACAAGTGCGTTTTACTAGTACTACAACTTAGTTTCTTTTACTTTTATATTTTCAAGTTTCCTCATGAAACTGCTAGGTTGAAGAAGGCCTGTGAAGGAATGATTAACATCTATCCCACTGTACAGTATCCGTTAGAAGTGCTTTGTTTGCATTTAATTGAATCAGGTAATTTCTTCTTTATTATTGTGTCCTACAGGTGTGTGAGTGTTTGGGAGTGATATTGCTATCAACTAATCAAAAAAAACATTTTAGTGCCTACTGAGTCGGAATCGACTCAATGGCACTGGGTGTCTGGGTTTACCGTGTACAAGGTATTGTTTTAGTGTTTCTGAACATAAAAGAAAGCATAACATATAGTCTTTGTCTACAAGAAAAGGCTGATAAATAATAAACATAGGTAAGTACAGTAATGCAAAGGAATTATGAGTTACTGAGTTCATTGTTGATCAGTGGTCTTTTTAAAGGTGGAAACTGAAATGGGTTTTGAATTTTCCATAGAAATTAGATAAGGTGAAAAGCACTCCATATAGCATGAGCAGAGGAACGGAGCTAGGTACCCACAGTGTAAGTTTTAGGAAGAGTAAAATAGGTTTATTTGCTATACTGGAAGAAATAACTAAAATCTATTTTGGTTTAATAGGTTAAACTATATTACATAGGGAAACCGTGGTGGTGTAGTAGTTAAGTGCTATAGCTGCTAACCAAAAGGTTGGCAGTTTGAATCCACCAGGCGCTCCTTGGAAGCTCTATGGGGCAGTTCTACTCTGTCCTGTAGAGTCGCTGAGAGTTGGAATTGACTTGATGGCAATGGGTTTGTTTGGTTTTGTTTTTTTTTTTTTGGATATTACATAGGGCTTTGAATGTCATGAAAATAATTTTGGGAAAGATTAGCTTCTCAGCATATCGATATTATGTCATAGTGTCTTAAGTATATTGTTATGAATACTGCACTATTATGAAGTCATGAAGTGTGTGAATGATTTGTTTTTTTTCACTTTGTTGCTAAATGAGGAATGCTTTGTATGTCGATGGCCATCACGTGTGTCATGGTAGAAAATGGTTGAAGACTACTGGTAGAGATAACTGTGGGGGAAAATTCTTGGTAGAAAGGGATCATTGTACCTATCTTGGCTCTTTCCACTTTAATTCCCCTGTAAGTCCTACTTGTCTTATACTCCCCCCTCCCCATGTCTTGTATAAAAACAAACAAAACAAAACAGCTATTATCTTCAGCTCTGGATTTTTTTGGTGAGAATAAAGCAAATCCCATTTTCCTTATTTTACATGGGTCAAATATAGACTTGCAAGAGCACTTTTCACTAGTAGGAGAGAAGAAAACGCAAAAATGTTGTAGTGAGTTGATTTATGATGTATAAAGTCTTACACTAACACAATATGCGGGATAGAATGTACAAAAAATAGACTAGATTCGGTAGACTAAGTGATGCTGGGAATTAATGAACTAGGATTACGGTAGTGGTGATAGAAAGTAACAGATGAATGCAGAATATGCAAGGGGTTTCTATAGAGGTAAAGGGAGGGAGGAATCAATTTTAACTTTGAGCTTTCCTGAAAAGTTAGCACAATATGGAATGAAGGTTTGTATGAAAGATAAGGTTTTGGGAAGAGACGTTTGTGGGAAAATGGCCCATCAGTAGTTTGCAGATGAAATCAATACTAAGGTCCGACATATGATTTGGAACTCATTAGTATATAGGTGAAAGTGGAGTGGATGACGTCAGAGATAGTTAAAAGGGCAAAAGGTGAGAACTGCCTTGGGCAGTGCTGGCTGGCTTTAAGGGAAAGGATGGAGAAAGGGCTGAGAAGTGGAGGGTAGGGAAGTGGAGACATCAGAGAAGTGGAAAATCCTGATGGGAAGCAACCCAGGAAACAGCGTTTCAGAAAGGAGATTATTATGGACTATTTTGACAGATTCAGCAGATTAAGAGCTTAATTTTGTGACTAGGAGGCCTTTGTTAAGACTTTCCATTTTAATCAAAGTGATTGAATTGGAACTTAGATTACAATGATTTGGAAGTGGCAGGAAGAAGTGGTTAGCAGATATAAAAAGAGAAGCAAGCCAGGGACTTGACTGATTGCATTTAAGGAACAGGAAGAGGAAGTGAAGTATGCAAGGGGATAGAAGGGTAGGAGAAGAATTACAGCAGTGTTGTTATGGCAGGAAAGTTTCAAGAAGAGGGCTAGTTAACATTAATAACATTTCACCGAGGTCAAGGAGGATGAGAAGAGATAGGCGAGACTTTCAGCACAAGGAACATGCGTATGAATTTTTTTTTTTCGTCTCTGATTAGAAAACTTAGTTCCAAAATTGCCTGGTTTCTTCACATTTTAACTGTGACCCCCAGTGTATTCTGAAGATCAGTGGGATGATTTTCTTTCGTGTGTGTTCTCTGGTGGCCACCCTCTACTTCTTGTGCTGTTGTAACTGTTGCTAAGAGATTAATGTCTGGTGTTCCCTTTTTTTCTATATTCCTGTTCATATATTGATGATCTGTACTGCAATTCCCTCATTGTTGGCCTGGGCATATGCCAAATGGCACAGGAGGGGAGGATACTTTTCTGAAGACTGACAGCTTTCTGAACAGGCATTTATATATCTATAATATGGATTCATTGAGTAAATGTGGCCCTTCTATTACAAAAGGCATACAAAATAGTAGAAATTGGATCGAGAAGTCTGCAGAATTTTGCACATGAATTCAGTAGCTGACAAAGTGCAATGGTAAAGAGATAGCTAAGTGATTATACTGGTTGATTAGAGGGTGTGTTGGTCTAAGTGAAAAAAAATCATTCTCGAGGAGGGTTTGGGAGTGGGTATTCTGCAAAATTTGAAGAAGGGAGTGCTGTGTCATGATAAAGGGGAGCGGGTAGGTGGTTATTTGCATATATGGTATAGCCTAAGAGAAGTTCTTTCTCTTCACGATGGTTAGTTGCAAGGATTTGTAGAATGGAGGGATTTCGGGTTAGATATAGTCTAAGATAAAGCATTATTCCGGGGTGGGGTGAGTTTAGTAATTAATGTGAGCCATTGGAAAGTTATGCTTAAGGATTTCTTCTCCTTTTTTGTTTTTTTCCTGTTTATTGCTCCTCCAAACCAAACTTTCTATGTAAAAGAACTTCTGAAAATCTTTAACTATTTTAAATTCTGACCCTCCCTACCCCTCCCCCAGAGTACTTTAATATCTGCAGAATTTGCTGCTTGAAAGCAGTTAATCACTGAGTTCTCTTCCCCTGAGGACAAATAGATTTCATTCTCTTTGTCCTGTTTTGCATGTTGAGACTTGAAGATCATTTTCAAAATGTCTCAATTTGTAAAGCTTCATAAAGTAGTGAATAGCTTTCACAGTTGTCATCTGATGAAATGTTATTTCACGCTACATGATCATTTTGATTTATTTTATTTTGCTTTATTGCTGAAATGGAAGAGGATAAGAAGGCTAGGTTCTTCACATCCAAGCAGAGAAGAGCTTCTTTAAGCTTTTCTGTTCTAAACTATTAGAAAATACAGGTGGAAATAAAGAAATAAATGCTGTTAAATTTTATGTGTTACTTTTTCCCGCAACCTAGGTTTATTTAAGAGAAAAATTCTGTAGAATTGATTAGTTTCTTAGGAATGTAAGAAATGAATTCCACAGTAAAAAAATCCCAGTTTCTTAGTGCTGTACTATAAAAAATGGAATTCCGTAAGTACTACTGAGCATCTACTCTGGACCTTTCCAGAACACCTTTTTACCCTTCAAGTTTTACCATTCACCAGCCCCCAAGTCTAGCTTGTCTTTTTAAAATTTATTTTATTTTTGTTGTTGTGTTGGGAATATGCACAGCAGAACATAACACCAATTCACCAGTTTCTACCTGTACAATTCAGTGATGTTGATTACCGTATTTTTAATTAAATAACGTGCACCTTCTACATTTTTTTTGCCAACCATGCCCTCCCCCTGTAAGGTATTGTCGTAAGTGCCACTATGCCAATTTTTTTTCACATTATACTGTAAAAAAAAAAAAACAAAACAGCATAGTTTGATTATGAAATGCCTCATGGGGGGAGGGTACGGGTGGCAAACAAATGTAGAAGGCATGTGTTATTTGTATAAAAATACGGTACATTCTTTAAGTTGTGCAACCATTCTCACCCTCCTTTTCCAAATTGTTACTCCCCCATTATTATAAACTCACTGCCCCCTAAGTTTTCCATCTAATCTTTTGAGTTGCTGTTGTCAATTTGATCCCATAATAGATAGCTCTTAAAAGAGCGCAGTGCTCAAGGCAGACATTCTTTATTGTTTAACCTATATTATTGTTTGGCCTTAAGAAGACTTTAAAAGATACTTTTGGTTTAAGGTTTAAAGATTATCTCAGGGCAATAGTTTCAGGGTTCATTCAGCTTCCATGGTTCCAGAAAGTCTGCATTCCATAAGAATTTGAATATTTGCTCTGCATTGCCCCCCTTTTGATCAAAATTCTTCTATAGAATTTTTGCTTGAAATGTTTACTAATGGTAGCTGGGCAGCATTTGGTTCTTCTGGTCTCACGGCAGAGGAGGCATTTATTCATAGATTAGCCACACATTCTATTTCCCCCTCCTATTCCTGACTCTCCTTCTTCCTCTGTTGCTCCGGATCAATTATTGTAATTTGTATGGAGGCTTACAAACTTTTAAGACCCCAGGCACTACACAATGGGACTAGGAAGTAGAACAGAAACACTAAACCTGATGTTAGGCCAGTTACCTGGGATGTCCCATGAAACCATGACCCTAAACCTCCAAGTCAAGAAACCAAATCCCGGGAGGTGTTTGGTTGTACTTAAGCAGGCTCACCATCTGCTTTTTTTGTTGTTTTTGTAAATAGAGGCAGTCCCCGAGTTATGAACATCCAATTTACGGACAACTCGTACTTGCCCTTTAATATTACGTAAACTTGCCCTCACCTTGGAACCACTGAATCAGCCCCTACTTGCAACAAATTCTTCATCACAATCACCTTCACTTACTACACATGCAGCTTGTAAATCATTGAAAAGGCTTCCAGCCTTAAACTAAAAAACCAAAAAAACCCCATTGCTGTCAAGAGTTGATTGTGAATCATAGCGACCGTATAGGACAGAGAGGAACGGCCCTATAGGATTTACAAAGAGCAGCTGGTGGATTTGAATTGCCAACCTTTTGGTTAGCAGCTGAGCTCTTAACCAGTGCATTACCAGGGCTCCAAAAACATGAAGACAGTCCCCCCAAATCTCATTTTGTTTCCCTGATTGTGCTCCCAGACATTAGCAAAGGGAACATGTTAGGAAAGTTTACTTTGCTTTAAAACTTGTTTGTCTTCATCTCAGACTTTTGGAAACTGTTTTCACCTACCTCTTCGCACTTTGTTTACCTGTGTGCAGTTTTTAGGTAGCCCAAATATGGTTGGTTATTGGAGAGATGCATGACTGGCTTTTCCTGTTTTCATCTCCATGTGCTCTCTATAGTAAAGGCAGTGTATGTAGCCACAGTTGTCTGTTACGAATTTTGTTTCTGTGGAGCAAGAGACTTTTGACTCAAATGGGTAGAAATCAAAGGTAAAGTGTTAGTAGCCGTTCTTTTTTAGAATGGGGAAGATTTTAAATTTGTCATAGTAATTCTCAACTATTGGCTATTAACAGACTAAGCCTTTTTGAACATCAATTTATGATGGTATTTTTAAGTGATCATCACAATAATTATTTACTGAATTATTGCCATGTACAAGATACCATGCTAGTCCCAAAGTCTCTGCCCTCCAGGAATTATTGTTTAGCTATAAGGGCAGGGTATATATGGTATAAGATTAGTAATAAAGTTGGTATATAATAGTATAGACCTGTGGTTCTTAAAGTAAAATCCCCAGAGCAGCATCACCTGAGAACTTGTTAGACCTGCAGATACTCAGGTGTCATCCCAGGCTTGCTGACTGAGCAACTTTGGGGAGGTGCCCAGCATTCTGTGGTTTAACAAGTACTTCAGGTGATTCTGATAAATGGTAAACTTTGAGAATTACTAGCTTAGAATTGCTAGCTGCACTGAACCAAAAAAAAAACAAACCCAGTGCCATCGAGTTGATTCTGACTCATAGCGACCCTATAGGACAGAGTAGAACTGCCCTGTAGAGTTTCCAAGGAGCGTCTGGTGGATTCGAACTGCTGACCCTTTGGTTAGCACCCAAAGCAGTTAACCACTATGCCACCAGGGTTTCCGCTGCACTGAAGGGAATGGCAAAAACACAGCATTCGTTTGTTTTTATGCTTTTGCATGTTTTTAGCAATGGGAATGTTAAGATTAATTAAAGTTGGAGAAAATGAAAATATAACAAGGTATATATTTTCTAAACACAATTATTTCACCAAAAATAAATTTAGAAGTAAATATAGGCATTGTATGATTGTACGATTATAACATAAGCTTAGCTATTAATTTACATAGAAAAAGATAGTTTTGAAAGAATGCAGAAATGTATCATTGAACTTGTAAACTTAAGAAAACTGTGACTAAGTCTTTTACATTATGTTTGTACAGTAGTGTATCCTTTGATTCTAGGATACGGGAAGAGTCCACTGGATCTGGCGTCTTGACTGACATGTTTCTCGCAGTGTATGCTTGCTGAGGGAGAGAGACTGGCACAGATACTGTCCTTTGACAGAGATTTCTTTATTTAACAACTAAAATTGTTACTACTCAGTAGGAAAGGGAGGCCTCATGGCAAATAGCAGTAGGTTTCTTGTTTGAAATTCTTGAGTATGACTTGAGATTCGGTGTCCATGAGCTAATAGATGTTTCTACTTCCAGTATTTAAGAAGACAAATGAGCATAATTTTCTTTATGAAATATTGTTTACTACATTTTCTAGCCTATTAAGCTTTGAATTCCTAGAATCAGAATATGATGGGGGATGTATGAGACAGACTTTGAGACTTAAGTTATAGGTTTTGGCATTTAGAAACTTGGTGTATGTACACTAATCATGTTTTCTTTTAAATTCTAGGAAGTTTTACTGATGAAGCACACCAGTATTGTTGCAGATTAGTGGAAATGGATTCAAGAAGTGGCCCAGGCCTCATTGGCTTTGGCATTAAAGCATTACAAGACAAAAACTGTGAAGATGCTATTAAGAACTTAACAGAAGGCAAGTGTACAGTGTATAACGTAGCATGAGATGTAATGTTATTCTGTTTGGTCAGTAGGCATTCATATTTGGGCCTTTCTTTGAAGGATAGATGTATAAGATGGAAGGGAAGAAAGTACTTACATACTCTAGAGTCTGCTTAGATTTGAATCGTAACTCTGCCACTTAACTAATTTCTTGGCCTTGGGATAATTAATTAAACTCTCTGTCTTAGTATTTTCATTTGTGAAATATGAGTAATCATATCATTTGTTTCTTAGGACTTTTGTTGCTAGGATTGAATGAAATAATACATGTATAGTGCCTAGTACCTATATCATTAATTTTAGTTGTTAATATTCTTATTATAGTAGCTAGAAAACCGTTTAAGATATTAGCGGTATCATCATGAAATGACATATAGAAATCAACCATTTATTTAAGAATATTTCTTACAGCAGAGAATTAAATACATGCATATAGTTAGTGTCCTACAACTCTCATTTTGACGATGAATTATCTGTGAATGATTATAATGCCCTATGTAGAAAATAATAATAGGCGGTCTGTAAATAGAAATTTACATTTTTGTAGTTAGGCATAGAAGTAATTGTTTAAGTAGTTTGGTTTTTCTTCCAGCCTAGCTTCTTGTAAGAATCGTTTGGGGCCAAGTCCCAGATTTGTTGACGCAGAATCACCAGGGAAAAAGTTGGAGAATTTCTTTTTTCTTTCTTTTCTTTTTTATGTAGGTAGGACAGCTCTGGTCTGTGGACTAGAATTGGCAACCGCTGGTCTAGAGTAGGAAACCCTGGTGGCGTAGTGGTTAAGTGCTACGGCTGCTAACCAAAAGGTCAGCAGTTCGAATCCACCAGGCACTCCTTGGAAACTCTACGGGGCAGTTCTACTCTGTCCTACAGGGTCGCTGTGAGTTGGAATTGACTCCACGGCAGTGGGTTTGGGTTTTGGGTCTAGAGTAATTTCAAAAATTGCATTAGCGATTTATTACAGTTTTAGTATTTACACATCTTTTCATGATTTTTCAAATTGAATTTTACTTGAACAATGATTACTTCTAGGTATATTCGAAATTATCTTTAAGTCTTGATTGCTTTTGAAGCCCTTTAAAATTCTAGTCCATTTATATCAGTTATATAACTAGACTTAATAAGAAAATCAAATCCTTTTAATTTGCATCAGAGGTGAGACTTGCAAAGAATGCTATTCTTTGGAAAAAACAGTATGTGTAACATTATATTAAAAACTGTATTTCTGAAATGATTGAAAACCTTTAAAAATCTGTTGAAAGCCACCATATTTAAATTGTGATGAATTGATGATTCCTTGAAAACAATTTTGGCCAATATCTGTTTCATTTTACTTTTTCTAAAAATAAACATATTTTCTTTGTTAATTTGTCAGTTATACTAGCATTTTTAAATTTTTTTTAATGCAGTAGCGTCGAGAACTGAAAAAAAGATAGCTCATAGATTTGGGGTGTATTAAGACATCTCCATAGGATTCACTTTGAGTAATGGGCAAGTTTTCATATTGCTGCTATCCTGACTTTCTGTTATTTTCATACAAGACTATTTATTTCAGATATAAGCTGTTTGACCTTGCTTCATTCATATTGCCTCTTAACTATAATATCTTACTTCAGAAGCTAAAGGCAGAGAAGTCTTTTGTTTGTTTTCATAACCCTTTACCTGGCTTGACAGTCATCATAGGACTCAGCGTATGCTTTCTCTGTCTGCCTCTATGCTGTCCTCTTGACATTATTATTTTTTCTTTACCACATAAAATGACACTGTCTCTAAAGATACTTTTTCCAGGAACTTTTAAAATCCATGAGGTGTTCTAGCTCAGTGTAGGTTGGAATGTGGTATCCCTTAAGGCACCAGATTCTCCTTTCTAGAGCCAATCTGCTTCTTTTATTTTAGCTGTAGAAATTATGAGAGAAGGTTAAAAAATAAAACAATGCAGGAAGAACCTGCTAATAGGAAGGAAGCAGACAGCTTTTGATGAATTAAATTTAATAATGTAGGTCTTGGAGGAATGTTTTCTTTGGAAGATATTGCTATATGAGGTATGGAAACTTCTAGTCTTAGACTTCTAAAAATAATATTACAGAATCTGTATAGTTTTGTATTTGAAGTTTTTTTCCTCATTGAAGTGAATATTAACAATAATGCCCTTTTGTTTACTTGAATACTGTTGTGTTTTCATTGTTTTCGAAGTGATAGAGAAAAGCATTAGAAGCAAAAATATGTCTATTTCAAAACATATAAAACAGCCATTTTTTTCCCCTGTCATTATTATTGTGTGTTTGTATGTGCATGCCCACTTCAATTGTTGGTCTCCATAGTTTTTCTGGAAACCCTGGTGGCGTAGTGGTTAAGTGCTACAGCTGCTTACCAAAGGGTCGGCAGTTCTAATCCGCCAGGCGCTCCTTGGAAACTCTATGGGGCAATTCTACTCTGTCCTATAGGGTCGCTATGAGTTGGAATTGACTCAGAGGCACTGGGTTTGGTTTTTTTTGTTGTTGTTCTATAGTTTTTCTGTACCACGAGGGCAAAATTGTCAAACGGGCAAATACGTCATAAATGATGAATGTTAACAAAGGGAGAGCACAGAATGCAATGGGAGCCTCAGGTGGCTTTAACTTAGTCTTGTCAGATAAGATGTTTTTGGATAAACCTACATTCGAATTGAGATCTAAATGACAAACACAAACCAGCCAGGTGATTAAGGGGGTGAAGGGAGCTTTCCAGGCCAAGGAAAGAAACTGTGAAATAGCCTGAGGTGAGAGGAAAGCTGGTGTTCAGGGAACTGTGATAGTTCTGCAAGATTTGACAGTGAAGTATGGGGACCAGAAGGGGCAAGAGGTGAGGCTGGAGAGGAGCCTTGAAAGCTTGGTAAGGAGTTTGCACCTTACCCTAAGGTCATTGGGGAACCAAAAAGGTTTTAAGCAGGGGAAGTTTATAATCTGTGTTGTATTTTTAGAAATATTCTGGCTACGTGTAGGCGATGAATTGGAATGGATGACAAGCACTCTCAGTGCTTGGGATAAAGTGCTGAAATCCCTGTGCTGGAATAAAGATGATGGAGGTCTGAACTGACAGAAATAGAGAAAAGTGTATGGAGAGAAATGGATTTGGGGTGAAATGAATATGACTTTGTGACATTAGATGTGAGACTAAGGAGGGGGGAGCAGTCTGATTTGGGTAGTGGGTGGTGGCGTCGTTCGTCTAAGTAGACACAGAAACCTTGGAATTGTGATTGTTTTTCATCCTTTTAGGGTTAAAGGAAAGCCCTCTCTGCACAAATGGATGGTATCATCTGGCAGAAGCCCAAGTCAAAATGCATAGACCTAAGGAAGCTGTTCTTTCATGCAATCAAGGTATTCTTGACAACTTTTGGGTTTACGTGTTGTAAACGTATATATTCTGTATAAGTAGGGGCTGCCAATCTTAATTTTCAGGGAGAAAGATAATGATTTAAAAAACCCCATGCTATATTTTGTGTTTTAATTTGCTGACTAATTTAAATTTCATTGAAGAGATTAAGAGAATGCCAAGTTTGCATGAATGTCTACTAGTGTATTTATTTTTAAACTATTTATCAAAGGTTTCCCACACTTGGAATTTTGATGTAGTGTTAAAACAAAAATCATATTAAGCCAATAATAGAAATTGATTGAAGTTTATTGAATACAGGTAGTCCCCAGCTTATAACGGGGTTCTGTTCTGATGACTTGTAAGCCAGTTCTGACATAAGTCAAATACATCTTTTTTTTTTTAGTTTTCATTATTACTGCCATAGCCTGCTATATGGCAGTGTTTTGAACAGTAAATCATAACAGTGAACACCTGAGAATGATAACATCAATAAATTATACACTGCAACGTTGTATGTAGTACATATACTGATGATAAGCTGTGCAAAAAAAAAAGTTGTAAACGCACTTTGTCGTAACTTGAATGCTTCATCAGTTGGGAACTACCTGTATACAATTTGCAGGTTGGGGTGACATTTTGACTAGGGAGTCAGAAATATTTCAGCAATGAGATAACGTCCAAAGTTTCTTATTCCCCACCTTATTGACATCGCCATGGGAAAGGGCGGGGACAAAACTGATAAAACAGTTTGTAGTCAGGAAGGATTTCATACAGCATTTTCTTGAAGAATAATTAAAATAATTACTGATTTACCCTAAAACATAGCTCTAGTCTCACCTTAGAAGTCTCTTTCTTAGAACTGGCTGCACATAAATAATTCTTCAAAAGAACATAATGTCTATGGCAAATTGTCTTCACTGAGTTGTCTAGACCATTGTTGGATTCAAAGGTGACTTTTAGAAACCAGTTTCTCTAAGGCTCAAGGTTCAAAAGGACATCTAAGGGCACAGGTCTGGGTGGGTCACCCCAACTTCATGGATCCCAGAAACCGGGATTCCAGGAGAATTAAAATTTTTTCAATAGTTATTGGGAGAGGGTGCACTGTCTTTGAAACAAGGAAGTTTCTGGTATGTCCCAGGACCTTCATGAGTTCTTTCTTCAAACTCTCATGATTTCTCTGCTGTAGATAAAGGATCTTGGACATCTTGCAGCCTATTTGAATGTAATGGGGTGAGGTGTGGGGATAGGGAATTGTAAAAAGTAATTTGCTGTTCCTGAACCAGTATCTAATTGAACTAGTATCTAATTGATAAAACTATTTATCCTGGTCCATTCTAACTCAGCCTTTATCCCTTTCTGATACCTTTAATTTGTTATGCTTGTTAGAGATACTTTGACTAAAGGCTAAACTTTATTATGTAGCAGATAGAACTATTGTTGTGTTTCAGGATGTTCACTTTGATTATATGTCATGTGAAGATAGTTTTAAATTCAGTTCATTCCATAAAGCATTTAGGAAAGAATTTATATTTAACTTTGTATTATTCTTCATGTGTATTGTTTTGACAATCTATGCTTTTTGTATCTGCAACTTATCATATATTAACCTTAAAAAAAAAGCGAAGTTATATGGCTGTCTTCATTCAGATGTCCTTAATTTTATCAGCTCTGAAGAACATTGATAATCTTGGTGTATCTGGTGGTGGTCTTCATCAGAAGAATCTTTGTCTTCATTTGAAAGCAGAGGCTTTGATTAAACTCTCAGATTATGAATCTTCAGAGGAAGCAATTCATACTCTTGATCAGGTAGTCTTATCATTGAGTTTTCACCTTCAATTTTATTTTATTTTCAATCAACCAGACATCAGACACTCTCCCTCCCACAAATATTTACTTCTACAAGTTTTGTGTTAGATATATGATTCACCACTTCTGAGCTTTTGAAAATCAGTCGTACACTTTGAAACTCTTCAAGTTATTTGTTTTCTTGTTGGCTAAGTATTTATAGTACTCTTCATATGATGTAATTTCTTTCTTTGATCCTTCCCCTATTCTTTCCTTTTTTTTTTGCCCTTTCAGGTTGTTGCTAGTTTATTATTAATTTGGGATTCTAAATGTTTTCCCTCCAGAAAATATTTCACTGATTATTAACAGGAATAGTGAAGGACACTAGTAGCTTCATTGTACAGGATGTTGTTTATTTCATTCAGCTTAACAAAACACTCAGAGAAAGAATGATATTTAAGAAACTGATTTCTTAATATTTTTGGTTCAATCATTTTGAAATTGCCTAGAGAAAAAACAACTACTAAATTATGAATTTTAACAACATGGTACCTTCAAAGATTTTTGGCAAGAAAAGATTTTTTTTTTTTTTTGGTCTAAAATTAAATTACATCACTTAGTATATCACAGGTTTTTTAATTAAAAAAAAAATCATTTTTGAATATTCCAAAGGGCTTTGCATTTCATCGTTTTCTTTAAAATTAGTCCGGTAGTCAGCAGCCTTCAAGCACTAATATCTTATTTTCTACTTGCCTTCTCACCGATAATATGTTCTGTGCAAGTGCTTTTAGAGATCTTTCCAGTAATTTTTTCCCCCAAAAAACAAAATGAAAAGTGCCTTAAAGAACTGGTAGAGTCCAAGCCTGAAATAGAAAATGTGCAAGATGAGCCCAGAACATCTTGTCATGCCACAAAGCAAGGGAACTATAAAAAGCTATTAGGATTGTGCCAGAAGGGTGCAAGGTGAAGAGGTTCTCATTGGCGAAAGAGAGGACAATTTGAGCACCAATAATTGCAGTAGATTGAAACCCATCAAATGATGTGTATATCTGTGAGTTTGTGATAATACCAAAAAAAAGAAGAAAAAAAAAATCAACAAAACATTCTCAATAAAACGGATCTTTGGAGGATGCTAAGGAGCCAACTAGAAACTGGTAAATAAAAAGAATCAAGTATATATCCTCCCTTTCCTACATGAACAGTTCCTCAAGATAATCAATTAGATGATGAGAGGAAGGGAAGTTTCTCTTTATTGAAATATTCTAGCTAAAAAGGGAGGAAGAAATGATGGAATTAGAAAAACACCATTTTGCTATCCCTGATGAATTAATAGATACAGGCACTGAATATGAGTGGTTACTAATATCATGAAAAGAATGGCAACCAAACACAGGATGCAAGTACACATGAAATACTCTTGCTGAAACATCAAACCTGAATCAAATCAAGCTTCTAGGTCTAAGTACTAATTTTCAGAAAATATAGGGAACCGACACCTTTGTTAACACCATGAGAGTGTTATTGTGTGCCATCCAGTCGATTCCTACTCATAGCGATCCTATAGGATAGAGTAGAACTGCCTCATAGAGTTTCCAAGGCTGTAGTTTTTATGCAAACAGACTGCCTGTGGAGTGGCTGGTGAATTGGAACTGCCAGCCTTTCAGTTAGCAGTGGAGCACTTAATCACTGCACCCCCAACCATGAGAATAAAAAAAAAAAACCTAGTGCTTTAGTTGGAATACATTGAGTAAAATTCAGACTTTGAGGAACTGTGACAAATGGGAGAAAAAGAAGAGATGGAGGGGAATCCTATAGATTAAAAAAACTTAAAAGAGATGTATCAGCCAATTGAAATGTATGTACCTTATTTGGATTTTGATTAAAACAAATAAATTGTTCAAATATTTTATGAGACAAGTGGGAAAATTTGAACACTGGCTAATTATTTGATTATACTAAGGATTTATTACTGGTTTTATATAGGTTTGATAATGGTATTGTAGTTATGTTATTTAAAAATAAATTTTTTTTTAGAGAGATAATAGAGTATTATAGTGAAAAGTTTTGATATCTGGGATTTATTTCAAAATAATCTGATTAGGGGTATATGAAATAGGTAGAGGTATAGTTGAAAAAATACTGATTTTCTGTTGGTAATTTTGAAACTGGATGATGGGTACATGCAGGTTCATTATACTATCCTGTCTAATTTTGTATGTATTTGAAATTGTATATATTGAAGGGCTTCTATGTCTTTGTTCTGTTTTGGACCCAGCTCTGCTGTGGGCATTCTTTAATTAAAACAAACAATGCTGACTTCTGTGAAAGGAGATTTATAGCAATTCTTTGTAATTATATTTCTAGGTCTCTGATGCAAATAATGTCCCAGGACTTTTGGTTCTCAGAAGCTTGGCCTATCTGAACAAAGGCTTGTTAGATGAAGCTACAAAGGTGGGTTTTTTATATTTAAACAGAGCATTTAAAAGTCATTTTTATTTAGATACAAACTGACAGGTATCTACTTTATAGATTATGGAAGACCTTCTCTCTTCTTACCCTGACCTAGCCGAAGCTCATGCCCTCAAGGGTTTGATTCATTTTACCAAAAGGGACTATCTACAAGCAGAAAAATGGTAAGGATATATAGATTGCTCATTGATCTAGTCATATCTTCCTTTATTAGAATTAAAAATGAATAGGCTTGAAGAATATCTGATTTTTGTGTAAATTTGATCTTTGTAAGCTGTAAGTTTTGATATTTTTAAGAAATGTATTTACCATGTAACACAGTAACTATAAAAAAAATCTCACGATGGGTTTGAAATCTAATTAGCCAGCCATAATGTTCAGTAAGCATAATAATGCTTGATATGTGCTCTGAACACTTAGCACGTTGGTAGTACTAAAGAGTTAGCCTGCTTTTTCAAGTTCCTCTTCAAAAAACATATATCTATCTTTCCTCAAAATAATCTAAATCCTAAAGTAAATGACTTGTTTCTAATTTGGCGTCATTGAATCACTCAAACTTTGAGTGTTTCAACTAGGAGTTTCCTATATTTTTTTAAATATATTTTTATTCCCTTTTGGTGCTTAGTTTTCAGAGGGCTCTTGAGAAAGACAGTGAAGTTGCTGAATATCACTACCAACTTGGGTTAACATACTGGTCCATGGGTGAAGAAACAAGAAAAGATAAAACAAAGGCTTTTACCCACTTTCTGAAGGTAAAAACAAGTGCTAATACTTCTTAGCTGAAATGGATTAATTATAAAATCATAAAAGTTAAGTACATGAAATTATTCTTTACTGAACTGCTTTAGTATGCTTCATCTCTCACACAAGTTTTTGTGAGAATATTATGTGGTTTTCCAAAAGAATATTAAACCATGTATATGTAAATGTTACTTTAATATTTAAGAAATACATGTTATAGAAAAGTTGACAGAATTAGCTGTGGAAAATAATATTGTTTTTAGGTAATTTCCACTGTATTTGGGCATATAAGTCATATAGTTCTAGATGTTTAACTTCTTGTTTTTGGTTAATATCTAAAAGTTTTAGATTCTTAATTCATAAAAGCAGATTAATGTAACAATAGCTCCAATTTCACTTTTTTTAACAAAAAATAATATTTTTACACTTGTATTTGTTTTCTATAAGCAATGAGAGCCAAATTCTATTTGTGTTTTAAACCTTTTATTAAAAGATGTCTTGGCATATTTGTGTATTTCATTAAATTATTCCTTTCATCTGTGTATCTTTTATCTTTTTAGAGAGACTTATCCAAATGAGCTTTTATAATCTGTTACTATCAATATTTATTTCAAAGGCTGCAAGACTGGATACATACATGGGCAAAGTTTTCTGCTACTTAGGTCATTATTACAGAGATGTAGTGGGAGATAAAGGCAGAGCCCGTGGGTGTTACAGGAAAGCTTTTGAATTAGATGACACTGATGCCGAATCAGGAGCTGCAGCAGTTGACCTAAGTGTGGAACTTGAAGAGATGGTAGGTTTAATAAATACTTTTTGTCTTTTTTTTTCAATCCTGAGTATATAAATAGAAAAATACATGTGTGTTTGTATATCAACATATATTGTGGTAAAATGAAAATATATCAGTATTTTATATCTGTATTCTGAATTTTTACAGTATTTAATATCTCTAATATTTATCTCTTATTGTTAGGACACTGCTTTAGCTATCCTAACTGCAGTCACTCACAAGGCAAGTGCTGGAACCGCAAAATGGGCCTGGCTGAGGCGGGGACTATACTATTTGAAGGCAGGTCAACATTCTCAAGCAGTGGCTGAGTAAGCACCTTATTATTTTAAACTCTGCTAGACAGCCTAATGGTTCCTTAAATTAATATCCATATAGTCCCAAAATGCAGATCACAAGTTACCTGATGTTGTGGTGGTGGTGGTGTCCCATCGAATTGATTCTAACTCATAGCGGCCCTATATGACAAAGTAGACCTGCCCCATAGGGTTTCCTAGGCTATAATTTTTACAGGAGCAGACAGCTGGGTCTTTTCTACCTTGGATCCACTGGTGGGTTCCAACTGCTGACCTATCAGTTAGCAAACCATTCACCACCAGGGCTCCTCCAGTTGCCAGGGAGAAATTGCAGAATTTATAGTTAACTAGTTGCCATTGAGTTAATTCCGATTCATGGTGACCCCCCGTTTCAGAGTAGAGCTGTGCTCCATAGAGTTTTCAGTGGCCGAATTGTGGAAGTAGATCGCCAGATCTTTTTTCCAAGGTGCCTCTGGGTGAATTCAAACCTCCAACCTTTTTGTTACCAGCTGAGTGAGTTAATTGCACTACCCAGGGACTCCTATTTATGGCTGGCTAACTGTTGGTGCTTATTATCTATAAGCCATTAGAGTTGTAAAAATGGATTAAATGATGTGCCATTGTTGAGGACATAACCAGTCTAATGAAGTGAAGTCTTAATAAAGCCAAAGACCAAACCCATTGCCACTGAGTCAATTCCGACTCATAGTATACTGTATATACTATGTTCTCAATAGAAATTTAAAAAATGGTGAAAAGCGGAGGTTCGTAGCTTTGTTGTTGTCCCGCTGGCATGCATTAGTTTTGTGTAAGGGAGGCATTTGCCAGCTTGATGGGCATTTGAAGCAGCTCATATATGTAAATATACATATATATAGTCAATTTTAGTCATTTCATTTGAACTGTGTTTTAGAATAAATAAAATGTATTTGAATCAAGTTAAAGTAGTTTCAGATTTATGCTAATTTTAGAATACAGGTATGTTTAATTTTTTCATGGAAATGGAATTTGATCAGAAATTTAAAGCGTGCCTGTTATTCCTATTTTTTAACTATGATATTCCTGTTCGGTGGAAGGACTGGTAGTGGGGGTTTATAGACTGTAATGAGGCAAACTGATGTACACCTATCCTGATACAGTAGAAAACTGGAGTTCTAATCAAGTCAGATAAAAAAAAAAAAAAGAATATTCTAGTCAGTATATTCCCCAAAAGTACTTTGTTCTTATTTGTTTTAAAATGATAATAAAATTTCTCAGTATTAGAAAATATGCAAACCATAAAAGGAAGAGGTATACCTGCTTTTAATAGCACTTTTTATAAATTGAAGGAGCCATAAATATATGTGATTTAGTTGAATTATCATTTTTAATTTTTCTTTTCAGATGTGGAAGTAGTTCTATTACTTTTTTCTTGGAAATTTTAGTTTACAGGCAGCATTAAGAGCAGACCCAAAGGACTTCAATTGTTGGGAGTCATTAGGAGAGGCATACTTAAGCAGAGGTGGCTATACAACAGCTTTGAAGTCCTTCATCAAAGCCAGTGAGCTGAACCCAGAATCCATATACAGTGTGTTTAAGGTTGCAGCAATACAGCAAATCCTAGGCAAATACAAGGAAGCTATAGCTCAATACCAGCTGATCATTCAAAAGAATGAAGATTATGTGCCTGCTTTGAAAGGTAATTTTTAAAAATATCTCCTTTGTCTTTTGTGATACTGAAGTATAAAATTCTTGAGTAAGTTTCCTAGATGCATTGAGTAACTTAAAAAGAACTTCTTTATTCAATAGTAAGTGTTCAGTATCAAGCTACTGTAATATAACTTGTTACACAGATTTGAATATAATATCAAATCTTGTTTTACAGCAGTTAATAAATAGTAATATGCTAGAGATTTAACTTAGAAAAGTAACACTAGAGCGACTGGATCGAAAAAATGGATCTTTAAAGTAGGAGTTTCTCTACTATCTCTTACATTTTGATTTATTTGTTATTTCACTGTATCCCTAGATTATCTTAGTACCTTTGTAAATTTAGAAGCTCAGTTTTTAAATTTTTACATTTTAGAAGCAACTAGCATTGTTGTGTAATTATCTAAATTGATTTCAGTACTTCCATATGTATATATTCCTTAACAAATTATTTCTGGTAATGTAAGGTTAAAATACCACCATCCATATGTAATCTAAAATTTTTATGATTATTTCTGACCGTGTTTTAAAACTCTGGAGCCCATTATAGCTGCTTTCCAACCATTTCCTTTTCCTTTTTAAAGAAACAGTTGATATTTGAATCAGAAATAGTGTATGTTTCAAGTGACATGTAACTTAGGGCTTGGAAACCTTTTCCTTTTTAATTTTGTAAAAATCTTTCTCAAGGGAAGAATAGCTCACATTTATTAAGTGGTTACTAGACACTTCAGGAAATCATTTTCATTTCGTCTTTATAGTGTAGCTTGTTATACAGATTCAAACACAAAAAGATCAAATGTTTCATAGTAGTTAATAAATAGTAATATGGTAGAGAGTAGCATGTAGATAATATTCCCATTTTCAAAGCTAAAGTTTTTAAGAGGTAAATAACTTGCCTAAAAATAATAAAATGAGTTCTTAGTTTCCATAGGTCATTTTTTATAAATTTTAGTATATACTTACTCCAACAGCACCTCACCATTTGAATGCCACATGAAATGCACGCAAAATAATGCTTTAATATAATTTTATAAAATATCATTAAGATTTATTTTCTGGGAAGTGGCTTTAAAATGGCACCAATAAATTCATTTGAAGTTCATTCTGAGTGTTCTTTTATTTTTATGTTTTCACAACAACTACGAACTTATCTGATTTTAGGTCTGGGTGAATGCCATCTTATGATGGCAAAAGCAGCTCTAGTGGATTATCTTGATGGGAAAGCTGTAGACTACGTAGAGAAAGCACTGGAATATTTTACTTGGTTTGTATTACTCTAATTATTCATTGTGCTCATTTCTCAGTATTTTCATAAAGCCAAATTTAGAAAATCATTACATGCTTATTCTAATAGATATGGCAGTTATTCAGAATGTTAAATGGAGACAGACTAGCCAATTAATTCTATAATATACATATTAGTTTCCAGGGAAATCCATACAATGTCTTGTACTCTTAATAGTGACTGGCATGCTGGATGCATAGGGAAGAGTAGGAAGGAGGAAGCAGTCAGCTAGAGGAGTCATAGCTCTGAAACCCCTTAGTGCTGTCTTTCAGGAGACTTGGAAGTGGGAGCATATCTCTAATTAAAACTGACTCGAATATAGAACTTTAGGTGCACAATATGCTTTATATTCAGTGTTAAGGACCTATTTTAAGCTTATTGGTAGGATTAAAACCAAACCAAACCTATTGCCATCGAGTCGACTCCGACTCATAGCAACCCTATAGGGCAGAGTAGAACTGCCCCATAGGATTTTCAAGAGCGGCTGGTGGATAAACCCTATAGGGCAGAGTAGAACTGCCCCATAGGATTTTCAAGAGCGGCTGGTGGATTTGAACTGTCGACCTTTCTTTTTTTTTTTTTGGTTAGCAGCTGAGCCCTTAACCACTTGATAACTAGGGCCCCAGTAGGGTTAAAGATAAGGGAAAATGAGTAATCTGATTGTCTTGGTTTCTGGAGAGAAGCTGTGTAGGAGAAAAGGTGGTCTCTATGAACAAGAAAAGAATCAGGAAAAATTGAGTAAATATGGTATTTTATAGAACTTTAATTTATTAGGGTAGAAGTGTTATTTTAGGTGCATGACTTCTAGAAGTCCACAAGTTAGATATACACTTGAATTTTTTTGCATTTCCACATGTATCTTTATTGTGCATCCTTTCCTTTCGTTTCCTCCTTGCCTTTTTCTCTGTTTCCCATTTATTTGGTTGCTCCAGAATTATTTTGCTTCGAATATGATCCAAATATGAAATGAAAACCTTAGCCTTTTTCTCCTGCTGATTTTTACTGCTACTTTTCAAGTCTTACATCACATAGCTTTTTCCAAAGAAGAATGGATTGAGAAGAGGGCGTGTTTTGTTTGGACTAGTATTTCAAGAGTAAATGCGAACCTTTGGGTGAGGATACTTTAGCTACAGATGTCACCTTCCCCAGCCTTGGAAACTTTGCCCTGGATAACATGTAGAACTCATAGCCAATTATAAAAAGGCATATAAACCTGTATAACAATAATCCCCAAATTTATATTTACTTCTAGGCTTAAAAGGAGTTAACGTTATCGTATCTTAAATAAGGATGATAGCGTTATTTCATTTTACTTCAACTTTTTTATTGAATTTACAGGAAGATAAACATTCTGGCTGTTAAAATTGCTTGATTCTCTTCTTATTCTGTTTTCTCCTTTCATGATGGTAACTTTAGAAATTTGCTAAGATGTATAGCACAGGGGCTCCGAATAACGTCCCTCCTCCTGAAAGTAGACTTTCAGGCATGACTGTGATAGTTAATCTTATTTCTCAGGAACACATTGGAAAATGATTTTTGGCTGAACTCCATGAATAGAAAAGGCTATGAAAAATGTTCCATCTGCTTGTCCATCTGCAAGTAGCATAGCTGTTTGTGATAGCTGACTGCCTAGATTTGGCTAAGTTAAATTTCTGTGTTTTGTTTATAAAATCGCAGGAAGAGAAAAATATATAGCTGAGGTTTTCTCTTCCACAAAAGAACTGCCCTATCAGTGTATTTAATATTTCTGTGTGCTTTTTGAGCTGACTCACTCGGTCTGCTCTTATTTGCTTCAATAAATATGGATTTTTGCATTTTCATGTTTAGATTTTTAGCATCTTTAGTCTCAGAGAATAAAATTCCTTTGGATCACCAAATGTATTTTGAAATAGCTTATACATTTAGTAGTCTTTTTTATTTGAGGGAAGTTTTGTGAAAGCAAAAACTGGAGTTTGCAATAACCAGCTGTTATTATATAACTAGAGAGTTACCAGCTGTATTGCCTTGGTCATTACTAAAACAAGCACACACACAAACAAAAGGAGCATGGTTTAAAAAAATTCAGTATTATAACTAAATTGGTCCTGGAAAATTTTTTCTTTATGTGATTTCTGCCACTTCTAACAAAAGTGATTAAGAGTACTAAATAATTTCTGCAACATTTCTGGCATTTAACTTCAATCAATCCTTGTTCTGTCCTTCCCTTCTTCCCTCCTTTCTTCGTGTCTTCCTATAAGGGAGGTAATATGATATGGTTCAGATAGTAGGAGGTTAGTAAAGCAGTCACTGCACTTAACTGAAGAAATGGCTCTTGATCAGAATTGCATATATAATATTTCTGTTTTAATTGATAATAAGGGAAATAAACTGTATGCTTTTAAAAAATAATTTACAAGAATCACACTGCTTCCATTTTAGGGCTCTGCAGCACCGAGCTGATGTGTCCTGCCTTTGGAAGCTCGTTGGGGATGCTTGCACCAGTCTGTATGCCGTCTCACCATGTAAAGTGAAGGTTAATGTCGTCGGAGTCCTTCTAGGTCAGAAAGAAGGAAAACAAGTATTGAAGAAAAATGAGCTCCTCCATCTTGGAGGAAGGTAATTTACAAACATTGTCAGTTAATGAAATTCAAATTGAATTAGAACATTGTAACAAAACATAACATTCACTTTTATATTTCCGTAGGTGTTATGGTCGTGCATTAAAACTGATGTCTACATCTAATACCTGGTGTGATCTTGGAATTAATTATTATCGCCAAGCACAGCATTTAGCTGAGACAGGCAGCAATATGGATGATCTTAAAGAGTTGTTGGAGAAATCTTTACATGTACGGTTTTGAGAAATTTCTTAGTAAATTTTTTAAAAAACTAAGCGCTTTCCTGAGAGATGTTTTTAATACGTTAAATACTATAGTTTTTTCACATAAAACCCCATTTATCTTGATGATGTTAGTTGCTGTTGAGTCGATTCTGACTCACGGCAGCCCTATTGGAAAAGTGCTGATATTTCAAGAAATAAAAATTAATCTAACTTTAATTCTTTGCAGTGTCTGAAAAAGGCAGTGAGACTGGACAGTAATAACCACTTATACTGGAATGCACTTGGTGTGGTAGCTTGTTACAGTGGTGAGAATTGAGTATTACTTATTTCATTATTTTTAGTAGATTACTTGTTTCAGGTGATAAAGACCAGTTTCACCAAAATCTGTATTTTTCAGGTATCAGAAATTATGCCCTTGCTCAACACTGTTTCATCAAGTCAGTTCAGTCAGAACAGATTGTGAGTGTTCTAGATGTCTATCTATGAGAAAGAACTTTGAAGTTTAGTGTTAGAAATTTTTTGAGACTTAAGTAGACAAGGGGCCTAATTTTTTTTTTTTTTAATAATATGTTGTTTAGAATGCTGTTGCATGGACCAACTTGGGAGTGTTATACCTCGCGAACGAAAACATTGAGGTAAATATGTTGCCTATTTTGTCGTATTAAAAATAGAGAAAGTTTTCCATTCTCTACTTCTTATGGAGAAATACTTTGTACATTGCTGTCTGTCTGGTATACTGGAAAGTATCCTAGTTAATTGATGACATTCAATTTATTATGTTGAATAATTATCATGGGAAAATTATTTTTCTTTCCTATCCCACTCAAAAAAATGTCTATTTCATTTAGAGTTTAAAACAATTCTATTATGAATTATTTTGGGAATTTTTCTTTTATCTCTACATATGTAAGAGATGCCCTACCTAGGCTAGGGTGAGGATGGGGTGGGTGAAGTAAGGGAGATGACTTGTACCTCTAGTGGCTTCAGTTTACCCTTTGCTTGTGTGATTTAGACTCGAGTTTAGTGGATATCAATCCCTTTAAATACCACAGTGTAATTTGTTGTACTTGAGCTGTTACACATCAGGGAATTGGAACTAAAATAACCGGGAGCGTGTTTATAGGTCATGTTTGGAAAGTACGCAAATCTATAGATAATAGCACGTCTATACTGTGTTGTCTTTTAGTTAGTAAATTGAATCTCATCCTTTTTAAATAACTTCAGTAACATTCTCAGTGACATGAAGTCACTGCAAAGAAGACTGGCTTTAGAGGATTTTAAGTAGATTGAAAATAAATATTAATTTGTATCTCAAAATATGTGAAAAATTTAAACAACGCAACAAGTGTTAGTGAGTAAGCTGTGAATGCAATTTTATGGTAGCATGACACAGTTGCTGCCCACCAATTTACTTTTTTATAGGAAGTAAAAGAGAGTTTTCTGCCACACACAGATTATTGATAAAACAATGTAAACAATATAAAGCAGCATGTAATAAGGTATTCCTTGTAGCAGAAAAAAGAGCACACATTAATGTGTCTAAGCACAGTATCTTCAAAGTTTCCTGACTATTTAGTGCAGATTTATGTTGTTGACCACTCTGTTTCTTACAGTGGCATGTACATGTCTTAGATTTCACTGGTTGTTAATTCTTACTCTCCTGGTTAAGCCCAAAGAAAGGACAATAGATATGTACAGCCTTATTTAATCACTTCCTGTGAACCTTGTGGATGGCAAATAGACGGGTGAATGGTTAAAAGTTCTATACCTTTACTGCCTTTTTTTGCTGCGGGACCAGAATTCCTAGGCCTATAGGGAACTCTCTTATACCCAGGAGTGCTCTAGGATTATGTAGTTAAAGCACAGCTGTAAGCATTGCTAATTGGGGTCAAAAGGTAAAATTTTAGGTTCATGCATGTTTATGATGACATGTTTGACATTTCTTATTCTCTAATTTTATGCTTTTTAAACATAAGCAATTTTGTATTAAGTTTATAAAATGACTTGATGTGATATCTTCTTTTTCTTTTTCTAGCAAGCTCATGAAGCTTTCAAAATGGCCCAATCTCTTGATCCATCTTATTTAATGTGCTGGATTGGACAAGTAAGATATTTAACATATGATTATTAATAAATGTATTGATAAGCTATTAATGTTAATAATAATGATAATAGGTAGCATTTGAGGACTTAACTTTGTGCCAGTCACTGGGTTAAGTTCTTTGTATACATTATTTCAGTAAATTCTTTGTCTTGTTTCCTAGTGCTTCCATAACTTTGGCTTTAAAGAACAGAAATTTATTGTCTCACAGTTCTGGAGGCTAGAAGTCTGAATTCAGGGCATTGGCAGGGCTATGCTCTCTCTCTCTCTTAGCTGCTAGTAGCAGCTGGCAATTCTTGACCCTCCTTTGCTGCTTATAGATGCATCTGCCTATGTTGTCATGTGACCTCTTCCCCCTGTGTGTATCTACCCATGTCTGTTTTCCCTTTTGAAGACAACACTCAGAAGGGGTTAGGTTTAGGACCCATCCTGTGACCTCATTAACATACCAGAAGAAAAGCCCTATTTCCAAACAGGATCACATTCACAAGTAGAAAGGTTAGGACTTCAACATATCTCTCCAGGAGAAACAATTCAATCCATAACATTCTTCGATCAGTCCTTTGAGATGGTGGTTATTGTTATAATCTTTTTTTAAATGTGGTAATTGAAGCTCAGAGATTTTAACTATTATACCCAGGGTCATACAGCTTATAATTAAGATTTGATTTGGGAGGCTTTGAACCACATCGTGCTTATATAAAAAAAAAATGTTACTGTCGAGTCAATTCTGACTCATAGTGACCTTATAGGACAGAGTAGAACTGCCCCACTGGGTTGCCAAAGCTGTTACAGAAGCAGATTGCCACATCTTTCTCCCATGAAGTGGCTGGTGAGTTCGAACTGCTGACCTTTCAGTTAGCATCCAAACACTTAACTGCTGTGCCACCAGGGCTTCTTGTGCTTATAAAACAAACCCAAAACTCCATTGTTTAATGAATATTTGCAAAGAAAAGATCATTTTCTTTATTATGTTTTCTCATTACTTTCTGTGAAATCTTCCTATTCTATTTGGCACTTTTTTTGTGAGGGTTCCTTCCTCCTCCAAGTTTAGATTTTTGTACTGCCAAATAGGAGTCAGGATAGTTGGTTTCTAGTCTGAGTTCTGTCACCAGCTGATTATTTTACCTTAACATATCACTTCTCTGAATTTCAGTTTTTTTCACCTGAAAAAGAAGGGGATTGGACTGAGTGACCTCTGAGATCTTGTCTAGTTGTGAAATTGTAGTGAATTAGTAAAGAGTAGATTGTTTGAAGGGGCCCTGGTGGCGCAACAGTTAAGTGCTCAGCTATTAACGTAAAAGTTGGTGGTTTGAACCCAACTAGCAGCTCCATGGCATAAAGACCTGGAGATCCTCTCCTGTAAGGATTACAGCCTAGAAAACCCTATGGGGCAGTTCTGTGCTGTCACATAGGATCATTATGAGTCAAAAACAGACTGTTTTGATTCACAGTATCAGATATGAGCATCACCTACATCAGAGATTCATTATCAGAGATTTGATATTTTTCATTGTACACTTTACTCTTAAGTCTAATTCTAGTTAATCTTTGAAGCAGGCAGAGAGAAAGGCAAACTCCAGCTGCCTCTAACTGGTAGCATCAGGGAGCAGTGGCATTACTGTGCTAATCTCTATGATAGTTACTGTGCCCAGGGGGCCCAATTTTGAATTCTGACTGCTCCCAAGTAGTGATAACGATGGTCCAGGGACTTCACTTTGAGTAGCACTGCTCTAGGTCGGTTGCTTTCAGATGCTTATAGGAATCACTTAAAAGAGTTTTTTACTTTTTATATTATTTTTGTTCTTAAAAATAATTTATTTCAGGAGGTGAACAGTAGATTTAATTAAAATGGTAATAATGGAAGTGAGACTTAATTGATGATACTACTAATGTATGATAACTGAAAAGACTTGATTTCTTATAAAAGATAGCTTAAAAATAATTTTAACTTATCACATACTTTCTACAAAGCCAAATGCATAGATACGATATTTAAAATTCTGAGGCAGTTAAAAAAACAAACATGTTGAGGTCTATCACAGACCTATGGAAACTGCATATCTAGGGGTGAGGACATCCTTCTTAAAAAGCCTCTCAGGTAATTCTGAGGTGTTCCTGTGATAAAGAAGCTATACTCTAGACTAATAGCAGTATGAATAGATGTGGGTTTGGGGGGGCTGGGGGGGTGGTGGGAGGAATGGGAAAAGGTAGCAGAACCTTATCAATGTCTAAGGAATTTCATGTACATTATTTCACCACTGCCTGGTTGCGGATGGACATCTGGAAGCATTTCAGAAGCATGGGAGTATGGAAGCCAAGACTGAAAAAAGAAATTAACTTTGGTTTTAAGCACTGGCTGATACATCTTTGGTTCTTCCTTATGGTATTATTTATTGCTTTTCTTTCTCTTTTAAACACATTAAGAATCTTTTCTTTCCTTTTATAGGCTCTGATTGCAGAGACAGTTGGAAGTTATGACACAATGGATCTCTTTAGGCACACTACAGAGCTCAGTATGCACGTAAGAACTTGAGCATTCTTCTTGAGGATTCATTAATGGATAAATCATTATTCTGCCTAAGAAAATGAATAAGTAGTGGTGTAAGATGTTAATGACAGCATTTGCCTCTATTCTTGATTCTTTCTTAGAAACAGATAAGCTGTCTTGAAGTAAAGAACTTTTAGTTTTAATTTTTCTGTTAGCCTTTCAAAAGCTGGTGAAGAAATGACATTGGGATTTAATAGGTACAGAAGCAGTCATGCAGAGAAACGGAGATCTAGGAAAAAGTAGACATGAAATAAAGACTAGACTTGGTTGAAAGTTCCATGTTATTTATGAAAGTGTTTTGGAATTCTTTTGTTTGGTAGTTATTAGTTTCATATGCTTATCGTCCTATAAGGATGGTGCAGAGAAGGGGAAAACCAACCTATTAGGTGGGGCTGTTTTCTGCACTGTATATTTGTCCCATTTGATCTTTCTGCCTAGGATTGGAACATGTGATTTAAATACATTCTTAGCTGTGTTTTGTCATAGTGACCCTTCATTTAAGCCACTGAACAGTTGACTTACAGAAGACTAAGATATGATACTTATTGTATTGAAGTGCATTGTTTCATTTCTTAATTTTTATTGGCATATTTATTATGCTATGTCTACTTGCTAACTTTGATTTTTTTTAAAGACTGAAGGTGCAATCGGTTATGCCTACTGGGTCTGTACAACGTTGCAAGACAAAAGCAACAGAGAAACAGAACTGTACCGCTACAACGTTCTGCAGATGAATGCTATTCCAGCAGCACAAGTTGTTTTGAGTAAATACACAGGTCAGGTATCGGTTATATAGGCAAGATGTTTGAATAATTGTTGAATTAATTTAAGGAATTGCCTTTTATTTATTTATTTTTAAATTTTTACTGTTTTAAGTGAAACAATTTTTATTGCTTTAAGTGAAAGTTTACAAATCAAGTCAGTCTCTCATACAAAAATTTATATACATCTTGCTGTGTACTCCTAGTTGCTCCCCCTCTAATGAGACAGCACACTCCTTCTCTCTACTCTGTATTCCCTGTGTCCATTCAGCCAGCTTCTGCCCCCTCTGCCTTTTCATCTCCTTTTTTTTTTCTCCAGATAGGAGCCACCCACATAGTCTCATGTGTCTACTTGAGCCAAGAAGCTCACTCCTCACCAGTATCATTTTCTGTCTTATAGTCCAGTCCAATCCCTGTCTGCAGAATTGGCTTTGAGAATGGCTCCAGTCTTGGGCTAACAGGAGGTCTGGGGACCATGACCTCTGGGGTCCTTCTAGTCTCAGACCACTGAGTCTGGTCTTTATACGAGAATTTGAGATTTGCATCCCACTGCTCTCCTGCTCCCTCAGGGATTCTCTGTTGTGTTCCCTGTCAGGGCAGTCATTGGCTGTAGCCTGGCACCATCTAGTTCTTTTGGTCTCAGGCTGATGTAAGTCTCTGGTTTATGTGGCCCTTTCGGTCTCTTGGGCTCATAATTACCTTGTATCTTTGGTGTTCTTCATTCTCCTGGAGGTGGGCTGAGATGAATTGATGCATCTTAGATGGCCGCTTGCTAGTGTTTAAGACCCCAGATGCCACTCACCAAAGTGGGATGCAGAATGTTTTCTTAATAGATTTTATTATGCCAGTTGACCTAGATGTCCCCTGAAACCATGGTTCCCAGACCCCAGCTCCTGCTGGTCTGGCCTTTGAAGCATTCGGTTTATTCAGGAAACTTCTTTGCTTTTGGTTTAGTCCAGTTGTGCTGACCTCTCCTGTATTGTGTGTTGTCTTTGGGAATTGCTTTTTACATTTAATTAATTAACTCAAAATTAAATATTAGTATTATTCAAGAAATGAATTTGCTTTTTTTAAATAGCCAAGCAACCTACTTTTTGAACTTTAGTAAGGGCTTTTGAAGAATGATGAAAATTGCATGTTTTCTAATGGTCTAAGACAAAAATGATCTAGGAGACTCCTTGTGGTGGAAAATGTTTTGGGGCCTAACAGGACTGAATTGCTGCTGCTCTTGCTCTGCAGATTCCTTTCTCTGCTGTCTTGGACCATTTATTTTACCCCCGTTAACTTCTGTGTACTCCTTGGAAAGTAGAGATAATACCTAGACTGTAGAGTTGTGAGAATTAAATGAAGTGCCAAACCATTAATCTCCCCTGTTAACACCTGATTTTTCTTCAAGATATCGGAAAAACATGTTTAGGCTTAGGAAAATGACAGTATGGTGAAAGTTTATTAACCATCTAATGTAATAGCTTCCTTCCTTCCTTAATGCTGCCATTGGATTTTAATCCCTGTTTTTTTTCCACACTTAGTAGCCATGATGAAACTTTGGGCATGTTACCAAATTGAATTTTAGTTTTCCCATTTATAATTGACGAGTTAAAATATATATTGCTTAGAACTTAACAGATTTATGCAAAAATGCCATGCACAGTGTTTGGCATGTCCTAAATGCTCAAGAAATACTAGTTTCATTAACATTTTATTTGTTCCTTGACAAAATTCTAAAAAGCTTCGCCTGGCCAAGTATCAAATTAGAAGCAAAGAGTATAAGCAGGAATACTGATGGCAGTAAATATTGTCAGTCAAGTAGTATAAAGAATCAGATAAAATGTGAAAGAAAAATGCCTCATCTTAGGTGTTGAGGGATTAAAATACCCTTTGTGCAGTTAGGCTGGGGCACTTGAGCAGACAGAAATGGGCTTAAAAATGTCAGGACTTCAGGGCATTGTTTTTAGGCAATATGGCAAAATGAATGACCCTAGTTTGAATACCTAGAGCCAGTCAGAAATTTTATTGATAGGTTTCTTAGTAGGGTAGATAATATTTGTGATGGATTTACATAAAGAAGTAAATCTTCAGCTTTTTGCAAAGTTCAGATGCCTAAAATAACAAATCATGCCCTAACAGTTTTGATAGCTAGGCTTTAATTCTCTAGTGGAGCCAATTTATATTGGAACATAAATTCAACTGTATGTGCTTGAACAATAACAAAATTAGAAGAAGAAGAGAGGGAGTGGGATGAGCGAGAGAACATGGATGATTCCTTCCTCTATTCTTCCGACGGTTTTTGTCTCAGGGTGAAGGTGGGATGGACTCAGTTTCTGTGTCCCTCTTGTTATGTGGTGATTTTAGGAATTTTTGAAGAATAACTTTGTATAATTTTTATCTTACAATTTGATGTTAGAGCCTCATCATCACCTAAGATGTGTTTACACAGTACTTTGTTAATTCAAGGCATTTGAAGGCATACTTCTCAATACTGCTTTTAACTAGATGAGATGTGTTCTCTTTCTCTGTTGTTCCTTAGGGAGAGACATGATGTCTTTTGATGTTAAAATTATTACATTGAAAGTGCCCAAGTCATCTTCTGAGTTATTTTTTTAAAAAAAAACATGTAGAATTTGGAACAGAACAACCAAGAGAAATTGTTGCTGAATTTAATTACAGGAAGGCGTGTGCCAAAGAACTGAATTTCCTTATAAATCTTATGACTGGTTTTAACATGAGATAGAAGTTCAGATTATTGTATCACTGGGAATAAAAAATGTTTAAACTTTAAAACATAACTATTAAATACTATTCAATAATTTAAAAGTTATAAAATGGCACTTTATATTCAAGATGAAATCAGACCACTGCTCTTAACAGTGCCGGTGACTTCAGGGGGCAGTCTGGTGTTTAAGATGTCGAAAAAAATTGAAAATAAAACTAATGTTTTATGATTATATCCAATGTGTACATGTAAAGTAAAGGTATTTCTGGATTTCCAGAAAGAATTCAGGATTATGCTCCAGCTTTCACAATGTTGGGTTACTTAAATGAACATCTACTACTGAAAAAGGAAGCAGCAGATGCATACCAAAGGTAAACTATACATTTAACTTAAATACTCTGCCTTTATTTATCAGTTGGCATGTTTTAGTTAGTCTAGTTATTTGAGACTAAATGTTCTGACTCCTTTCTTGATCTTTCATTTACATATCATTATGTCGTGAATGAGGAAAAGGTGGAGTACCAAGTTTTCAGCTACATTTTGGTTTCTGTTGCCTAACCTAAAAGGAAGGAAGGAAAAAACAAAACAAAAAAAACCCCTGGATTTCGTGTTCCAGAAAAATCTGTCCCCTTAGTACTTTCTTGGCTTATTAAATACATGTGTTTAATCAGAGGAGAAATGAGAACTTTGATGTATTCATTTTATCATTTTAATATCTACTACATGTTTATTCATTCAACAAATATTTTGTTGAGCTGCAGTGTCCTTGGCACTGATAATTAATAGTGAATTAAAACAGACACAGATCCTATTTTCACGAAACTCACATTCTGGTAGAGGGAAACACATAGAAAGCTAATAATCATCTGCAATGGTAATAATGCTAAGAAAGAAAATCAAAGTAGGGTAAAGGGACAGAGAGTGCAGGATCAGGAAGTGACATTTTAGATAAGTTTAAGAGGCGTAGATACGCTAACATGGCAGTTGAACCTTGATCTGGATGAGGTGAGGAAACAAACCATTTGGTTAAAAGGGGAAGAGCATTCTAGGTAGAAGGAACAGCAAGAGCAGGTACTCTGAAACAGGAGTGGACTTGGCATTTTTGAAAAACAAGAAAGTCAGTGTGCTAGAATGAAAGATTTGTGGGGAGAGTGGTAAGAAATGAAATTAACTTTGGTTTTATTCCATGCAAATTAATTGGTGAATAAGAAAATAACTATTGATCTCAGGAGTAACTACTAGATGAAAAGTTAAAAGACCTGATTGCTTAAGCTCTGAGACACACATTGCCCCAAACTGAAGTAAACAGATGTTTAAAAGAATCTTTGTCAGATAAATAAATGAGGTATCCCAAATGCTTTGTCATGTCCCTTTAAGGACCTATCTGCAGTTCAGAGGTGTAATCACTAGATGGTACTGAAGTCTGTATAATCAAGAAGTTATTTTTTTCCACAGTGGTTAAGCATTCGGCTGCTAACCAGAAGTCCAGCAGTTCAAATACACCAGCTACTGCTTGGAAATCCTATGGAGCAGCTCTGCTCTGTCCTATAGGGTTGCTATGAGTCGAATCGACTCCACGGCAATGGGTTTGGGTTTTTTTTTTTTTTTTTTTTCGTTTTATGTGGAGAGTGGTTTATAAGAAACCACAGTTTTATTTCTTTGAGCATCAATAAACATACCAGTAAACTGTATGAATGTGCTGGAATACAAGAGTGAGCAGGCTGAACAGCTTTTAAACAGAAAACTGAACATCTTAAAGGTGCTTGCCACTTTGTTATACATATTATAACCTTTGACTTAAAATGGCAACTCTATAGGCACTTGAATATGCACCACTCTTTCTTGACTGATCACCACTGTTGTTTTCCTTCCTTAAACAAGTATGAGGCTTGAAGCCACAAATTAGCTATAATCTAGCCATAAAGGATATGGTCTTTAATCTCTATAATGCTGTCTTTTTAGGCTTGTTAGCAAATTTTTGTTTCTCATTTTAACGTGAGGGGAATAAAAAGCCTTCCTTGTATATTTCTCAATGATTAAGTGCTTGGCTGCTCACCAAAAGGTTGGTGTTTCAAACCCACCCAGTGACTCCATTGGCAGAAAGAACAGTGATCTGTTCCTGCAAAGATTATAGCCTAGAAAATCCTGTGGGGCAGCTCTACTGTGTCAGGGTCGCTGTGAGTTGAAATCGACTTGAGGGCACCTAACAACAATCCTTTTAAACAGAAAAAAAAAAAGAGAGAGACGAAGATTTTACTAAATATTCTGCTTCTTCTAGTTGTCAAGATATTTTTCTGCTTGCCCAAAGGGAACAGCACGGGAAGGAAATATCCAAGTTCGTGTGTGTTTATTCTAAGCCTCCAGGAACTCCTAGTTGCTCTTTCACTTCTCTGAACTTAATATTGCTTAATTTTTTTTTTTTTTTTGTATTTAAGAGTCAAGGACATATAAAAGCATTCAATTTTGTAGCTCAAACTATTAATATATAAATATTTTTTTAAGAGTGTTTTCCATATACCTCAAATATATCAAAACTTAGTGACCCAAAAGTTTCCCATATTTATATTAAAATTTTTGGAGTATTTAGAACTCAAATACAATAAATTATTTGACTTTCTGTTATTTTTGTGATAATCTAAAATCTAAATATATTTAAGTGCTGCTGGTACCAACTTAATAGTTATAAGTAGCATTAAAAATTAATAGAATTAAATGAAAAAATCTGTAGAGTCAAGATATTTTTCTGCTTGCCCAAAGGGAACAGCACGGGAAGGAAATATCCAAGTTAGTGTGTGTTTATTCTAAGCCTCCAGGAACTCCTAGTTGCTCTTTCACTTCTCTGAACTTAATATTGCTTAATTTTTTTTTTTTTTGTATTTAAGAGTCAAGGACATATAAAAGCATTCAATTTTGTGGCTCAAACTATTAATGTATAAATATTTTTTAAGAGTGTTTTCCATATACCCCAAATATATCAAAACTTAAAATAGTGACACAAAAGTTTCCAATATTTATATTAAATTTTTTGGAGTATTTAGAACTTAAATACAATAAATTATTTGACTTTCTGTTATTTTTGTGATAATCTAAAATCTAAATATATTTAAGTGCTGCTGGTACCAACTTAATAGTTATAAGTAGCATTAAAAATGAATAGAATTAAATGAAAAAAATCTGTAGAGTCAGCTGAAGGGGAAGGTAAAAGAATATTATTGCACATAGATAATTTAAAATACCTTGTCCTTTTTTAAAGGGCAATTTTGTTGTTACAGACTACGGAAGACCAAGATACTTATAATGTTACAGTAAGAAACTATGGCAGATTGTTATGGTAAGCATATTTTTTTCCCATTAATTTCGTAAATCTATTGGGCTTTTCTAGTGAAAGCTATGGGACTGGTGAGGTGGTGAACAGTTTGTAGAGTAGTGGGACACGTGTACATGAGAAGGAGGATGACATTCCCCAGGATATGTAATCCCCACAGTACCAGGCTATACCTCTCACAATACCTAACCCCAATATAAGGAACTGATAGTTTAGATCAAGTTTAGAACTGATATTTGTAGACTGAATAAGAGATCATTTAAAAGAGAGGCAGTAACTGCACTTAATAGTAGAAGCCTTGTTAATTGGAAGAGAAATTGAATTTATTCTGTTTTGCTGTATATCCTTAAACTGGGGATGGATTTTAGGGGTCCAGGAACCCTTTTGAAATTTTATGTATAAAATTGTGTGTGTGTGTATTTTGGGGGTAGAGAGGGAATCATATAAATCTCCTCAGATTCTCAAAGATATCTGATCTCCCCCCCGCCCCCGAAAATAATAAAAACCAATTGTTTTAGAGGGTAGAACCAGGACCAAAAATTAGAAGTATTATGGGAGGAAGATTTCCTAAAGTTGAGAGCTGCCCCAAAGTTGATTGGGTCAGTATAAAACATTATTAGAACTGTGGTTCGATGTTTTGAGGTTAGTGCTTATATCTCTTAAGGAGCTATATACAGTCGGCTCTCCATATCCACGGGTTTCACATCTGTGGATTCAAGCAACCGTGGACTGAAAATATTCAGGTAAAAAAAAATAAGTTCCAAAACGCAATACTTGAATTTGCCGCATGCTGAGCACTACACTGAATCCACGTGAGTGAAGTGATGTGTCGGCATACCCTGCTGTAGCCCTCTGCTATTGCACAGATCCTCAGTGTCTTTCCTGCACTCATTGTTTGAGCATTGCTTGCCTAGCGGCTGTCTTGCCATTATTCCCTAAACAATACAGTACTATATAACTATTTATATAGCATTTACATTGTATCAGGTATTATAAGTAACTTAGAGATGATTTAAAGTATATAGAAGGATGTACATAGGCTATATGCAAATACTATGCCATTTCATATAAGGACTTGAGCATCCTTGGATTTTGTTATCCATGTTGGTCCTGGAACCAATCCCCCGTGGATTCCGAGGGACTGTAGTCGCGTTCTGAGATAGCAAGTTCTTTTCTGTTGTAATCCTGTAACTGAATCACATCAATAGACAGGAAAACTTTACTGTTCTGACTGCCTCCCACTTCAGTTCTTTTAAACTATTTAGGAGTTGTTAGAGCTCTGTCAGTTCCAAGAATTTCTTGAGGCAGAGGATGGATATGTTATAACAAATCGTATGGAATATAAAATGTCTGTTCTGCTTAGTTGATGTTTCATTTAATGTAAACAATATTTTAGAAGAAAATTCTTCTTTCTTTGAAAACAGTTTGTCCATTTTATTTTATGAATATTTCAAACATGCAGTAAGCAGTATAGAGTTTAATAAATACCATTCAGATGCAACAGATCTTGAAATTTGGTCAATTTGCTTCAGATTTCTTTTTCAAAGAAAAAGTTACAGGTAAAATTGAAGCCCCCTTGTCCCATTCTTCTCTTCCCAAAAGTAATCACATCTTTGAAGATGGTGTTCATTTGTAAAAAATACTTTTAATGTATATGTATGTGTCCATAAATAATCTAAGGTAGCCCTCTTTCTTTTTTTTTAAATATTTCTCAAAATTAGAATTTATTGGTTTTGTAAATCCTCTTTCATAAAACTAATTTTAGAAACAAGTTTGCCTGTATTTTTTGTTCCCGCCCATACAACCCAAGATTAAAAAGCTTTTGTGAAAAGATTTCCAATAGAACATTAAAAATAGAAATCGGATTTGGGTTATAGTGATGGATACCAGAAGTAAGAATCACAAAGATACAGTGTTTCTGTCCCAAGTGATGGCAGCTTAGAAAACTTCTCTTCATTTTTAGATAAACAAAACAGGTTATTTTTCTGTTATTAATAACTTGTACTTCAGTATCATACATGACAATTTATATTTTTCTTCCTATTAAACACAGAAAAGTTTATGTAGTTTTGTCTATGGAACTTTAGCATAAATCTGAACATTTGGATGGATGGTGGCTCCAAAGAAAATGGCTGTGTAGGTGAACAGTTTCCCCAGGGGTAGGTTTATTCTGACCAGGTACCCTGTGTCTTGTTAAGCTTATCAAAGATGCTAGAACCATACTCATAAGACAATATTTAACTACTGTGTTAAGCTTTAAAACATTAGAGTGATATGTAAAATACCAACTTGAAATTATTTTTATAACTCGGGATTTTAATTAAAATTTGTTAAAAGACACTTTGTAATTGAACAGAACTAGTCATTTTCATATGTAATTTAAAAAAGGCAAACTTAGAATTTAAATCCCCCTAGTACATCCTATTTAAAATAAGTGATAAGCTTTCTATTTTAATTTTTAAGTCTTTTTTACAGCTTCAACACAGATTATAGCTTACTGAATTCCCACCATAAAAAGAAAGTGTAGATGAAGTTATTAAAAGAACTTTTGTGTAATAATATCTGTATATTTTAATGATGCAAGCCAGAATTATTTTTGATATTAAAAGTAAGTTGCATTTTGCTCCTTAGTTCCATTGGTGAATATGATAAAGCAATCCAGGTTTTTAAGTCAACACGTCTTGAAGAGTTGGAGGACATCATAGGTCTTGCATTAGCTTTATTTATGAAGGGTCTATATAAAGAGAGCAGCAAAGGTGAGTATATTGCTTAAAGCTAAAGGGCATGTCTTACTATTCCAGAGCTGGGTATAACTTATTCATGATGAGCTTACATGCAGAAAGATATAATATTGAGATAGGGATGGTGGTTGCTATGTATTAAATATGATTAGGAGTCAGGAACAGTACTTGGTCCTTTTTACCTGTTAACCTTATTTAGTACGTTACTATGATGGATGGTCCTTATAGCAGTGTCATGAACTAAGTGTTACGTACATTTTACAGATGAGGAACCTAAAGCCCAAGATCACTTAGTAGATACCTGAGTTACCATTTAAAAGCAGCTCTTCACTGCCCCACACTGCTTAAATGTAACTTTCTGATAAATGAAGACTTCAGTTATTGTCAGTAGTGGTAGATTTTGGTTTATACAAAAATGCTAACTGAGTGCATGTCTACATATATGGGTCTAGCTCATTGTAAGTACCCCCACTGCATGATGGAATTGCTGGTCTCCACCTGGAATTTTGATCGTATCTCAATAGCTACAGGGTTCCACTTCTGGCCTAAGCTGGCTCTTGAAGATGGTGACTCATACTCTTAAGTTAGAAGTTGGGGAATGTCGCGTAATAATTCTAATGATATCCCCAGGATCACCTTGGAACAGCTAAACTAAGTTAGATTATTACAAATCCACATTCTTTCCCCTTATAAATAGGGAACAATTAAAATATGATTTCAGTTAGATCTTTTTGAAAAATAGGAGTAGGAAAGGAAAAATCCCACAAACATTTGTCATTCAGAATTGGTTTTATATTGTTTTGTTTTTCTTTCCAACTGTATATAACAGCCTATGAGAGAGCCTTGTCTATTGTTGAATCAGAGCAAGACAAAGCACATGTCTTGACAGCTCTGGCAATAATGGAGTGTAAACAAGGAAAAATGGACACAGCCAAGACATTGCTCTTTAAATGGTATGTATAGTTGACATTAACACTTAACATGACCACATATTTAAAGTATTTAGGTTAAAATTTGAAGCAATGTAAACGAAGTTCTTAATATTTTAGGAACTTTTTGGTGAGAAAAAGGATTGTGCCCACGTGGTTCTGAATTCATAGTCACAGTTGGGGCTCGAGATCCTGTTTAATTGGATCCATCCAATCCTTAAAAATCATCATTTTCCTGTACTTTTGTGAGTAGTGTTTTTTATGGAGCCCTGAAGGTGGCGGTGGTCAAGCACTTGGCTGCTAACTGAAAAGTTCTACCCCACCAGCTGCTCCATGGGAGAAAGATGTGGCAGCCTGCTTCCGTAAAGAGTACAGTCTTGGAAACTCTATGGGTGGTTCTACTCTGTCCTGTATGGTCGTGAGGAGTTGGAATTGACTTGATGGCAGTGGGTTAAAAGTAATTCATCACCTTATCTAGTAGGATTTTGTATGTTAATATTAGATTTTTGTTTTTTCTTTTTGAGGCAAGGCAAAAATTGGAATTTCTTTTTAATCAATATTGGAATTGATATTATACTATCTGCTTCTTTGTTTTTTTTCTTGTACCAACTTACAATGTAGTTATTTGTATTGATAGAAGTGACTGTGGCTAATTAACATCCTTTTATGTTTGGACTCTGTTTATTGTGAAGAAAATTACTATGTATACTTCAAAGTAAGCTGTTTACTCCAGAGCTGCCTGTGAAAATTCATGATTATAAATAATGTTTATAAAAGCTAAGTGCAAAACAGTTTCCCTTTCCAAAAAATAGTAGATACATGATATTTTTTAATGTAAGAAATATTTCTGTTGAATTTAAATGAATTTTTTAAAAAAAGGTTTTGAAAGTTCCTTTGTTTTATTATGGCTAAAAAGATCCATAATTACTGGATATATTAACACATTTTTAGAGAGCTATGGTTTTCTTTTTTAAAATTAATAAGAATTTCTAAACATCATTGGCTTTTCCATCCATAAGGCTAAATCTGATTGCACAGTTCAAAGAGAAAAAAGAATGCTAGGTGTTTACATACAAAATACAAATTCTCCTTAAATTATAAAAATACTCACTTTTGGAGTATGGTAGAGGTAGGTACAATTTGTACTTATGAAATTCTAGTTTCAATAACATCGACCAAATAGGACAAAGCTTTCTCAGGATGATAGAAATCAGATCTTACTTTGAGAAGATTCTTTTTCCTTTATTATTTATACCTTTTAGGGTTTGATTGAAACTAGCTAAACATTTTAGCAAGTTTATTCTAATTATTTACCTAGAACCGAAACCCAGTTAAATATCATGGCCAGAAAAGAAACTTGGCTGTTGTTGCTCTGTGAAAGGCCATTGGTACTTTTAACTGCTTCAGGCCATCAGGGAAATTGTCTCTGGAAGCTAGGAAATTTGCTTTTATGTTACTCTCTAAAGCTGGGCTTAGTTTGTAAATCTTTGAGTGAATTGCTTTTTTGTACTTGATGTTAAACATTTTTTAATAGTTACAGGTAACAATGACTGTACTTACGGCTAATAGGCAGTTAAAAAATATATTTACAGTTCTATCTTAAGGGAACCAACCGCAGAAAGCCTTCAAGCCCTGTGCGCTCTAGGATTGGCAATGCAGGATGTTACACTATCCAAAGCAGCGCTTAATGAATTACTGAAACACATCAAACAGAAAGACAATGATTATCAGAGGTGCCTTCTTACTACAGCTATTTATTCACTCCAAGGCCACAGTGTGGCAGTACAGAGACAAGCGTCTAAAGCTGTTCACAGGTAAATTCTGTACTTGTGAACTTGCTACCTAGTTATGCATCATTATGTGGTTGTCTGACATTTAGACCTTATTAAGAATATAAAATAAGGTAAGTATATGTATTTGGAAACCAAATTGAGGCTTTAAGAAATAGTACATAGGACCACGTCACTGCCTATACATATTATTTCGTCTATGAAGTTTTTTTTTTTTAATTCAGTTGATAAGGAGAGAACAAAAACTTGGCCTTTATTTAGGTTAAGGCCCAAACCTTGTTCTAATATGAAAGCTCTTACTATTTCTCGAGTTTGTAAATTTGCAAGTTTGTTATTCAATACTGTTCAGGTTGATGGCTTTAGGAATTTTTTAGCCACTTAAACATTCATTAACTCTTTAAAGTTTGAAAAATAGAAAGCTGTTAGCACTAGCAACACTGATTATTTGCTTTATTTTTGGCAGTAAGACATTTTGTCTGTAGTTTGTTTTCTTTCCTTAGTTCATCCTTATTGACAGTCTTTGCTGGCTAGTTGTATTTTTTAAAGATTCAGTTTCTTTTAATATAAAATTTATTCCTTGTGATATCATTTCTTTTAGAAGTAATTTTCCCTCTATATAATATTATTTATCCTACAATCTTTCATCTTTTTTTATTTCTTTGAACACAGCATATTAAATTTCCTTAACCTTTCTTGTTTCATGGCTTTATAATCATCACTTTGCTGATTTTTCCTTCTTATTTTCATAAGGACTGTTGGTGAATAAAGTAGACATAAGTTTGCTTTCTAAAAATTAAGATACTTTCAGCCAAACACGGGCAATGAATATGGACTTGTTTTAGATGTCTGAAAGGTCTTAAACTTAGGTGCTAAATAAAACGTTGGTTACTTTTTCTGGTAAAGTGACAACCATCTCTAAGCCTGCTACTTTCGATATCTCCGTAGTAACCCAGGTGACCCCGCCCTTTGGTCTTTGCTGTCCCGAGTGGTTGCTCAGTATGCTCAGCGAAATGCAAAGGTGAGTAATGTTGTAAATTTTGGCAAAAAGGTAAAATAGCTTTGGTGTGGTAAATGATGTAATTTTAAATTATCACCTGGAACATAATACAGTGAGGGAGCCCTGTTATTTAACCAGGTTTTCCGTTTGTCACTCAACAGGTAGTACACTGAGATTCCTTTGTGTACTGTTGTACTGTTCTAAGTGTTCTGGTGGACCTTTTTGAACACACAGATTATGTTGATAGCTGTGTGATAAGATAACGCCTGTGATGTTGCCATATAGTAAGCATTAGCTATTACGTTTTTCAATCCCTAAATATAATTTTATTTAAAAGCTCCTTGACTATAAGATAATAAGAAATAGAACACTACTAATGTCTAAAAATGTAAACATAAGCATGAAGCCATTGATGGTCTACATAAGAGATTATATACTGTGTTTTAGTTTGTAACAGCCAGCTATTTTCCGGAGTCTGTATTCTGTTAACTTCTATAGCTAATATATCCTTTCACAGTTCAATGGCAATAGCTAATATGTTTTAAGCAGTTATTAAAATATCTAAAGTCTTCAGTGTCATTGTTTCCATCGATACTGACTCATAGCAACCCCACGTCTGTTGGAACAGAACCGTACTTCGTAGGATTTACAGTGCTGATTTTTCGGAAGCATATCACCAGGCCTTGCTTACAAGGCGCCTCTGGACAAACTCAAACTGCCAACGCTTTGATTAGCACCAAATGGTTTTAACTGTTTGTACCACCCAGAGACTGATATCTGAAGTCCTAGTGGGCCTGTGTCTATTATTTCTACTGGTTTTCAGTATTTCAGTATTTCTACTTTGTTTCCTTATGTACTTGGTGGAGTGCACTAGAAAATTCATTTGTAGGAATAAGTTGAGGTCTAAAATTAAGGAAACTTTCCGTACAGAGGATTTGTGCTTGCTTCTGCCAGGTGCTTCAGACCTCTACTAATTTGGGACCAAGGTCTAGAGCCTGAGGTTTCTTAACCAACCAGGCTACTGTGTGCTTGGGTTGCAAGGGCATTTGAGACATGGTTTATTTCTGAGTCACTTTTAATCTAAGGGTGTAGATTAAATCTGAGGGAGTAGCCTCTTGGGGGCTCAGCTCACTGTGAGGTGAGTTTCCTATACACTCCCTTCCTCTGTGAACCTTGGGCTTTAATTTCGATCCCACTAGCCCAGGAGCCCTTTAAAAGGAAAATTCACATTTGTTAGGGTCTGCAAACGGCAGAAGTGGCTTCCCTGCTTGTTTACCTCTCTGATTCCACTTTTCCCTTTCAGTTTTGGCCTGGTAAGTCCTTAAGATCTTGTCAGTTGTTCAGTGCTTTTAAGAATATGTTTAAAAAATTTTATCCCAGCACTTCTCAAACTTTAATATACAAATGAAATCACCTGGAAATCTTGTTAAAATGCAGATTCTAATTCAGTAGGTGTGGGGTTGGGCCTGATATTCTACATTTTTGACAGTCTTCCAGGGAATGTCGATGCTGCTGGTACACAGACCATACTTTAAGCCAGATTTTACCCACATATTTAGTTATTTTCTGTGAATGGGTTGGTTCAGATAACCTAGAAGACCGTCATTATTAGACACCAGTTGAAGTCGTTATTTAGTTCTAGCTACTGTGCTAAGCATTTTTATAGAAGCAGGTGCATTTATTTTTCGATAGGAAACTGAGACAGAAAGGTTAAGTAACTCGTGCAGTCACAGCTAGGAATTGTGGTGAGAGGATTCAGTGTCAGGTCTCACTCCCGAATCCTCCTCTTGCTCTTCTGTGTTGCCTTTCTTCTGTTACTCTGTTTGTTTTATATTGATGTATTTTTAAAAGCTTATTTCTGTTTTTAGCATTCTTTATATATTAAATACAGTTTTGAAAGTGTTTCTGAAGTACTTTTGATATAATATGGATACAGTATACTTCCTATATAAAATGAAGTCATCCTTATAGTTCATTTTCTTCTATAAGTAAAATGTATAATAATCAAATTTTTAGAAATTATAGATTTCAAATAGACCTTCTGAAAACTGTGCAGTGCTGTGTATATTTTTCTTATTTTTTAGTCTTGAGGTGATTATTGAAATGGTGAGCTTTGTGGTGCTCTGAACTGTAGTTACTTGTTTTATTAGGGGCTACAAAAAATTTTTAAGTACTGTGTATTTTCATAATGCATACTGGTTTAGCTTGTGTTTACTCTCTTCCACTTTTCCGCAATATTTTTTATGTTCTTAGAAAATGTCTACAATTGTTTGGTACCAGTGTAAAATCATGTAACTTTTATACCTTTTATGAGTGTCATAAAAGAGTGGAGTCGAAATGATCACAGGAGAAAAGGTTTTCTTTCACAAAAATATTAAAGTGGCCTTTAAGACAGTAATAACAAGTTGATACTTAAGGCGTTTGAAAGTTGTAAATGTGATAAAACCTAACCTTCTAAATGATGTAATGGAAAGGTTTTATCACTCTTAATTTTTATTTTTTTCATGAAAGTTTTCTCATTTATCTAAATATCAGTATTTTCTATTATAGGGAGGTGCTCTAGCAGGAAATGTGGCTCATATACTGGACTCAAATCATGGAAAGGTTAGTTTGCACAGTGCAAAGGGAATGGTCAACTTATAAATAATGTTGATAAAAGAATAAAATGATGTTTCTTCATGGCTTTAGGGATTATATCATCAAATATGGTATTGCTTTGGTCACCTTGAAAGAGAGGGAGCTATAAAGAGAATTGGTCAACACAGTTCTTTTTCTCTTATGTAGAAGGCATTGCTGTACACTGCAGTAAATCAGTTGGCTTTGGGAAGCAGTTCAGCTGAAGATGAAAAAAATACTGCTCTAAAGACCATTCAGAAGGCGGCTTTCCTTTCTCCAGGTGAATATAGTTTAATCCTTTTCTTTAATTCAGATTTTGTTAATCTTGGATTTGTGACTTATAAGGGTGAAGTTTATTTCCATGAAATAAGACCAAAAGGGAATTTTAAGAAAATGTTTTACGATTTTGCCAATGATTTGATTATCTGCCTGTGGATGCTAAAATAATTGAGAGAATCAATTATTGAAGCAGGTTGAAAGGAATGTCTGCTTAAAGATACCCTATTATCAGTTATTGAAAATATGAGTTACGTATTTTCAAGTAGTTTTATTTATTTTTTTCTTATTAGTCTCGTTTAATGAGGTTTACATACAGCTGCTAAACACATTTAGTTATTTTTACATGTAGCTAGCTCCTTGAAGGGAGGAGCTATGTCTTATGTGGCCTCACCTGAGGTAGCTTTTCTTAACTCATCAGCTAGGTCATAAGGAGTACTAGAGGAGTTGAGGATGACTTCCAGTATCCTTCCATTAGTATTCCAGGGAGGGTAATTTAGAAGACTAGAATGTCTAGCATTATAGGGTTATGAGGTATATTGTTATTATTTTAAATATGAAATACAGTATTAAGCAATGTATACCCCCAGAGCACATCAACCATTTGTTAGGTCAGAATGTTACTGCCTTTGGCTAGGCACTGTTGGGAAACAAATTATAACAAAGAACAGGTTGAATGCTATTTTCATAATAAATTGTGAACATTCTAACTAAACTACAGAATATCTAACATTTCAGGGATTATTTTATAAAACAAGTAAACAGACCAGTATTCTGTTGTTTATTCTTTCTTTAATGTTTGAAATAGAACAAAAAGAGACCTTAAACATTTGGGTTTGTCCCTGGTGGTACAGTGGTTAAGAGCTCAGCTGCTAATTGAAAGGGTAGCATTTGGAATTCACCAGCCATTCCTTGGAAGCTATTTATATAGCATTTACATTGTATTAGGTATTGTAAGTAATCTAGAGATGATTTAAAGTATATGAGAGGATGTGCATAGGTTATATGAAAATACCGTGTCATTTTATATAAGGGACTTGAGCATCTTTGGATTTTAATATCCAAGGGGGGTCCTGAAACCAAAACCTTGTGGATACCAAGGGATGACTGTATATTTCAGACACTTGATAAGAGATATATTAGATGGGGCAGACAGAAAAAAAAAAGCTAAAAGTATATTTAAATGACTGTATTGTTAACTATCACCCGTTTCTGTGGATCTTAATTGTATCCATTTGTGTTTTTAAGGGTAAACCAAAAAAAACCCCACTGCCATCGAGTCAATTCCAATGCATAGGGACCCTATAGGACAGAGTAGAGCTGCCCCATAGAGTTTCCAAGGCTGTAAATATTTACAGAAGCAGATTCCCATGTCTTTCTCCTGCAGAGCAGCTGGTGGGTTTGAACTTCTAAACTCTTGGTTGGCAGCTGAGTGCTTTAACCGCTGTACTACCAGGAGTCCTCTTTTTAAGGGTAGCAAGGCTAAAATATTAACCATTGGAGTGAATTACAAAATATGATTTATAAAAATGAAAGACCAGACAAAAACTTCCTGTGTTTCAGATCTCCTTCCAGCTCCTCCTTTTCACAATTATCTTTATACTCATAATCTCTTCCTATTGTTATCTCCTCAACTCACAACTGTCAGGCTTCCCCCATTTCCCTGAAGCTGCTGTCAAGGCATGAACGAAGGAAGGGCAGATCATATGAATGAAGAGCTATATAATCATATAACTGTTTCATTTGGAATGATAAAGTGACTTCCATGTTTGGCTACATGAATTAAAAAAGAAATATTTTTCCTTTCTTTTGGGTTAAGCTTTTTTTAAGAACCAAAAAATCATGTTATCTTGTGATTAAGCCTTTAAAGCAGGAACTGAGTGATAAAAATGAGTGCCTGCTTGAGACCCCTCCTTGGAGTCCATTGAAAGTGAATGTAATTGACCTTTCGACAGTAACGTGGTACTCTAGGCGGCTGAGCTAACCAGCCATGAAAGAAGAGCTTGATATGATATTTTTCATTCACTGATATGTTCGGAAAAAATTGGCAAGTCTTAAAGGATGAATGTAGTAATTTAGTTTTTCTTTAAGAAAGTGACATTTTGGGTCAAAATTTCTGGAAATACAATTAATTTTATTTATTTATTTAACTTATAAACTCTGTCATTTTTGATAAATTTTTAGCCAAATGTTGACAACAAACCATTAATTACATTTCCTGTCGTTAGGTGACCCTGCTGTCTGGGCTGGGCTAATGGCAGCCTGTCATGCTGATGATAAACTGGCTCTAGTGAACAATACTCAGCCAAAGAGGATGGACTTATACTTGGCACTGTTATCTGCAATTTCTGCTTCAAGTAAGTTTTTAAAAGCATTTTATGTGCGATTTAATTTAAATCAGGAACACAAACAGCCCCAGTTGCATATGTTATAAAAAATGCATTCATTAAAGAATCCACAGGTAAAATGTTATTGTTGTTAGCTGTAGTCGTGTCTCACCCTCCCCGACCCCCAATTAATGACAACCCATGTGTAATAGAGTAGAACTGCTTCTTAGGGTTTTCTTGGCTGTACTCTTCATGGAAGCAGTTCATCAGGTCTTTCTTCCACCAATCCACTGGGTGGGTTTGAACCGCCAACCTTTAGGTTAGCAGCTGATTGTAAACCACTTGTGTCACCCATACTCTTATAGGTATAATGAAAAAAAAAAAAATAGCCATGTAGAAATATGATGGGTGTGTGTATTTTCTTTTCCTATGTGACTTAAAAGTCCAGTATATTCTGTCGGCCAAAAATATTTTGTAGAGTTCACCTGCTTTGAGTCTTGACTAAGGTTTCAGGATAGATATGACCAGAAAACAATTCTTTTCTGAAACCAGCACTGACATTGTCCAGTGATTCTTCCTGAGAATCTTGGCCAGAATCTAATCAGATTTAGTTAACATTGTCTTGCAAATTTAAAAATCCCTTCATTGAAAAGTTGATCTATATGTAGCATCAAAAATAGATTAGCCTACTTTTGTCTTGGGACAATAGTTTTTCAGCAAATTAATTTTTGGCTATCAGTAAATACTAAGCTTTATTACTGTCCATCTTTTATGGACTACCATGGTAAGTTAAGAAAAGCAGGCCCTTCTTTAGCAACACTGTTATATAGAGGTTTTTATAAGATTGAGCCAGAGATGTCAGATTGGATAAGAAAGCAAAAAGAACTTTATGCTGCCTACCTGAAACATACAGACAAAATGTAAGTAAATATTTAAATGTAAAGACAAAAATAGATGAAAAAGGATGAAAAAATATATCATGCTAACATTAATCAAAAGAGAGCTAGAGTGGCTATATTAATTAAGACAAATTAGATTTCAGAGCAAAGAGTGTTGCTAGACATAAGGAGGATCATTTCACATTAAAAAAAAAAAAAAAAATTGCCATCAAGTCAATTCTGACTCATGGCGACCCTATGGGGCAGGGTAGAACTGCCCCATAGGGTTTCCAAGGAGCAGCTGGTGAATTGAAACTGCTGACCTTTTGGTTAGCAGCCAATGCTTAACCACTGTGCACCAGGGCTCCAACATTTCACATTAGTCAAGGATCAATTCATCAAGAGGCAATAACAGTACTAAATGTTTATGTGCCAGATAACAAAGCTTCTAACTACATGTAGTATTTAAAAAATTAAATATATATATATATATATGAAGAAGAAACTGATAGAACTAAAAGGAGAGAGAGGCAAATCCACGATTATGGTTAGGTAATTGATAGAACAATTGGACGGAAATTCAGTAAGGATATAATAAAGACTTGAACAACACTATTGACTAACTTGACCTATTGACATTTATAGAACATTTCGAACAGCATTAGAATGTGCATTGTTTTCAAGTGCACACAAAACATTTTGCCAAATCCATCATATTATGGGGCATAGAATAGGTCTCAGTAGATATACCAAAAGAAACCAAACCTGTTGCTGCTGCATCAATTCTGACTCATAATGACCCTGTAGGACAGAGAAGAAATGCCCCATAGGGTTTCCAAAGAGCAGCTGGTGGATTCAAACTGCCAACCTTTTGTTTAGCAGCCAAGCTCTTAACCACTGTGCCTACCAGGGCTCCTCAGGAGATATAAAAGGATTCAAATCATACAAAGTATGTTAATCTGAAGAAAATAGAATTAGACACCAATAACAGAAAAATATCTAAAAAATCTCCCAGTATTTGGAACACTAAACAACACATCTAGTCAAAGAACAAATCAAAAGCAAAATTAGAAAATATTTTGAACTGAATGAAAATAAAAACACAACATATCAAAATTTTACAACACTACTAAAGCACTGTTAGAGGGAACTTTATGGCATTAAATGCATATATTAGAAAAGAAGAAAGGCCTCAAATCAATGACTGCAGCATCTAAAGAAACTAGAAGAAGGAAAGGGAAATTAAACCCAAAGTATATAGAAGAAAGAAAAAAATACAAGAGTAGAAATCAATGAAATAGAAAACAGAAAATCAAGAGAAAAAGTCAATGAAACTAAAAACTGCTTCTTCGAGAACATCAGTAAGATTGATAAGCCACTACTACCCAGACTGATCAGGAAAAAGAGAAGGCAGAGGATATCAATAGCAGGAATGAAAGGGATATCATGACAGGTGCTACGGCTATTAAAAAGTGAGTAAGAGACTCTTAGAAACAACTTTGTGCCGTTAAATTTGACAACTTATATGAAATGGACAAATTTATTAAAAGACACAAATTAATAAAGCTTACTCAAGAAGAAATAAACTGAATAACTTTGTATTTATTAAGGACACTTAAATTTATAGTTTAAAGCCTTCCCACAGAGAAAACTCCAGGACCAGATGACTTTCCTGATGCATTCTACAAAACATTTAAGGAAGAAATAATACCAGTTCTTTATAGATTCTTCCAGAAAATTGAGGAGCTAGGAGTACTTCCTAACTTCCTGTATGATGCCAGCATTACCCTCATACCAAAACCAGACAGACATCATAAGAAAACTACAGAACAATATCACTCATGAATGTAGATGCAGCAAATCATAACAAAAAGTTAGCAGATCAAATCAAACAACACATAAAAATGATAATAATACATCATTGTCAAGTGGGGCTTATCCCAGGAATGCAAGCCTGCTTTAACACTTGAAAATCAATGTAAGTCACCATATGAACGGACTAAAAAAGGAATATCATATGATCAAAATACAGCATTCATGTCTGATAAGAACTTTTTAGCAAACTAGGAATAGAAGAGGACTACCTCAGCTTAAAACAGGGTATCTATGAAAAACCTACAACTAACATATTTAATGATGAAAGACTGAATGCTTTCCCCTAAGATCAGGATCAAGACAAGGATATTCGCTCGTACCACTTTTATTCAGTATTGTACTGAGATTCTAGCACATGCAATGGGCAAGAAAGAAGGAAAAGGCATGCAGATTGCAAAGGAAGAGGTAAAACTGTCTTTATTCACAGGCAGCATGATCATTTATGTAGAAAATCCTATGGAATCTACATGAACAGCTGCTAGGTGAGTTTAGCAAAGTTGTTGGATACAAGGTCCAAATAGGAAAAAGTTATGTATTTCTGTATATAAATCACAAGCAATTGAAAATTGAAATCTAAAAAATAGTACCATTTACAGTAGCATTAGAAAATAAATATTGAAGGATGAATTTAATAGAAGATGTGTAAGTTTTATACACTGAAAAACTATAAAACATTGCTGAGAGAAATTAAAGAAGACATATAAATGGAGATATATATTAATAAGAGGTTTGGTAATAAATTTTAGATGTCAGTTATCCCCAAATTGACTTGTTGATTCAATGCATCATTAATCAGTATCCTGATAGGCTTTTTGTAGACATTGATGAGCTAATTCTAAAATTTATATGGAAGTGCATAGGACTACAATAGCCAAAACATCTTTAGAAAAGAGGAACAAATTTGAAGGACTAACACTACCTGAATTAGGACTTATTATAAAGCTGTAGTAATCAAGACAGTGCAGTATTAAAGACTGGAGAAACCCTGACAGTATGGCCCCTGGATACCCTTTTAGCTCAGTAATGAAGTCACTCCTGTGGTTCACGCTTTAGCCAAAGATTAAACAGACCCATAAAACAAAACGAGACTAAAGGGACACACTTGCCCAAGGGCAAGGACTAGAAAGCAGGAGGGGACAGGAAAGTTGGTAATTGGGAACCCCAGGTTGAGAAGGGGAGAGTGTTGACCCATCGCGGGGTTGGCGGCCAGTGTCACAAAGCAATATGTGTACTAACTGTTCAATGAGCAGCTAGTTTCTTTTGTAAACTTTCATCTAAAGTACAATTTAAAAAAAAGTGTTATCAGCATTAAGATGGACAGGTAGATAAATGTAAAAGAACAAAGAGTTCAGGAAAAGACCTACACATATATTGTCAACTAATTTTCAACAGTGGTGTCAGGGCAATTCAATAGAGAAAGATGTTTTCCAAAAATGATGCTGGAACAGTTAGATATCCATATGAAGAAAAAAGGAACCTTCACCCTTATCTTATGCCATGTATAAAAATTAACCCAGAATGCATAGTAAACTTAAGTTTAAGAACTAAAAATAGGAAACTTCTAGAAAAAAAAAACACTGTTAAAAACTTTAGTGATGTTGGGCTTGACAGATTTCTTAAGTGTGACACAAAAAGCACAAATTTTAAAAGAAAAAACCAATACATTGGACTACATCAAAATTTAAAACTTTTGCTTTCTAGGAGACACTGTTATGAAAATAAAAACACAGTGCACAGAGAGGGAGAAAATTTTGCAAAACATACATCTGACAAAGGACTTTTATGTAAAATATAAAGAACTCTTACTACTCAATAATAGGAAAACAAGAAACCCAACAAAAATATGGATATAAGATTTGAACTGATAACAATTCTGTAAAGAAAATGCATGGATGGCAAATAAATGCATGAAAAGATGTTGAACACCGTTAGTCGTTAGGGTAATGCAAACCGAAACACAGTGATATACCACTAAGCTACTAGAATAGCTAAAATTTGACCATAGAAAATGTTGAGAATATAGAGCACTAGAATGCTCCTATACTGCTGATTGAGATACAAAATTGTTCAGCCACTTTGGAAGAATTTGGTGGTTACTTAAAAATTCAATATTTCAGAATTTTAAAATTAAAAAATAACCCATTGCACTCCTAGGTATTTACCCAAGAGTAATAAAAACATGTCTGCAAAAAGGCTTGTACTCACATGTACATAGCAAGTTGATTTATAACTGGAGTCAACCCAAGTGTCCACTAGTGGGTAAAATGAGAAATTGTGATATAGCCGTACCAATGGAATACTGCTCAACAGTGAAAAGGAATAAATTGTTGATACACGGAACAGCATCAGTGAATCTCCAAATAATCATGTGAAGTGAAAAACTCCAGACAAAAAGAGTATATATGATATTATTCCATTTATATAAAACTTTAGAAAAATGCAAATAAGTCTATTGTAAAAGAAAACAGATTAGTAGTTACCTGGGGACAGGGTAAGGGAGGGTTAGGGTGGGTTGGTGGCAGAAGTGATTACAGAGGGGCAAGGAGGAAATCATTATCTTGATCGTAGTGATGGTTCACAGATGTATGTGCATATTGAAACTCATTAAATTACATACTTTGCCTAAGTGCACATTTAAGTTTATTGTATGTCTTCTCATGAATTCTTTTCAGTGTTAAGATATAATGATTTTTGATATAATTCAGAAATAGATAAGGCCTTAAGTTGTTCAACCACAAACACTAACTTGAAATTTTTATGTCAGGATAGACTATGGTATTCCAGTGGTACATGTAATTTTTAGAAATTGTATATGCATGGTCAGTGTAATTATAATACCTCTTAGCAGCTATTTACTCCTGTGAGAACACATTATAAATGGCAGAAGGCAGTAGCACTGACTTTTGTTTTTTTATAGTTAAAGACAAAGAATTCCCTGAAAATTACAACCAATCTCTTGAAAAGTGGTCTCTGTCCCAAACTGTCACTGGTCTAATAGAAACTGGAAGAATATCTGAAGCTGAAGCCCTCTGCACAAAGGTATTGTTATGGAGCCGTGCGTTGAGATTCATGGATTCTTACCCTACTTGGAAAATAACTTCAAAAATGGAGTGCTTATTTAAAGAGCATCTGGTGATGGTGATGATAAGAGCCAACATTTATTTGAGTACTTGCTACAAGCCAGTCCCATGTTTAGCATTTTGTATTTAACCTTCACAACAATCTTATGACATTGCAGGTATTTATTAGTATCCCTGTTGTTACAAATGAGAAAACTAAAGCTTACAGAGGGTAAGTAATTTGCACAGGAGCTCATAGCTAGAAACTGACAAAGCTGCCATTTGAACTCACATTTGCCTGACTCTAGGACCCAAGTTCTTAATAGATCTTTTTTTTTTTTTTTTAATTATCATTAGGGAAGCAGTATCTTACTTTCATTTCTGGTTGCTCCTTTCAGACTGCAGCGTTTTCCAGTATTGCTTTATTTTTCCAAATTTCTGGACCACATAGAATGACTGTGGCGATTGTTAAATGGGTGACTGGAGCTACTGATCATCACTCAGTTTCTTCCAGGCCAGGATTGTAGGGCTCTGTGAGTGCAGGCTGTTTTCTCAGTTACTAGTGCCTTGCCTCGTACCTAGTAGAGGCTCAATAAATATTTACTGAATGAACAAATCAGTTTCAAAAACCTACTCAGAAATAATTCTAAAGAGAGTTTTAAGCATGACTTTTCCTTAAAAACATGATGTTCTGTAGTGCTTGCCAGGAAGATTATATTATCTTCCAAGAAATGTGTTTTCAAAGATCAATATAAATTTTAAAGAAGAATGGACTTTGAAGGTCATAAACATATATTTTTGTCCTTGAATTCTTTGAACAAATGTAGTTTTCTCTTTTATTAAATAAAGGGAATTCCATATGAGGTAAGTTCAGGACAGGCTAATATACCCAAAACCAAACCCACTGCTGTCAAGTCGATTCCGACTCATAGCAACCCTATAGGGTTTCCAGGGCTGTAAATCTTTATGGAAGCAGACTGCCACATCTTTCTCCTGTGAAGCAGCGGTTGGTTCGAATTGTTGACCTTTCAGTTAGCAGCTGAGTGCTTTAACCAATGCACCGCCAGAGCTCCTTGGCTAATTATTATACAGTGGGCATTTATTAAGCATTAATTGATAGTTGCCGTACTCTCTCTGATAGAATAAATGATGCTTTTATTAATCTTTCCTTGTAATTTTATTGTTCCAGTCTCTTATTTAGAAGAAAGCAATCAACTACTTTTCAGAAATACACTTAAGACAATGATCTAATAAGTAAAAAATGGAGAAGTATGTCATCGAGGGACAGGCAGTAAAGAAAGAAATATTTAAAACAGTAGTGAAAGGGCTTGTTTAGAGAACTTCCTTTAATTTTTTCCCTGTATGTGTATATGGAAGGAGATACATATACATATATACACTACACTTAATGTATTGCATGTATGTGTTTTAAGGTATAAGTAATAGCTAAGGGAAATGGGAAAATGGGTCCGTTCTTACTCTCGACACCTAAGAAGTCTGTCTGGAAGAAGAGCGTGCATTAGATATCTTTGTTAAGAAACTGAAAAAGGAAAACGTTTGTTTCTTTCCTTCTTAAGTAATATGGTTTGTTCCAGCAAGGAATGGTGGTAGCTTTCACTGTTAATTTTATATTTTCTTAGTTCAGCTGTTTGTGTTCAGAGCCTAAATTTTTCAGGATCTCACTTGACAATAAAAGAAGTCAAAGGGGCAGAATAAATCTAAAATAAATGACTTATAAACTATAATAATAGTACTGTTGACTTTAAAGGATATCTAAATGGGAGTTTAATATTATCAGGATGTTCAATGTTTTATTTGGCTTTTACAGTTGTTTACTCTTTTAATAAGAAAACATTAATTTCAGAAATATTTATCCAACATGGAAAACAGCTTGTCTTTTACATTTAACATTAAGAGCACATTTGATGTATTTCAATCTGATGCTTAATTTTTAGAATTTAAAAAGTAACCCTGAGCAGCCAGCTGTTATCTTACTTTTGAGACAAGTTCAGTGTAAACCACTCCTGGAGTCACGAAAACCTCTCCCAGATGCTGTTCTTGAAGAACTGCAAAAAACGGTCATGTCCAACTCAACCTCTGTTCCTGCTTGGCAGGTAAGTTCTCTCCTTTCTTTACGTGAGTCCCGAATTAAAGTACTCCATGGTATTTGATGAGGTCAAGTGTATGCTCCCTTTTTATTTGGCTTGGCTTTAAATTCCCAACGTATTTTTCAATTTCAAGATATAAAGGATGTCGTAGTTAGAGGAACTAAGGAAGATGAGTTCTAATTTGGGAACTGCTGCTCTAATTCTACAAAGCTTTCTTAATTGTTGATTATAAATTTCCTCAATTTAAAACAATGATGAAAATACTGTCTTACATTGGGCTGGTATAGGAGAAATAAAGAAATGTTGCAGACATTTATGGTAATGGTGTATAAGTCCCTGGGGGGCACAAATGATTAAGTGCCACTACTAGCTGACGTTGAAAGCCTGAACTTACCCAGAGGTGCCTCGGAAGACAAGCCTGGCGATCTGCTTTTAAAACATCACAGCCTCGAAAACTCTATGGAGCATTTCTACTCTGCACACATTGGGTAGCCAGGAGTCAGAACCTATTAGACAGCAACTGACAACAACAATGGTGTGTAACCCTGCATTTATAGGGTCGCTGTGAGTTGGAATCGACTTGACGGCAGTAGTTTTTTTTTTTTTTTGGAGGGAACGTGTGTAGTTTTTCCCTAGCTACTTTACAGTAACTCATATCCAAGATTCTAATGGGTGTTTAGTGCTTTTAGAAATAGATATTTTCAGGATTGATACCTGATTCAGCAGATGGCCCTTTCGGCTGGCTCTGGTTATCCATCATGATAAATACAAAGTAATCATTATGTGGTTTATTGTTATTGATATTAAAATACAAAAAGCATGTAATTATCCAGTTTGTTATATTTCCCACTGGGCCCCAGGGAAAGTGTCAGGGGGCTTTTTGATATAGATTTTATAGAAGCTTCTTATTTTGCTATAATTTGTTCTTCATTCTGATCATTCATCATACCAACTTTTTGATGTTCCTGTTTAAAAAGGTTACCTAATGGCATAAAATAGTTGGATTATGGAAGCTAAGCCTCATTTTTACTCTGATCCTTCAGAAAGATGATGCCTTTTTTCCTCTTTTTTTACTTTCTTAGGATAAGTTTATGATATAAGATGTAATATACTTTAATTCTAACATCAACTCTATATTGATGATCTTATATTCTGTATCAAAGGGAGAACTACTTTGTTAAACTAAAAGAGAAAAAATAAAGGACAAATTATATAGTAAGTAAGATCTTAAGAGATAGTGTGCGTGAGTTTATATTAAGACAATTCACAAAGAATTAAGTGCGTAGATCTTAAAAGTACCACTTATTACATGTTTATATGTGTATATACTTGTTTAACCAGAATTGACTTGATGATAACAGATTTGGTTTTGGTTTTATATCAAGATATGGGAGCTCTGGTGGCAAAGTGGTTAAGCTCTTGGCTGCTAAGTGAAAGGTTAATAGTTCGAACCCACCAGCCGCTCCACAGGAGAAAGATGTGGCAGTCTGCTTCTACAAAGATTAACAGCCTTGGAAACCCTATGGAGCAGTTCTACACTGTCCTATAGGGTTGCTATGAATCGGAATGGACTTGACGGCAATAGGTTTAGGTTTATAGCAAGATACAGAACATTTTCAGCAACCTAACGACCTCCTCCATGCCTCTCTCACTTAATCTCACCCTCCCATCCCACCATCTAAAAGGAGTCACTGTTTTGACTTGTCATTTCTATCTAGTTTTGTCTCCTTTTGAACTTTATATCAAGTATGTGGCTGCTTTTACTCAACATTATGTCTGTCAGATTCATGTAGTTTCATGTAGCCGTAATTCATTATTTTTCATTTCAATTTATGAATATACTATAACATAGATCCCTTTTACTGTTGTTGAACATTTAGATTGTTTCTCGATTTTGGCTATTATGAATAATGTTGCTGTGAACAACCTTGTACATGTCTTTTGGTGAGTGAAACCAAAAAACCCAAACCAAAACCGTTGCAGTCAAATTGAATCTGACTCATAGCAACCCTAAATAGGGCAGAGTAGAACTGCCTCATAGAGTGGCTGGTGGATTCAAACTCCTGACCTTTTGTTGGGTGAAAGGGGATATATGTATTTGCCTTAGTAAATTCCGCCAAACAGTTTTCCAAAATTTTTGTACCAACTTACACTCACACCAGCAATGTATGAGTATCCCAAATTCTGGTACTGCTAGGTTGTCGTCTTCTGTTTTTAGTTTGGTGGATATGCATGTAGTAGTATACTTTGCACTTGGCTGCTAAGTGAAAGATTGGCAGTTTGAACCCACTCACTGGCACTGTAGAAGAAAGGCCTAGCAATCTCCTTCTGTAAAGATTACAGCTAAGAAAACTATGGAGCTGAGTGCTCAGTTCTACTCTGTAACACAAGAGGTTGCCACGAGTTGTAATCAAATAAAAGGGCTTCTTTTTTTTTTTTTTTTTTTTAAGTATCTTATAGTAGTTTTAACTTGCATTTACTTGATAAATAATGATGTTGAACAACTTCTCGTTAACTTATTGAACATTTAGATAACTTCTTTTTGAAGTACCTGTTCTTTTGTGTAGTTTATAATGGGTTGTTTGCTTTTTTTCTTATTGAATTATTGGAATTCATTATCTTTTCTGGATATAGGCCCATTTTTGGATATTTGTATTGCAGTTATTTTCTCACAGTCTATGACTTGCCTTAGCACTCTTTTAATGTTATTTTTTGATGAACAGCTTTTAATTTTAATGAAGTCTGTTCTATCACTTTTTAATGGTTAATGCTTTATTGGGGTGTTCTGTTTAAGATTTTTTTGCTTACTCCAAGTTCATGAAAATATTTTTCTTTATTTTCTTCTACAAACTTTATTGTTTTACCTTTTACATGTAGGTCTGTCACCCATCCTAGATTAAGTTTTGTAAATGTTAAAGTGGTTTGTCTTAGTTATCTAGTGCTACTTTAAAAAACAAAATTCCATAAGTGGACAGCTTTAACAAACAGAAATTGATTTTCTCACAGTTTAGGAAGCTAGAAGTCTGAATTCAGGGCACCAGCTCTAGGAGAAGGCTTTCTCTTTCTGTCGGCTCTGGGGGAAAGGTCCTTGTCTCTTCAGCCTGTTTTCTCATTTCTTGGAGATCTCCACGTGGCTTGGCATCAGTTTTCCGCCATCTCTGCTTCTCTTGTATATCTTTTTTGTATCTCAAAAGAGATTGACTCAAGGTACACCCTACACTAATCCTGCCTGATTAACATAACAATGTCATCCCGTTCCAAAATGAGATTATAACCACAGGCAAAGAAGTTAGGATTTACAACCCATATTTTGGGGGTACATAATTCAATCCATAACAGGTTTAAAGTTCATTTTTTCCATATGAATATGTAATTAACCCAGCACCATTCTTTGAAAAAAACATTCTGTTCCTACTAAATTACAAGTGATGCCTTTGTCATAAATCAGGTATGTGTGTGGGTCTTTTGGAGTACCTCTTTTTTTTTCATTGATCTATTTATTCATGTTCCATTAACACATTTTTAAAATTATTGTAGCTTTATAATTTGGTTCGATGAGTAAGGCTTCCAACTTTTTTATTCTTTAAAGAAGAATTTAAACAATTTGTCTAAGTCATTGTAGGTAATCATTCTAGGCCTTTTGCCTTTCCACATAATTTGTCAATTCCCACTGAAAAAAGAAAAATAAATTAGCCCTGCCAGGATCATGATTGGGATTGTATGGAAACTATAGTTTAATTTGGGGAGAATTGACAGAGTAGTAATACTCAGTTTTTTATCCATGAGTATGGTTTATGCCTTAATTTACTTCAGTTTGAAAATTATCTCAGCACTGTTTTGCAATTTCAATGTAGAAGTCTTTTACATTTTTTTGTTGTTGAATTTGTTTCTAGATGTTTGATATTCTCTTGTTTCATTGCACGTGATTATATATATATATATATATATAGTAGCTCTAAATGTTTAGAAATGCAGTTGATATTTTTATACTGACCCTCCAGGAACCTTGCTAAATTCACTTGCTCTTTTGAAATGATTTTGGATTTTCTATATACACAGTCATGTCATTTGTGAGTGATAAAGTTTTCCTTTCCAATATTTATTCATTGAAAATCTTTTTCTTGCCTTATTTGCACCGCCTACAATTTCTAATACAATATTAAATAGAAGTGATGAGAACATTTTTGACCTACTCTTGACCTCAGATAGAAAGTATTCAAAATTTCATTATTAAATATGATACTTGCTATAGGTTCTTTGTAGATATTATCTGCAAAGGAAGTTCATCTATTCCGAATTTGTTGAGAGAAGTTTGTTTGCTTACCTTTATCATGAATGGGTGTTGAATTTATCAAATGCTCTTTTTGGTATCAGAATGATCCCTTTATATTCTCTTAATGTTGTAAATTATATTGATTTTCAAACGTTAAACCAACCTTGCCTTTTTGGAATAAACCTTACTTGGTCATGATGTATTATCCTTTCTGTATATTGCTGAATTCAGTTTGTTTACAGTTTTTATATCTGAATTTGTGACAGAATTGGCCTGTAATTTTTCATTGTCATGAGATACTTGTTAAGTTTTGGTATCTATGTTGCTATTCCTTTTCCTTTATTTCCTGGAAAAATTTGTATAAGAGTGGCATTATTTATTTTTTTTAATGTTTAGAAAAATTCACTGTTGAAGCCATTCATTCAGGCCAGCAATATTCTTTATAAAAGTTTTAAATTACAGATTAAATTTCTTTAATAGCCATAAGACTGTTAATATTTCCTACTTCTTTATCATTGGTGATTTGCAAGGAATTTGTCCACTGCACCTAAATTTCAAATATATTGGCATCAAGTTGTTTTCAATACCCTCTTCACAATGTGTGTAAAATCTGTAATTGTCTCTCAGTTTGACACACTGTGGTGGCTTGCATGTTGCTGTGATGCTGGAAACTATGCCACTGGTATTTCAAATACCAGCAGGGTCACCCATGGTGGACAGGTTTCAGCAGAGCTTCCAGACTAAGACTAGAAAGAAAGTCCTGGCAACTACTTCTAAAAACAATGGCCAGTAAAAACATTATAAACATTGTCTGATACAGCGCTGGAAGATGAACCCATCAGGTTGAAAGGCACTCAAAATATGACTGGGGAAGCACTGCCTCCGCAAAGTAGAGTCGACCTTTTAATAATGTGCATGGAGTCAAGCTTTCGGGACCTTCGTGTTCTGATGTGGCACAACTCAGAAGAAACAACTGCAGACATGAGTTAATAATTGGAACGTGGAATGTAGAAATATGAATCTAGGAAAATTGGAAGTTGTAAAAAATGAAATGGGACACATAAAGATCGATATCCTAGGCATTAGTGAGCTGAAATGGACTATAGTATTGGCCATTTTGAATTAGACAGTTGCATGGTCTACTATGACGGGAATGACAGATTGAGGAATGGTGTTGCATTCATCGTCAAATAGAACATTTCAAGATCTATCCTGAAGTACAGTGCTGTCAGTGATAAGATAATATCCACTTGCCTACAAGGAAACTTGCTCTTGAATGTAGAGTAGCTAAAGCAAACGGGAGAAGTGAGGAAGTAAAGTTGCTGAACAGATTTCAAAGGGTGGCTTGAGAAGAAAAGTAAGGTATTGAAATGTGCAAGGACTTGGAATTAGAAAACCAAAAGGGAAGAACACGCTTGGCATTTCTCAAGCTGAAAGAACTGAAGAAAAAATTCAAGCCTCGAGTTGCAATAGTGAAGGATTCTGTGGGCAAAATACTGAAAGACACAGGAAGCAGCAAAAGAAAATGGAAGGAATACACAGAATCACTATACCAAAAGAATTGGTCAACATTCAAGCATTTCAGGAGGTAACATATAATCAAGAACCTATGGTACTGAAGGAAGACGTCCAAGCTGCACTGAAGGCATTGGTGAAAAACAAGGCTCTAGGAATTGACGGAATACCAATTGATATATTTCGACAAACAGATGCAGTGTTTGAAGCACTCACTTGTCTATGCCAAGAAATTTGGAAGACAGCTACTTGGCCAGCTGACTGGGACAGATCCCTATTTGTGTCCTTCCAAAGAAAGGTGATCCAACAGAATGAGGATATTGTCAAACAATATCATTAATATCACACACGAGTGAAATTTTACTGAAAATAATTAAAAAACAGTTGCATCAGTACACTGACAGGAAACTGCCTCAAATTCAGGCCAGATTCAGAAGAGGACCTGGAATGAGAAATATCTTTGCTGCTGTCAGATGGATCTTGGCTAAAAGCAGAAGCTACCAGAAAGATGTTTACCTCTGTTTTACTGACTATACAAAGGCATTCAACTGTGTGGACCATAACAAATTATGGATAACATTACGAAGAATGGAAATTCCAGAACACTTAGTTGTTCTCGGGAGGAACCTGTGCATAGACCAGGAGACTCTTGTTCAAACAGAACTTGGGGGATATTGTGTTATTTAAAGTCAGAGAAGGTATGTCAGGGTTTTATCCTTTCCATACTTTTTCAGTCTGTGTGCTGAGTAAATAATCTGAGAAGCTGGACTAGATGAAGAAGAATGAGACATCAGGATTGGAGGAAGACTCATTAACAACCTGTGATATGCAGGTGACACAGCTTGTTTGTTGAAAGTGAGGACTTGCGGTGCTTACTGATAAAGATCAAAGACAACAGCCTTCGGTATGAATTACACCTCAACATAAAATAAAAATCCTCACAGCTGGACCAATAAGCTTACCACCATGCTATAACGGAAAAAAGATTGAAGTTGTCAGGGATTTCATTTTACTTGGATCCATAACCAGTGCCCATGGAAGCAGCAGGCAAGAAATCAAAAGACACATTGCATTGGGCAAATTTGCTGCAAAAGACCGCTTTCAAGTGTTAAAAAGCAAAGTTGTCACTTTGAGGCCTAAGGTGCCCCTGACTCAAACCATTGTATTTTCAGTTGCCTCATATGCATTTTTTTCATATGCATGTGTAGGCAGTGTTTTGTTCTGTTGTAGGTAGGGTCTCCCAGAGTGGAAACTGACTGAACGACACCTAACAACAATAACATATACCTGGGAAAGCTGGACAAAAAATAAGAAAGACCAAAGAAGAATTGATGCCTTTGAATTATGGTGTTGGCAAAGAATATTGAATATACCGCGGACAGTCAGAAGAACGCACAAATCGCCTCAGAAGAAGTACAGCCAAAATGCTCCTTGGAAGTGAGGGTGGTGAGACTTTGTCTCAAGTACTTCGGACATGTTGTCAGCAGGGACTAGTCCCTGGAGAAGGACATCATGCTTGGTAAAGTAGAGGGTCAGCTAAAAAAGAGGAAGACCCTCAACAAGGTGGATTGGCACAGTGACTGCCACAATGGACTCAAACTTAGCAATGATTGCAAGGACGGCGCAGGACTGGGCAGTTTTTGTTCTGTTGTGTGTAGGATTATTATGAGTCGGAACCGACTCAGTGGTACCTAACAAGAACAGCAGCAACAAGGTCTGTAATGATATTCCCTTTTTCAGGCTTATATTGGTGATTGCCTTTTCTTATCTGTTTCTGGATAACTTTAGCAATTTTATTAATCTTTCAGAGAACCAACTTTTTGCTTTGTTGATTTTCTTTATTATTCTTTTTTTCTCTTTGTTATTTTCTCTGCTCTTCTTTCGTTGGGTTTAATTTAGTATTTTCCCCCCTTACACTTTGAGATAGAAACTTAAATAATAGGTTTTCAGTCTTTCTCTAATATGTGTAGCCCATAAGTTCTTATGTAGTTATTTTATTGTTATTTATTTCAAGATACTTTCTGATTTCCATTGGTATTTCTTCTTTGATCCTTTTTTTTTTAAGCATGTTGCAAAATTTCCAAATATTGGTATGGATTTTCTAGTCATCTTTCTGTCACTGATTTCTAGTTTAATTTCACTTAATCAGAATATATTTCATATGATTTCAGCCTTTCAAATTTGTTAAAACCTGCTTTATGGACCAGCATATCAAATTTGTCAAGTATTTCATATACACTTGCAAAGAATGTGTATTCTCCAGTTATTGGATGTAGTCTTCTAAATATGTCATTTAAGCTGCTTAATTACATTTAAATTTTTTATTTCCTTACTGATTTTTTTTGTTTCTTTTATCATTTGTTGAGATAAGTGTGTTAAAATCTCCAACTGTGACTCTGGATTTGTCTATTTCTCCTTTTATATCTTTTAACTTTGCTTTATAAATTTTGAAGCTGTGTTGTCAGATGTACACAGAAGTATGAGTGTTGTATCTTCCTATTGAATCATGTTGAAATGTCCCACTTTATCTCTCAATACTTTTTTTAAAAAATTTTTATTGTGCATTAGGTGCAAGTTTACAGAACAAATTAGTTTCCCATCCAATAATTTGTACATAAAGTGTTCCCTAACATTGGTTTCATTTCCCACAATGTGTCAGCACTCTCCCCATTTTTGTCCTGGATTCCCTGTTTCTCTTCATCCTGATTTTCTGTCCCTTCCTGCCTTCTCATCTTTGCTTTTGGACAGATGTTGCCCTTTCAACAATAATTGATTATTGATTATTCTAAGGAACACATTCATCTCAGGTGTTATTGTTTATTTTATGGGGTCATCTATGTTTTGGCTGATAGGTGGTCTCTGGGAATGGCTTCAGTTCTAGTTCAGAAGAGTGTCTTAGGGCATCAGTCTTGGGGGTTCCTCCAGACTCTGTCAGACAAGTCTGGCCTTTTTATGAATCTGATTTTCTGTTCTACAATTTTCCTCCTGCTCTGTCCAGGACCCTCTGTTGTGATCCTCTTCAGAGCGGTTGGTAGTGGTATTCAGGCACCATCTAGTACTTCGGGTCTTGTATACGAGCTGTATAGGCTGTGGTTCATGTGGTCCATTCTGTTAATAATTCTTGTGTTAAAGTCTACTTTATCTGGTATTAATATAGCTACACAAGCTTTCTTTTGGCTTGTATTTAGATGATATAACTAAAGGGTCGGCAGTTCAAATCCACCAGGCACTCCTTGGAAACTGTGGGGCAGTTCTACTCTGTCCTATAAGGTCGCTATGAGTCCGAATTGACTCGACGGCACTGGGTTTTTTTTAATCTATTTTCATATTGCATTTTGATTTTGTTCCTGACTTTCCATCTTGAAAGACTTTTTAAGACTTTAGGCTAGTAAGCTGTTGCAAACAGAATAAAACCGAACAAAATCCGTTGCTCTTGAGCCAATTCCGACTCATAGTGACCTTATAGAACAGAGTAGAACTGCCTCAGAGGGAATCCAAGGACCGGCCGGTAGATTGAAACTGGTGACCTTTTGGTTAGCAGCTGAACTCTTAACCACTGCACCCCCAGGGCTCCCTTTTTACCTGTCATTTTTGTTTTTTAGCACAAAACTTAATAATAATTAAATAAAAATTACAACTTCATCAAAATTTATTGAATTTGTTGGAAGTGGGTTACCAGACTGTACTAAACTAAAGTCTTTTGGTTTCTCCATTCCTGTTCCTTTAGTGGCTGGCACACGTGTATCAGTCCCAAGGAATGATGAGTGCTGCAGAGATGTGTTACAGGAAGAGCCTACAAGTGGCATCCCAACAGGGCAGTTGGAGTGGGAAGCTTTCAAGTCTCTTGAGACTAGCACTGCTTGCATTAGAAGTCTGCATGGTAAGATCATATTACAACTATGCTCATGAAAAAGATGATTCATTTTCTTAAGAATGAAAGCTTTTTCTCATAGTGATACCCTACGAAGTTCCTGTTGTTTCATTGTCTTCTAGTCTGGTCTGCTCATAGACTGTATTTTGGGCCCTCGATGAATGTAGAGTAACAAACCCATAAACCACAGCAGAAAGTTGTAAATGTTTGGGGAAAAAAACGAATGTTGCAGTTTTAAAAGTTGAACTATGACGGAATATGCATACTTGTTTCTTGTTGATCTAACTTGGAATTAACCCAAAGATGCATGTAATTAACATTTCAGTCATTTCTCAATTCAATTTGACATTCTGTGAAGAGTGACTAATTTTTGACTTGACATTCTGCTCTCTGATACCGCTTTGGAGATATTAACCTAAATGCTTTATGTGCTGGTGTGAGAAACTCTTCGAGATAAATATTTAAATTGGGGTAGGAACAAGCTGCAGATTACATCATTTTTATGATAAAATCCCATTTGAGTGTATGTATATTTGGTCTATATTTTTAAGAATATATGTCTCTAAATATGTTTTGTTCTGTGGTACATAGGGTTGCTATGAGTCGGAACTGACTCAAAGGCACCTAACAACAACAACAACAAATATACCCTGCATGTGTATATGTGTGTGCATGCATGCCTGTGTTCTTTTGGGTACGTAAAAAGGTACAATGCTATGGGAAGATACAAACGAAACTTAATGGCAGTTCGTGTGGAGAATGGACCTGTGGTTTTAAGGGTTGGTAGAGGAGAATTTTTCATTTCATATCCATTGATAGTGTTTGAATTATTTGATCATGTGTATATTACTTCTTTAATTAAAAGATAATGTATTGTTCTTCCTGATTTGCATGATAAGAAATTTTCCCAAACTGGCCTGAATTATCTCTCGCTTTTGCCATAGTAACCCATTGCAGATGTGATTTTTTCACAATTACTAGGCATTTTGACAAAGAAATACAGGACTTAGAGGATTTTTTTGGCATTAGTACCATTACCACAGAGCACATTTAAGAACTCCTTAGGGAAGGGACCATGTTTTGTTCCCCCTTACATCCTTGCTTTTCTACCCTGCCTGTGTATAGGACGTCCTCAGTAAGTGGTTTTTGAATAAATGGACAAATAATAATGGTGGTCAAATTTGAGATGACTGGGATGGAAAGAAATAGTGGTTAGTAGTAACTGTACCTCACCAAACATTTTATTTTGTTTGTCTCCTCATTATATTTAACAGAGGTCTTTATGACTTGGTGGTAACTGGTTGGTACCTATATAGCATGCTCTTAAATATTTGAACTGGAGTAGGCACCCTTTTAGCCTAACTTATCACTTGTTAGTTAATATTATTTGGTGGTGTGTTTTTTGTTGTTTCTTTGTTTTTAATGCTGGGATGTTAAATATGACCTGGAATAAAACACATAAATAATAGCACAAATCATAGCAAAGACACACAGCGCTTAGTTTGTGCTATGCACTATTACAAGTGATTTATACATATTAATTTATTTAATAGTCACAAAAAAAAAATTTTTTTTTTATGACCTTATTTTTTTTTTTTTATGACCTTATTTTATAGATAAGGAAATTAAGGCACAGAAGAATAAAATAAATTGTCCAAGGTCACACAGCTAGGAAATAACAGAGCATGGATTTGAACCCAGGCTGGTTGGCTCCACAGTCCCTGCTTTTATCCACTATATCAAAGTTATAAGAAAGTGGGTTTTTTGTTTGTTTTTTAAGTTTTGCACTTTCAAAAATGGGTTTATTCAAGGCAAGAGATTAGGACTAAATTTTAAAGAGTTATATGAAAATCTTGTTTGAAGATCTCCATTCTCTTCCTTCTCCAAATCATGTTAAAAGCTTTATACATTATCTTCTAAAAACTTGGGTCTGTTCAAGTTTTTCCACTGTTAAAACACATTCAATAGTTTCTCATTGCATGTGGAATAAAATGGAAACTCCTTAATTTGGCATTCCTGTCCATTTACAGATAGGGTTTCCTTCCATTTTTCCAGCCTGATTTTCTGTCATGTGGTTCTCTTCACCCTGGGTAACGTTTCATGGTAGACTACTTGCTGCTCTTGGAGTAAGCATCTCTACATACAGTTTCTGTGTCTTTTCTCACATCTTTGTTATCTAAAGTATCTCCCACTTCTTTTTTCTCCTATCTGTGGTCTGTCCATTAAAGGCAGCTCAGATGCCATCTCTTTTACAAAGTCTGTTGTGTTAATTGCATGTTCTCTCCCACTAAATTGTGAGCCCTTTGAAGACAAAAAATGTGTCATTTAGTAGCCCAGGTGGTGCAGTGTGATTAAGCGCTTGGTTGCTAACCGAAAGGTTGGTGATTTGAACCCATTCGGTGACTGCACAGGAGAAAGATCTGGCTATGTGCTCTCGTAAAGATTACAGCATAGAACACCCTATGGGGTGGTTCTGCTATGTCACATAGTGTTGCTATGATTCGAAAATAAACTGAGGGGCACCTAACAATAACAGTACTCAGCATATGCCTTGTTCATAGGAGGCAAAGAGTGAAATATTTGGTGGTCTGAAGCCAAAAGAATCATTTCTTTTTTTATTTACTTCTGTAAAGATCTAAGGTATCACTAGTTTAGCCATTCACTCATTTATTCTTTCTTTTCACAGTTGAGCATCTACTTTGTTGCAGGCACCGCTTTAAACACTGGGGGTATGGCAGTGAGCAAACCAAACAAAAATCCCAGCCTTTGCAGAGCTAGCATTTCACTAACACCCATAAACACCCCGTGCCCGTTACCACCATACAGTATTTCTCCTAAAAGCCTTGATTCTGGTTCTGCCATTTACTCCCTGTGAGACCTTCAGCCAGTTAAACCGTTTAGAGCCTTTTTCCTTTTTTTGTAGTAGTGGAGATAGTAACACCTGTCTTGCCTTCTTGTGGGGTTGTTAGAAATACCAAATGAAGTACCATTTACAATTACCTTTGTAAATTTCAAAGCACTTTCCAAATGTGATTTTTTCTTGTTATAAGGTTCAATACCCAAAGGAATAAAAAGATGCTGTATTTCTATGGTAAATATCTGGCAGTGTGAGGAGGATAGATATATTAAGATGAGACTTTTATGAGAGGCTACTGTATGTATGTTCATGTGTGATGACATATGAACATGTTGTTCAGCTGAAAGGTTTGGCTATCAGATTCCAAATGATACAATCAGATCAAGGTTCAGATTTTTGAAGTGGTTAGAGGACCTACCTATAAGGAGCTATAAAAGCACAGAAAAATGGAGTTAGAGGAAGATTTGTGAAGAAATTTCTTTGGAGAGCGCTGTTGCCTTGTGAGTAGCCCTCACCACCCCTCCCCCACCACACACACAGACACACACAAAGGCGAGAGAGGGAGGCTTTTATGTGTGTCCTCTGAGATCCTGCAGTCACGTACCTGGAAGCATATGGACAGGTATCTGATACATGCTGCAGAGGCTGTGGCTCTCAGCCTTTGGTGCTGGAATGGAGAAAAAGAGAATGACTGCCTGCTTCTAGGAGAGAGCAGCCAGCAGTAGGTGACTCCCAAAGGTAGGGCAGCGTGTCCACCCTGGGGTACAGGACGGAGCAGGTCAGGGGCAGCTACTGCAGCATGGGACCTGCAGCACTCCCAGAGTTTGTTAGAGCTAAGAATGAATGTTGCCAAACTTTGATCTAATTTCATTATCTTTTGTCTGTTTCGTATTATTTTTCTCTACTGGGATTTCATTAAAATATTTTATTTCAGCCTTTCCCTGTTCCTTAGCTAGTTCCTGAAATGTAGGGCTTTATATTTATCACTGCCAGTAGTCATGTTAAATTTGATTTTGTATATTTGGTAGACTAAAAGTTTTCTAAATGATAGATTATTTTCTTTTAAGAAATATTTTAGTGTTTTTTAAATAATACTTCGTCTTTGAACCTTTCCTTTATCCCAGTCTGCCCTGTTCTGTAGTCCCTTGAAAGAAGGCTTTAAGTCTTAATCATTTTTTAGTAATTATGCTCTGTGAAGCCTTCACATGCTGGCTTGTACAGGTGGTGCTCGGTAATGAGAGTTGAATTGCATACTCCTAAAGTAAACATTGGAGCCCTGGTGGCGTAATAGTTAAGAGCTGCTCAGCTGCTAACCAAAAGATCAGCAGTTCAAATCTACCAGCCACTCCTTGGGCAGTTCTACTCTGTCCTATAGGGTTGCTGTGAGTCAGAATTGACTCAACAGCAGCAGGTTTTGTTTTTGTTTTTTTTTAAGTAAAACATGTCAAAAGCTTTGATTTAATATTTGTCTTATATTTTTACAGGCTAATATTTCCAATGATCACTGGCGATCCTTAGTTCAAGAAGCTACAACTGAGGCCTTGAAGCTTTGCTTTTGTCCACTGGCTGTTCTTGTACAAGCTTTGTTACAATTCAACCGCAAAATGGGGGCAAGGTATGAAGAATTTTTATTTTTTTTCTTGGAAATGTTTTCTCCCTTTTAGCCCTTCTAGAAAAAAAAATTAAAGAAAGATTTATAGTTAGTTTCATAAATTAGTATAACAAACTTTGAGATTATTCATGTATCTATATCAACTTTGGAAAAACTGGTTCTGATAACCCAATAAAGGAGAAAATGAAGTCTTACATTTGTTTAAAAAAATAGCTAGGTACACAGGATAAGAGAGTGGTTTGGCTTGACAGCGTTTCAAGTGAAGAAGGCATTGAAGTTTTTGCCCTCCACAGTGTCAGGATGAGCCAACAGTGTGATGTGGCTTCTAGAAACAAACACACATAACCAAAACACTTAAGTTCTAGTAGGCTACGTTCATATAAGTCCTTGCTAATATATTAGCTGTGAAAAAGTAATAAATATTGAAGAGGCAGAGACATACTGTTTGTAAATACTGTGATTTTACATCTCGGAAATCCAGAAGGTTTTCAGATTAACGTATAAAAATTCTACAAATATTTTTATTAGGGAATGAGCATGGGATCAAGAATAAATTTGAAGAAAATGACTTAAAGATCATACGGATAAATAAACAGGGAAGAATATTTAAAATTCTGATAGTAATGTCTAGTTCTAAGAGATACCAGCATAATGCAAAGCAGCCATAAGTCAAACAGTGGTTTAGAAGTAAATATTACTGGGACAGAATAGGTATTGTAGAACTAGAGCTTGTCTAAGCCCATTGCCATCAAATCAATTCTGACTCATAGCTACCCTGTAGGACAGAGTAGAACTGCCCCATCAGGTTTCCAAGGAGTGGTTGGTACATTTCGAACTGCCGACCTTTTTTGGTTAGCAACTGATCACTTAACCACTGTGCCACCAGGGCTCCAGAAATAGAACTTAATGCACATAAATATGTGACAAAGGACATGTTACAAAATAGGAATGAATGAAGAATAAGACACTATGGCTACCCAGCAATTCCATTAAAATTTATTTTTAACTTTTTTTGTGTGTGTGTGACTAATTTTACCAACAAATGTTTTAGGCTATGCTTTAAACTTCTTAACAAACTCTGCTGATGCTCAGTGGGGCTTTAGCAACACCTTCCCTTCATTTCTCTCAGCTCCTCCCACAATGGGTGTCACCCCCAGAACCAGCCCAAATAAACATATCTGTTGCTGTTGAGTCGATTCCAACTCATAGCAATGCTATACCCACCAAAAACCAAACCTACTGCCATCAAGTCAATTCTGACCCATAGTGACCCTATCTATAGAAAAAGTCTAAGAAAAAAAGCGTGCTTACTGTATGATTCCTACGCAAAGACATCTTGAAGGTGAGTGCTTTAGCCCCTGCTTCAAACCAATTGCTACCTGTAAGACTCTCCTATTTTGTAGTTATGAAGTTACCACTATTTATGTTGTGTCTACTAGTACAGAAGTTATTGGAGTCATAGATGGTAGTAAATTAGGAAGAAAAAAATGAGAACACAGCTGTAAATCAACCCCCCATTACATAGGTGAATTTTATTTTACATGTCCTTGAAAATGTAACTAAAAGCCTGAACCTCTATTGTAGATGTTAAACATTTCTTCTTGTCCCATTCTATATCACCTTTGGATTATTTATTGATTGATGTATTTTCTGCCAGTATTCTTTTTCCAAAATGATTAGAAGTGGACACTCTGAAGTGCTCATAAAATAGGAGCCTTTTCCCCATTCTATTTGAAGGAGTCTTAATTTACTTATCTGCGAAATGGGAATAATAATAGTGACCTACCTTATTGGCTGTGAATACTAAATGTGACATATATGTGAAACATTTAGCATAACACCTAGCACATAGTAAGCACTTAATGTTAACTATTACTATTATTGTTATCTGAATAAATTCATGCAGTAATAAGACAGTGTATCTACAAAAACAAGAGGGAATTATGTAATATGTGTGCTACTAGTATATGAAATATATTAATTTATATGCTTTTGACCAAATATAAATATCTTTTCCACAGAGAGACACGGCGACTTTTGGAGAGAGTGATATATCACCCTGGGTACCCCAAATCTATTGTATCAACTGCTCGTTGGTATCTACTGAGACATTTATATGCTAAAGATGACTATGAGCTAATTGATGTAAGGCATTGGTTTTACTTAAAGTATTTCATCCAGACCTAACGGTTTTAGAGCTATTTCTAAAAATTACTCCACTTTATAACTGAATTTTTAAAAAAATCAAGCGTTTTTTTTTTTTTTTTTGACCAAGGATAGTATCCGCTATTGACAGCTGTTGAACGTAGAGAAACGTTATGCAAATGGCTTAAAGACTAAATATGTATAGTCTTTATCTTACCTGGGTTAATTATGAAATTCCATTTGGATATTGGAATAGAACCCAAGTTGGGACTCCTTGGCATAAATAAAGACTGTTAAGGCTATGTTTAAAAATAATTTCATGTAGATTCAGCCTCTACATATATGCAAGATGCCTTTTTCGGGGGGAGCTACACTCACTTTTTAAAGTATAACCATTTCAAAGCCAGAAACTAATAGCAAGTACTGAGTATCTAGGGTGGTGGTCTAGAACCCTGATCAAGGTTTGTGGTCAGTTGTGAAATATGTTGTAAGTATTGGATACTAACTATAGGTGCCAAATTGTTGTGTGTCTTTCCTGTAATAGAGCAGATTCATGGATATCCTTCCATACCTCTCTGTGAGTGCATTTTTATAAGCTTTCTTAAGTGACAGAGAAGGGTAGAATTATAAGGGGTTTGCCTAGTTGGTAGTACTGTATCTGTGAAGCAATGTGAACATGAAAAATTTAAAGTCAGCCATCAGATGTACTAAGGTTTATAAAAAGTTGAGAACTGCTGGTCCGAAGCCCTTATCTGTTAGAATTTATAGCAGTATGAGCATATGACCATCTAAACACAACCTGAGGCAGTACCAAGAGTCAACTTTTTCTTACTCTGGACATTGCCAAATGATCCCTGAAGTGTAATTGCCCTGGTTGAGAACCACTAACCAGTGGTAACATGTAGATATGTGCTTCGTATGTGATATGTAGAATTAGAAAATAGATAAAGGTGCTAGGTCCTCCTGGTTGTGGTATTTTTAATAGCTGTCGCAGTGCAGGCAAATAGGTAGATAGGATGAGGTAGCAGAATCTAATGGAATGTTCATTGGTAGAAACCTGGATGCACAAGAGGTAGATACCTAGCCAGGGCTTCACTATAAAGTGACTTATATCATGTTTGAAAAAATTATTTTACTTCTTCCTTGCCTTTTCTACAAAATACACGTGACCAATTCTGCTTCTCATAGGATGGTTCCAAGAATGAAATGAGACATATGTATCTAAAATTCTTTTGAAAAAATAAAGTACTATAAAAATATATTGGGTTAAGATCTCATAACTAACTATAGCCAACAATTTTAAAAATACCATAAAAATTAATGAAAAGCTTTTTTAAAACCTACCACATTTGAAATACTCTTTTCCTTTCAGTAAAACATACAGTATTGAAAAGTATATTAAAACAGTGCTTGGAAAAAGGCATTGTAATCAACATATTGTAAACCAAAAAGGTAAAACTCACACGGATGTTAAGAGACAATTCTCCTTGGCTTTCTTGCATTTCTAAACTTCTTGTGAGCAAGGGCCCGACTCCTCCTGATCCAGACTATCTTTTCAAGGGTGTTTATGTAGTGAACAGCCTTGGGAGTTGTAGTGCCCCCCTCCCTGCCCCCACCAAGGGTAGGCATGTTTATTGTCCATTATGAAAGATTCCAGCTTCTAGGCTCAGAGTTCCTCTCTTGTGATGCAGCCTACTGCATGTGTCAGCAACCGTGCGGACCCACCCATGTCACTGCTGTGAGACTTTGAGTACAAGGGGAACTGATGCAAATATGCTGATGCTCATGTTGCTTGCTGTCCCGTGAGGAAGAAAGTCCTTTGTCTCTGACCCAGGAGTCCCATGTCTTGTGGCAGGATCCATGAAACTGTGACAGGCTAACTTGTTAGCTTGCAAGTAGAGTAAAATCTCAGACACTTCACAGTTCTTGACAATAAACAACCAAAAACTGTCTTAGTAATTGAATGAACAGCTCACATGGAATCTTTTAGTTTGTGGAATTGGTGGAAATCATAGAAAGATCTTTGATAAAGCCTAGAAGTAGGGCCTAGATCCTGAGGTGGAGTTTTAAAGGAGAGCAAAGTCATTTGGACAACTCTGTGTATAAAATGATCATTTTGGGTAAGGGTTTAGAGTTGGCAATATTGTAAACAAAGCCACCAAACAAAACCTTTAAGCTTATACATTGCTGACAGTGGTAACATCCAACATGTTGGCATCTGTACCGACTGAACATTTGAATAAATTGTGCTTCTTTCTCGCACTGGCTTTGGTTGAACAATTTATTTCAGCAAAAGTGACTGAAAGATTGTACTTAGTCACTTTGAGTTGTGTAGTTTGATATGCCTTTTCAAGACTGCAAACCTAGGAATGGCTTCTATGAAAGTAAATAGAGATACTGTTAACAAACAATATAATAATGTTTCTATGTGTGATTTCCTACAGGTGCTAGTAAACAATGCCAAAACGCATGGAGATACAAGAGCTTTGGAACTGAATGAGAGATTGTCATCACAGTAACAATGGATTACTTTGTAGTAAGCAAGCAAAGAAAAAGCTGTAAGAAAGAATCACTCCATGAATCAAGACTTTCCCCCAAAGCAACATTTTCTTTAGACTAAAGTTATAATCGTCTTCTCCTTTTCTTTTTTTGAATCTAAGGAAGCTGAAGTTCTTCAACTAAGGATATAATTTTCCATTAGCTTTTAATCTGAAAAACATCTTTGATTTTGGAAAGTCCATAATGAAAGGAAAACCGTGATTCCCTTAGTTCCTCAGCAATTATTTGTAAACCATTGTTTTCTGCATCATCCATCGTGCACAATAGGCTTATTTTTTTTTTTGTAATCCCTTAAAATAAAGCCTTAATAGCATTTTCTAAATAATATGCAAAAGCAGATTGGCACAATGTAGAATTTTCATTTGTTAAAAAGTAATTAAAAAAATTAAATTCCTTCTATGAATACTACATTTCAGTAGACTAGCTCATCATAAAATCCAAATAATCTTGTAAACTGTATTGCTAGTGGTGCATCTCAGATACTGTTGAAGAAGCATAATATAAATGTTGGTGAGATTTAGACTGCTAATGGATTTATTTCTATAATTCAGAATACTCAGGTGTGTGACTACATTGAAAAACCTTAAATGGAATGTTATGGCAGTAATGCTGACAATATTTAATCAATCATGCAATTATTTCAATTATGAGAAGACTGAACTTTCTTAAATAAAAAAAATATAGTGTCTTGTTTTCTTTAATAGTAGCAATATCATATACTCTCTAAATTTCAAATTTTAAAAACCTGATAGCAGTTATTTCTTTTTTTTTAAATGCTCTTTTTAGATTTGAAGAAACTGTCATTTACTTTGATTTTTAGAAATGTTTTCAAATGTTTATGTATTATTTATTCTATAAAAATGGATGTGGTTGTATATTTTATGTGTGTTATTTTTTTTAAACAAGCACCTTCACAATGTTACTTTGTGAGATAATATGAATTGAAAATACTCTAATTAAAATGTACTTCAAAGGTTAATCTATTGAACTGAACTGTAAATTGGTAAATACTAAATTTGGCTGGGCATTATCATCTGAGATGATTAAAAAAATTCTGACCTATGCAATCAGTATCTTTAAGGATGGGGCCTAGGACTCTGCATTTTAAAGGAATACCTAAGGGATTCTAATGTCCGTTCAGGTTTGTGAACCACTGGAATAACCCAATGAATGTTGTGTCATCCTTATTTAACAAGAGCAAGCACATCCCATTCTCTCCCCATTTCTTTTGCTCACACCGTCACACTGAGTTCAGTGCTTTTAACAGCCTTGCTCACAGACTTAGCCAGAGAGGTGTGGTGCCCACATCTCTCATTTCCTTAGCAAACGCTTCAGCCTTTGCCTCCAGGATGTGCTGGCCCCATCAGAACATTTGGCATTCATTGTCATCCTCCATTTGCTTTCTGCTGGGTCTTTTGCTTCCCAGGGTTACTTCCGCCTAAATTGTGGACTTAGTTATTGATTAGCCTTGGCTCCAGGCAAGGCTAACCAAATCAAGGGGTAAACTTTTGACTCCCTTGCCCAATTCTGGCTTCCACAGACCTCAGATCCAGATGTTCTAGAAAGGAACTTTGGAAAACACTTTAATTAATACCATCTCAGGTAATTTCTTTTTTGCATGGATGTACTCACACCCTCTCAACTTTTGTTTGCTGCCTTTTCTTCAAATTGCTGCCCAATTACTAATAATTTGTATATAGCTTACTTTGTTTCAGGCCTGGGCTAAGTGTTTTAAACATTGTCATTTATTTCTAGTTAATACAGGAGAGTGGTGCTAAACAGCCTGCTTAAGCAAAGAAAATTTGAGGTGAATCAGTGTTACCAGATTCCAGAGACTCTAAAAGTACTCAGAATTTTCCTTAGAATTTATACATCTTTAATTAGATAAATTAGATCAAAATTTATTTCCTGAAATACCAATATTTAACAATCATATTAGAGTACTTAGTTATTTTTCAATTACATTTTGTTTGAGAATCATAGTATATTTTCTGCCAGATTTTATCTGCCATTTAGGAATTCTTAATTATATTTTAATAGACTAGTTTGACATCTGAAACATTTCCTAGTTTTTTATAGACTAGTTTGATAATCTAAAACATGCATTTCAGCTTATAAATTTTAGAACAATCCTTTTTTTTTTTATGGCGTGGGGGACCACTTATAACAAAAACCTTAGTTTAAAATGCTGTGCTCTTTTTTTCACTTTACAAAATGATTTATTAGCTAACATCCTTTAATTTGGGAATCTTCATAGAACAGGACTGTACAGAAATGCTCTGGTTGTATATTAAAGGAATTAAAAGATGTTATTTAAAAAAGTATGGAATATTACATAAATATTTACATGTATGTAATATAAATGGATACATATTTGGTTACTCCATAGAAAGTTTGAATCTACCTTGGGGAAATTATATAGAACACAAAAATAAAGCATATTTTGATGTGTGAGTTCATATAACTTGCAGGCCCACTTCAATTTTTGCACATTAAAAAGATATGAAAACGTTGTTAAAGTTGATCCTTGTCTTTCTACAAGTCTTCCTTTATCCCACTTTAGGATGGTTAGAAGGCATAGCAATCAGCTGCTGCTTATAAACTGACCCCTAGTTTTCAGGAAAGACTTTGTGTTTTGTTTTTTACTTTAAGAAGATCATTTATCATAGGTGAAGTAAAAAATCAGAAATTTCTCTTAGAGTATGTGCCCTATTTTTGGTTTAGAAAATATAGTCACTTAAGATATATTTAAAGATCACACATGGTGTCTAGCTTTCCCTGTGGTATATAATAATGTTTTTTTCCTTTCTTTGGCTGATTGAATAGATATTTTAGAATAGCAGTATTTTAAATTCTAATGTTCCTAAATAAATACCCTACACAATTATAATTTTCAATAAATATCTTTAGACCTCAAAATAACTTGAAGTAGGAAACTTGGAGTTAGTTACATCTTTAAAAAAATAGTTGTTAAGAAACATTTGAAATATTTGAACTTAGTTTGAACTTAGAATTGAAAATACCTGTTTGTTTGAGTGAAGGGAAATGGTGTCAGGAGAGGGATAATTAAATTGGAGGACCCACTGAAAAAAGGGCTTGGTTCTACCTTACATCATTGGACTGTTGCATGTCATGATCTTTACTGAGTTTGAATCCGTATAAAAGTTCATTTGGGCATCATTTTTCACCACATATTTTCCCTGTGTATAATACCTATTATAAAAACATACTCGAATTAATATTTCTATCAAGAAGAGTAATGAAAAAATGCTATCTTGCATTTTGAATGGTTATGTGACTGGTTAAGTCTTATCCTTTGGCCTTTAGTTTTTGTGTGAATTTGTAAAATCAGGGCTTTGAGTGGTTAACATGCTCAGTTACTAACCAAAAGGTTGGAGGTTAAAGGCCACCCAGAGGTGCTTCGGAAGAAAAGCCAGGCAATCTGAAAAATCAGCCATTGAAAACTCTATAGAGACCAGTTCTACTCTGACCCATTTTAGGTAGCCATGAGTTGGAGTGAACTTGATGACAACTGGTACTGGTAAGTTTCCAAAAATTTTCCAAGTTAGAAATGAGCTGAAACAAAATACTGAAAAAACTTGATGCAGCAACTCTGGTTTACACTGAATTAGGGTAGAAACGATTTCCAAAAGCCACTATGCATAGAAAGAGGTGGGTAATCAGGTTTAAGTACTGAGACTCTGAGAAGAAAAGTAGTCCTACACTCAGAATATTTGAATGAAAGCCAGCATCTATGAATGGTTGAATGTAATTACATGTGCCTGCTACATACCAAAGGAGCCCTCGTTGCGCAGTGGTTAAGCACGCTCAACTGGTAACTTGAAGATTGGCAGTTGGAACTCATCAGCTGCTCTGCAGGAGAAAGATGTGGCAGTCTGCTTCCGTAAAGATTAACAGCCTTGGAAACACTATGGGGCAGATCTACTCTGTCCAATAGGCTTGCTATGAGTCAGAATCAACTCGAAGACAGTAAGTTTGGCTACATGCCAAACAAATACTTTATACAGAAAGACCAAACCCATCGCTGTCAAGTCGTTTCCGACTTTTAGTGATCCTACAGTATGGAATATGACTGCCCTATAAGGTTTCTAAGGAGCAGCTGGTGGATTCAAACTGCTGACCTTTGGTTAGCAGCTGAGCTCTTAACCAGCTCTTAACCAGTGCAGGCTCTATCTGACTCCCCGAAAAACCAAAACCTGTTTGCCATGGGGTTGGTTCCAACTCATAGCTGACTCCCAGGTGGCTTAAAATAATGAGTTTTTTTAGATTCTGCCTATATGATGTTATTTTCTCCCCTTTGGTCACATGAAGTATGACTATTCCTTTAACCTCTATGGAGAAAAGATGCTGCATAGTTTAGTATCACACAATCAGGAGTTTTTTTTTTTTTTTAGGCGGGGGCAGGGAGGTGGAAACCACTATGTGCTGCTGGTTTCAAAATCCTAATCTTAATTGTTCTGTGCTATTTAAAAGACCAAGAAAGGGAAAATAGTGTACACATAACCTTTACCTACACTCAATCTTCAGAAATTAGAAATTAGGAAGACAGGTGGTATGGAAAAAAGATTTAAAAAAAAAATTATGTGTTTTCTTACTTATATGCATTTCTGGCAGCGTTAATTCCTCTTGTGTTTGGGAGTACCTGCCTCTAGGCACAAGAGAAAAGCCAGATGGGAGAGGAGGCTCTTCATGTACACAGAAGGTAAGGTTAGGCAGAGGGGAAAAGTGCTGAGAAGGCAAATTTATACTTTTTCTAAGCATAAATTTAAGTATAAGTTATAAGCAGTTTTTATAAGGTAGAAATAAATGTATCTTTCCAAATTGCCTGGGGCTAGCTCTACAGTGCCTCATAACAAGTGCTATGTATATGATTGGAAGGACTTCATGTCTAAGAAATAGGTTCAGAATAAATTCTTTACCAACTCAACCCAGATTCTCAATAAGCTGTGGTGAATAGTTTGTGAATATTAGGAAATAGGCAGCAGTAAACTCTTGTGCAAATCAAGTAGCTTCTACAAAAGTCTAAGTTAGATCTAGCTTTGCAAAGGATCTTCATACCAGGCCAGCTAACCATTCGCTTTAGCAGAGAAGGTTTTGGTGCATATGAGGTGGTAAGTATTACATACCGGGGCTTCAGCAACCAAGAACTTACAGGCAGGGACAGGCTGAATGACTACTACATGCCAGCCTACAATCTATTTAACTCTCACATAAGTGATTTAAAGTAGATATTATCCTCATTTTACAGACGAGGAGGCTAAAATGAATTTTTCTAGAATTGTCTATGTTATGCAAGTGGAATCTAGCCCCCAAAATCATTCATTTCTGATTGTTAATTTTTGTTAATGTAATTGCTGCCACCTCAAAGAAATGTAAAGGAGCTGAAGTGTGTGTCTTTGAGACTGACTCAGTCATCCTACCAAGGTATAGTTGGATGCTACCATTTTCCTGATGGCACTATCTGAATTCCCTTTGGAGGGAACCTTCTCCAAAGGACTAACTTTACAAATTTAAACCTATGCAGTGATCATGGATTGTCAGCCTTGTTAGATTTTAAACTTGACAGGCTGAGGTCTGAGACTGACTTGAGCCAATTGTTTTAGTTAATCATTAAGAACAATAAAAATGTCAGTTCTTGGTTTTCTCTTTGGCCTTTTATAACCTCCATCAGCTTCCCTTTAGTTCTCTCAACTCTTATGTCCCTTACCTCTTTCTTGGTTTGGAAGGACTTCACTCTCCTCTAGTTACCAATCATTCCTTGCAGAGGAAGTAGTTGATTAAAGCTCACGGGTGTGTGTTTAGTCCTTCTTTTACTTACTCTTCTACCTATCCACCAATCATGCCTTTTCTGAGAGTTTTGTATTGGATGTGTGAATACTTTAAAAGCTTTTAAGTGCTGAGTGACAGAATTTAGGCATAGAGACTAGATTCCTTGTTATAGGAGTTGCTTTGGGGTGGTAAGAGTGGAATTTGTCCAGCATATTCCTCATGCCTCCATATGGGCTCCCCCACTTGTTCATCCTTGAATATTTCTCGTGTGAATATAATGCATTACCTTTTTGGAGAAGCATCTTCAAGTAGAATACTAATGGCTTCTACTTGGAGTAAAGGCTGTTTGGTTTGCTTCACTGGCCAGGACTTATGGAGGAAATATGCTTAATTGGACATTGGCATCAATGTCCATAATGCTTCTTCAGCCATTAGCCTCCCTCCCCAGAGACAATAGAAAGAAGTGCTTTCAACGTAGAGGAATACTGTAGTTCCCGGCTGCCATTCTGTTCCAGGAGAAATCTATATTTTGCATTTCCTTCTGCTTTGACTATTGCTAAAATTATTGAAAGCCAGAGTATTTCTTCCCATATGTAGTACAGGGGCATTTTTTAACTCAAGTGTTTCTAGATACTGAACTGAATCACATTTGGATGAAAGAGTACCACGGAACTTGTCTTTCTTTCCCCATAAAATCTGAAAGTTCTCTTTATCATTAATTACTATGATTTATCAAGTACGGTACCTACTGTGGATCAGACACTGCACTAGATAGTCTGCATATATTTAGAGAAACAGCATTCCATAATGTTTAAGAGCAAATTCTCTGAACTACCAGATTCAAATTCTGGCTCCACCTCTTATTAGCAGTGTGACCTTGGATAAGTTACTTAACCTCTCTGTGCCTCAGAAATAGACATCTGTTTTGAGGATTAAAGAAGTTAATCTGTGTAGAGTGCTTAGGGTAGTCTTAGATACCTGGCAATAGCTCAATAAATGCTACTTATTTTTCCAACAAAGTCTCTGAGTGGCAAAAATGGTTGAGTTCCACTACTAGCCAAAGGGTTGGCGGTTTGAGCACACCCAGAGGCGCTTTGAAAGACATGCCCAGCGATCTGCTTCCAAAAGGTCATAGTTACTGAAAACCTTATGGAACAATTCTGCTCTGTACGCATGGGGTCACCATGAGCCAGAATTTACTCGACAGCAACAACCATTCTTCCAACAGCCTACAAGTGAGCTATCGTTATCCGCATTTTAAGATAAGGAAACTGAGACTGAAAGAAGTTAAAGAACATATCCAAAGTCACACAGTTAGTGATTGGTGGGACTGGATTTAAATCCAGAGCCGTTAGACCTAAAGAACTACACAGGGTCCATTTTCTTATGGTGAAAGAGTTTAACAAAATCAGTTAAGGTTGATTTAAGAAATGCAATCAGTGACCACATTATTGATTATTGTGTTCTCCTATGACTTGTCTGTTCTTAGCTACCTAGCCTTTGCCTATGTTTGAAAACCATTGGATATATTATTATTTTCATATTGACTTCTAAGAGTTGTTTGATTACTTGGGATATTAACCTTTGTTCTAGCATGACATTCGATTTCAAAGGACACTTACTATTGCATTTTAAGCTCTTAAATGAAAATCCTTTCATTTATAGGCTTGACAGTACATGTAGATTATTAATAACAATAAATTGAGATGTTTCGTAAAGTTAAAAAATTTAGAGTGGTGGGAATTAGTCAAAAATCTTTTTGGAAGGTAACTTTGGTCTTTAGTTACCCAAGCCAAGGAAGGAGCCCAGGTCCCCTTGCCAGGCTTATAGAAAGATCTGCCATTAGGAGTTAATCCTATTTTAGCATCTAATTCATGTCATTAATGGTTTTTCATTTTTATTTTTCTATCATGGTTTTCCCGCCCAATACCAGGATCTACTCTTAATTATTTTCGCTTTTGTCTAGAAGAGTTAGACATATTTTAATATTATAGGAAATTAATAGTGTTTCTGAAGTACTTTTGAATTTAGCACCTACATAAAATTATGTTGGATGTTTTCTATGAAAGCCATTGTCTTATTCTGCATGGGTTAGCTTTTCCTTGCTCATACATTTTGATAATATTGAGCATGATGAAATTATATTTTAATACACATAAATTAGAGTTGCTATAAACATTGGGTAGCTTTGGTGGCACACTGTTTAAGAGCTCAGATGCTGACCAAAGTGTTGGCAGTTTGAATCTACCAGCTGCTACTTGGAAACTCTATGGGGCAGTTCTACTCTGTCCTAAAGTATCGCTATGCGTCAGAATTGACTCAATGGCAACAGGTATAAACAATGGGATTGTTAGAAAACTAAAACCTCTAGGTCAGAGATTGGAAATTGACAGCCCACTGACTTTAAATGACTAGTTGCTGATGCTTGAAAACATGGAGATTTATGTTAAAAAACTCAGATTTTTTTAATCTTTAAAAAGTAGAATTTCTGGTCAATAATGGACTATATACATGTTAATGATGAACTGTAATTGCATAGTGATTGTTCTCTTTGGAAGTGTAAGTCTTCTCCTCACCACTTGTCTGTCAGTTTATCATACTGTGGTGGCTTGGATTTTGCTATGATAATGGAAACTATGCCACTGTATTTCAGATACTAGCAGGGTCACCTGTGGAGGACAGGCTTCAGCAGAACTACCAGACTAAGACACACTAGGAAGAAGGACCTGGCAGTCTACTTCTGAAAAGAATTAGCCAGTGAAAAATTTATGAATAGCAGCAGAATATTTTTTTTTTTTTTTTATTGTCTGATATAGTGCCAAAAGATAAGCCCCTCAGGTGGGAACACACTCAAAATATTACTGGGGTAGAGCTGCTTCCTCAAAATAGAGAAGGCCTTAATGAAGTGGATGGAGTAAAGTTTTTGGGACCTTCATTTTTTGATGTGACATGGCTCAAAATGAGAAGAAACAGCTGCAAACATCCATTAATAATCAGAACATGGAACGTACAAAGTAGGAATCTAGGAAAATTGGGTGTAGTCAAAAACGAAATGGAATACACAAAGATGGATATCCTAGACATTACTGAGCTGAAATGGACTGGTATTGGCCATTTTGAATTGGACAATCATATGGTCTACTATGCTGGGAATGACAAATTGAAGAGGAATGGCATAGCATTCATATCAAAAAGAACGTTTCGGGATCTATCCTGAAGTACAATGCTGTTGGTGATAGGATAATATCCATATGCCTACAAGGACGACCAGTTAATACAACTATTATTCAAAATGATGCATCAACCACTAAGGCCAAAGATGAAAAAATTGAAGATTTTTACCAACTTCTACAGTCTGAAGTGATCAAACACACAATTAAGATGCACTGGTAATTACTAATGATTGGAATACAAAAGTTGGAAACAAAGACAAAAGATCGGTAATTGGAAAATATGGCCTTGGTGATAGAAACGACACCAGAGATCACATGATAGAATTTTGCAAGGTCAGTGCTTATTCATTCCAAATACTTTTTTTCAACAATATCAATGGTTACTATACAGAAGAACCTTACCAGGTAGAATACACAGGAATTAAATCGACTGCATCTGTGGAAAGAGAGGATGGAGAAACTCAATCTCATCAGTGAGAACAAGGCCAGGGGCCAATTGCTGAACAGACCATCAATTACTCACGGGCAAATTCAAGCTGAAGCCGAAGAAAATTAAAACAAGTTCATGAGAGCCAAACACGACCTTGAATATATCCCACCTGAATTTAGAGACCATCTCAAGAATAGATTTGATGCATTGAACACTAATGACCAAAGACCAAATGAGTCGTGGGATGACATCAAGGACATCACACATGAAGAGAACAAGAGGTTATTAAAAAGAAACAGGAAAGAAAGAAAAGACCAAAATGGATGTCAGAAGAGACCCTGAAACTTGCTCTTGAACATAGAGTAACTAAAGAAAATGGAATAAATGATGAAGCAAAAGCTAAACAGAAGATGTCAAAGGGTTGCTTGAGAAGACAAAGTATTGTAATGAAATGTGCAAAGACCTGGAGTTAGAAAACCAAAAGGGAAGAACATGCTTGGCATTTCTCAAGCCAAAAGAATTGATGAAAAAATTCAACCCTTGAGTTGCAATATTGAAGGATTCTACGGCAAAATATTGAAAGGCACAGGAAACATCAAAAGAAGATAGAAGGTATACACAGTCACTGTACCAAAAAGAATTGGTCGATGTTCAACCATTTCGGGAAGTAGCAAATGATTAATAACTGATGTTATTGAGGGAAGAAGTCCAAGCTGCATTGAAGGCATTGGTGAAAAACAAGGCTCCAGGAACTGATAGAACACCGAATGATATGTTTCAACAAATGGATGCAATGCTGGAAGCACTTACTTGTCTATGCCAAGAAAATTGGAAGACAGCTACATGGCCAGCCAACTGGAAGAGATCCATATTTGTGCCCATTTCAAGGAAAGGTGATCCTTTATCGAACGATATCATTAATATCACATGGAGGTAAATTTTTTTTAAATTTTATTGTGCTTTAAGTGAAAGTTTACAAAAACTTCACGAATTTGCATGTCATCCTTGTGCAGGGGCCATGCTAAATCTTCTCTATATGGTTCCAATTTTAGTATATGTGCTGCCGAAGCAAGCACGCATGCAAGTAAATTTTGCTGAAGATAATTAAAAAATGGTTGTGGCAGTACATCAACAGGGAACTGCCAGAAATTCAAGCCAGATTCAGAAGAGGACATGGAATGAGGGCTATCATTGCTTATGTCAGATGGATCTTGGCTGAGAGCAGAGAATACCAGAAAGATGTTTGCCTGTATTTTATTAACGATGCAAAGGCATTCGACTGACTGGATCATAACAACTTATGGATAACATCGTGAAGAATGGGAATTACAGAACACTTAACTGTGCTCATGAGGAACCTGCACATAGACCAAGAGACGGTTGTTCGAACAGAAAAGGGGATACTTCATGGTTTAAAGTCAGGAAAGATGTGCATCATACTTTGCACCATATTCGTCATACCTATTCAATCTTTATGTTGAGCAAATAATTCAAGAAATGGGACTATATGAAGAAAAACACAGCAGCGGGATTGGCGGAAAACTCATTAACAGCCTGTGATATGATGGTGACACAACCTTGCTTGCTCATAGTGAAGAGGACTTGAAGACTTACTGTTGAAGATCAAAGACTACAGGACTACAGTCTTCTGTACTAATTACACCTCAACATGAAGAAAAAAAAAGTCCTCACAAGGGGAACAATAAGCTACGTCATGAAAAATGGAGACAGTATTGAAGTTGCCAAGGATGTCATTTTACTTGGATCTATGATCAATACCCACGGAAGCAGCAGTCAAGAAACCAAAAGATGCATTGCATTGGGCAAACCTGCTGCAAAAGACCTCTTTAAAGTGTTAAAAAGAAAAGATGTCACTTTGAGGACTAAGGTGCACCTGACTGAAGCCTCATATGCATGTGAAAGCTGGACAGTGAATAAGGAAGACCAAAGAAGAATTGATGCCTTTGCATTATGGTGTTGGCAAAGAATATCTAATACACACCATGGACTGACAAAAGAATGAACAAATCTGACTTGTAATAAGTACCGTCAGAATGCTCCCTAGAAGCAGGGGTGGTGAGACTTTGTCTCACATACTTTGGACATGTTATCAGGAAGGATTAGTCCCTGGAGAAGGACATCATGCTTGGTAAAGTAGAGGGTCAGTGAAAAAGAGGAAGACCCTCAACGAGATGGACTGACACAGTGGCTGCAACAGTGAGCTCAAACAGCAGCAATTGTGAGTATGGCACAGGATCAGGCAGTGTTTTGTTCTGTTGCGTAAAAGTCGCTGTTAGAACCGACTTGAGGGCACCTGAGAACAATAAAGTCTCCAATTTGCTGCAGTTAATACCTTTCTTTAACGTCTTACACCTGGTTTTCTTTTATGTGCATTTTTCTGATCTAGGCAAATAAGAACATAAATTGGCATGTACGTGAAGAAATTCCTCAATTTTTTCATTAATAAATGAGTGAAGACATCATAAAGCTTCTTTGCTTTCTTCGGTTTTTGATACATTTATTTCCTTAAAAAGTGGTTAGAAATACAGAGATGTTAGAAGCAGCTACCATCCAGAGATAACAACTTTCTTATCCCCAGCTTCACACCCACCCACTCCATTGGCTGGTGACAAAGAAGATGACTGGAAATGTTTATACTTCTTGGAGTTCCACTATCTTGCGCTGCAACTTCTTTATATCTTTCTGGACTTTATATTTCTGTAATTGCATCTTTGTTTTCTGTATTTGTTGAAGGGAGCTGAGAGAGTCATGAATGGATTTAAAACCTGGTATGAGAACAGGTATACTTAATGCATTGGAAGAGTTGCTAATTAGCCGTCCTGTCACAACTAATCATCGTTTAATTCAAAGCATGGTGAATTCCGTCAAGACAAGTCTAAAAATGTACAATAATCCCTTTTCTTGTATGTTATAAAGGTGCATTAGCAAAAGTACTTCATTTTGTATCTGGTTTCATTGTGAAAATTTAATTGAATTCTCCTTATCCCTCCTCCAAATATATTGCAAAATGAAATAATTCTATATTTCAAGAAAGAAATTTAAAATATTTTCTTATTTTTGTATACTTTGACAAGATATTGAGTGATCACTTTTTTAATTCTTGTTACCAAATTGAAGGTAAAGACCACGATAAGAATTTGAAACTTCTCCAAAAGTAAGATGTTTGAGGGACCTAAAGAATGGCCCCCTACCGGTCCCTTCTTCCCCCAGCACTTTGTGTCTCTCTTATGATATTTACAGTCACTCAGACCCCAGAATTACCAGACCTCGAGCTCCTTAGGCTACAGCCCATTTCTCATGCAAGGGGCCTCTCCTTGGGTCATTTCTCAACACATTCTTATTGAAAGCATGAAGGAGCAAACCATTAATTTGGAGTCCCCCTTTTCCAGAACTTCCACTTAGTAAAATGCAGAAACTTGTAGATTTTAAATTCCTCTTCAGCTCATCCCGGGGTTGTCCTCATGGAATGAGTCAAATTAAACTTCTGTTAGTTAAGCTAAAAGCAGGACCCTAAAAGAAGAGCCAGTTAAGATTGGAACATAATTCCTAAACATAATTCCTGGCCAGAAAAATCATTATTTTCATTTGATGGTGATGGTTGGGAGCCATGGTGAATGTCAGGTTTCTAGGCAGTGAATTCTACTTATACGCCAGGAACATCTGGCCAATGAAACCACCTCTTCACAAGGCCCCTTCAAGTCATCTTTATGTGGGGCTAAAACTTGGTAGAATTTACAAATAAATTTTTCTGAGATTTAGAAGACAAAATGACTTGGGGCTTTCTCTAATAAAGGAATCCTTCTAATTCCTGTGAATTCTCTCAGAATTGTGACTCCAGGCAGATGGCTGCTTCACAGCCCTAACCCAAACCCTTCCCTTTTTACAAATTAGATGAGCCTTTCAAATTAATCCTCTTTGATGTTAGCTCAGCTTGACACTGCTGCCATTAGCTTCTCAAGAAGAAAAGCAGCCATTATACTGGACTTTGCTAATTCATCTCTCTCACTTTTAAAGGTCAGGTCTCTAGTCTGACATCTGTCCAGTCTCATTATCTGCAGTTCAGTGAGAGGGTCATTTGATTTAAGCTCCTATTTTCCTGATAAACCCACAAATCAGGTCTTGGTGATATTCAAGGACCTTTCCAAGTCTTAAAGTTCTGATTCTATGACCTTAGAGAGTTAAAAAAAAAAAACAAAAAACAAAGATTTGGCCGTCTCGTGACACTGCCAAGTGCGAAGGAAGTTAATTTATTTACTTACCTTCCAGTAGTATGCTGACATTTTGTACGATATTTCAGAAAGTTTAATCAAATACATAACGATGTCACTAATGATGAGATTGATCCCTGGCCATTAGCTGAAAGTAGAAAACTCTGGGTGGGAAAGAACTGATTTTCTTTACTTAATAAACGATAGCCCCTCGCTCACCTGTTTGATATTCAGCCTGCATTTTCTCTAATTCACCCCAGATCTGCTTTTCCAGTTGGCTCATCTTTCTGGACACTTTATTTTCTACCTGCTTTATTTTGTTGTCTTCTGATTCCTGTTTCTGTGTGTTAATGAAATTCTCTAATTTTCTTGAAAGCTGCAGCAATTTTTCTTCCATTTTATTTTCAGACTTTTCCTGTAAGAGATATCACGTGATAAAACTCTGCAGAAAAGAAAAATTATGTGGATCTGTATTTCAGCTTAAAGAAAATATTTTTAACAAATTCATTTTTGCATGTTAAACACGAAAATTCAAACCACGTTTTTTTGTATCTCAAACTGTGTTCCCGAGTGTTAGAGTTAATCCCTTTGTTTGACCATGTTCATTTATAGTTCTGGAATTCTACAGGGGCTGTAGGAATTCTTTAGGGCTGTTCCCTAAAAAAAAAGACACACATGCGGCCTTCCTGAAATGCCTTGAGGGTTTGGAATTTTAATCTTGTGTTAAAGAAGTGTAGCAAAGGAAGGGGTTTTAGATAGCACCTTAACTGTGTTCCTGGACATGTTTGTGACTGTTAGAAGTTCTTATTGCCTTAATCTTTGTATTTCCATATGGACAGACTTTGGTAGACCAGTGATTCTCCACAACCCCACCATCCATTAGAATCACCTGGTCTCTGCCCCATCCCCAGAAATTGATTTAATTGCTCTACAGTGGAGCCCATTGAGGCATTGGTGGTTCAGTGGTAGAACTCTGCCTTCCATGCCAGAGACCCGGGTTCAATTCCCAGCCAGTGCACCTAACGTGCAGCCACTACCCATCTGTCAGTGGAGGCTTGTGTTGCTATGATGCTGAACAGCATTCAGTGGAGCTCCCAGACTAAGAAGGACTAGGAAGAAAGGCCTGGTGATATACTTCCAAAATTCAGCCAGTAAAAACCCTTTGGAATACAATGGTCCAATCTACAACCGATCGTGGGGAAGGCGAGGCAGCAGGCAGCTTTGGCTTTGTTAGGCATGGGGTTGCTCTGAGTTGCGGGTGGAGCCAATTGATGGCAGCTAACACTACCACCACCACAATGGAGTCCAGATGATTCTAACGTGCAGCCAGAGTAGGAGCTGCAGCCTAGTGCAAATTAACTTTTCTCACCACTCCCCAACAGAGAAATGTGAGCAAGAACCCCGGGGGCTACTGGCTTGTCCCCTTTGAGCCTCCTCTCTGGCCCTGTCTGCCTCTTGAGTGGGCGGTGGGTTCTGGTCTCTGCCTCGTGGTAGGGACTCTGCCTGCAGGGTGGCCCCATGGTCACCTGGTGCTGCCAGGTTCAGTGAGTCTGCCTACTCCAGGGGCGAAGAACGAGCAGGCCCACATGATCACAGATGTAACAGGACAGACCTCAATAGCCTGATCAACGACAAAGCTGGTATGTTATCTCCCTCTCTCTAACTCCTGCCTCTATGACTTGTTTACAAACTCAGGTGGAGGTTGAGGGTGTTCCTTAATGGGCTGCCTAAATCCCCTCTTCTGAGGTTCTGGAAACATTGTATTTGAATCACCAGCAGGGCTGCCCCCACTGTTCACACTGGTGGCCTGTGCCGCACCCCCTCCTCCAATGGGTCCCAGCAGCCTGGGGGGCTGTGCTGGTAGAAATGTCAGAAGGGAGCCTGGAAGCAGTCTTCTCATATATCCTGGTGGCCTCACCCCGAGCACAGGGGTTCTCTACAAGATCTGATCTACTAGCTGAGCTCCAGTTGGAAAGGATCAACAGCTTGTCTAAAGCAAAGGTTTTCAAGCTTTATTGTGCCCAAGAGTATTTGGGGAGCTTGTCTAAAATCACAGATCCCCAGGGAGACCCCACATAGTCTGATGATTCCCTAGGCCTGCGGTAGGACCAGGAATTTGTATTTTTAAAAAATCTCTTCAGAATATTCTGGTACAGGCAGAGCACATCTGAGAAATGTGGGTTTGCAGAGTCAGGAAGTAACAGAGACCAGAAGCCAAGACTTCTCTCTGGTGCTCTTTGCATTATTGCCTTACTGCTTAAAAACAAAACAAAAGTCACTAAAAAGGCAGTGAAGGTTACTCTAAGTGTTGAAGTGTGAGCTTCGAGACCTTTACACATTACTACCATCCAGACAATGACACTTACAGGATGAATTGTGTCCCCCCAAAAGATATATTGAAGTCCCAACCCTTGTCCCTATGAATGTCATCATATTTGGAAAAAGGGTCATTGCGGGTGTAATTAATTCATCTGAGATGAGGTCCTTAGGGTAGGCCCTAACCTCTTTATGACTGGTATCTTTATAAAAAAGAGAAGAGGCACAGAGGGAAGACCATCCTGTGAAGAGGAGGCAGAGATTGGAATGATGCTGCCACGAGCCAGGAACACCTGGAGCTACCAGAAACTGAGAGAGACAAGGAAGGGTTTTCCTTAGATCCTTTGGAGGGAGCATGGCCCTACTGATACCCTAAATATGGACTTCTAGACTCCAGAACTGTGAGACAATAAGTTTTTATTGTTTTAAGCCACACAGGTTGTGGTACTTTGTTGCCTCAGCCCTAGAAACTATCCAGTGACCATGCAGCTGTTAACTTAGTGAAGTAACAAAACTCCTTACCAGTTTCTCCTGCAGAAGCTTCAGACACTGATTTATATGGGTGAGCTGGTCTTTTGCATATTTGATGAACTGGTTTTCAGTCCATTTTTTATTGTTTTCAACTTCTTCATAGAGATTATTTGAAAGTGAATTAAATCTAAGGAAAAAATGTTTTATTCAGTTTTAATAAGTGAACTTAATGAACAACAAAATTTAATGTGTCAAGAAAGTCAGCTGTTTTTCAGATGATTAGGTTCAGTGGACCTAGTATTTATGGGGTTCTGTTGGAGGTGGGTGGAGCCCCTGGTGACACAGTGGTTAAGCACTCAGCTGCTAAATGAAAGGTGGGCAGTTTGAACCCATCAGCTGTTCCATGGGAGAAGGATGTGGCAGTCCGCTTCCATAAAGATTTACAGCCTTGGAAACCCTATGGGGCAGTTGTGACTTGTAGGGTTGCTGTGAGTTGGAATTGACGCTGTGGCAATGAGTGGGAGGGTGGGGAAGCAAGGGAAGTGCCCTTTGGTCCCTGTTTTGAGCTTGTGCTCAGTCTAGTGGCTGACAGTACCTGTCTACATGTACACCCTATACACACAGTGACAAGGAACACAAAGACAGCCACTCTGAAATATATGTTATGCCACCCTGAATTCCTGGGTGCGCTGTTTGTGTTTGTAAGAAGTACTTCGATAAGTCCTATGGGGTGGGGACTATTACTCTAGGCCAGGAGTTGGCAAACTTTTTCTGAAAAGAGCAGATAATACATATTTTAAGCTTCGTGGGCTATGCAGCCTCCATTTTAACCTCTCAACTCTGCCGTTGCTGTAGGAAAGCAGCCATAGCACCATAAACATATGAGCAAAACTTTATTTATGGGCACTGAAATCTGAATTTCATGTAATTTTCACGTCGTGAAATATTCTTCCTTTTTTTTAATTATTAAAAAATGTAAAATCCGTTCTTAGCTGTGGGTTGTAAAGAAACAAGCTGCGGGCTGATCTGGCTCAAGGACGGTAGTTTGCCAGCCCCTGCTGTACAAGGGCCACTATGAGGCTGAGGGAGGCGCTGGGGCGTTGAAGATCAACACTGTCTACTAAGAGAGGAGATAAGTCAGAGGGGAGCAGGGAGAGAGGAGAGAGCTCTAAGAGGATTTCGAGAAAGCTGAGTGTCCAAGGGGGTCTTTAGGTTGTCTCCTCTGCCTCAGGTGAAATCTTCAGGAAAGTCTCCACTGCCACCAACGAATCTGTGTGAGTGGATTTTTTGGGGCGGCCGGGGTGGGGGGGGGGCGAGGGGAGACTTAAAGAAGTGCCAAGTTATTCCAGTGGGGCAAAATCTGAGACAAGGTAGAGATGCACGAGGGGACTACTGGTATCAGGGTTATACGCTGTAACCAGCTGACCAGTCACTGCCGAGTCAGTTCTGCCTCATGGTGATTACATACGTGTCGGAGTAGAGCCGTGCTCCACGGGGTTTCCAAAGGCTAGTTTTTCAGAAGTGGATCTCCAGGACTTTCTTCTGAGGTTCCTCTGAGTAAATTTCCAAATTTTGGGCTAATAGCCTAGAGCTTAACCATTTGCATCACCTAGGGGCCATAGGAGTGTTAGGTAACAGAGGATAAAGGATGTTAAAAAGTGGGTGCAGATGTGATTGAAAGGGTTGGGATCATATACCATCAATTTGAAAAATCTGTGGGATGGGTGATGGTTAGAGCAGAGAGGTGAATCTTGATGGGAAGTTGTCATGGATTGAATTGTGTCCCCCCCAAAATATCTGTCAATTTGGCTAGGTCACGATTCCCAGCAATGTATAATTGTCCACCATTCTGTCATCTGATGTGATTTCCCTATGTGTGGTAAATTCTATTTCTATGATGTTGATGAGATGGGACTAACGGCAGTTATGTTGACAAGATCTATAGGATTAGATTGTGTTTTAAGCTAATCTCTTTTGAGAGAAGTGAGCAGAGAGATAGGGGGACCTCATACCACCAAGAAATCAGCACCAGGAGCAGAGCGCATTCTTTGGACCCAGGGTTCCTGCACAGAGAAGCTCCTAGTCCAGGGAAAGATTGATGACAAGGACCTTCCTCCAGAGCTGACAGAGAGAGAAAGCATTCCCCTAGAGCTGATGCCCTGAATTTGGACTTCTAGCCTACTAGACTGTGAGAATAAATTTCTCTTTGTTAAAACCATCCACTTGTGGTATTTCTGTTATAGCAGCGCTAAATGACTAAGACACGAATTCACATCTGAAATAATCAGAGATGTGAAACTGAGAAGAGTGGTTTTTGTGTATGTTTTCTGGGTATGACTTTCTCATGGGAAGATGTCAGTTTCAAATTCCTTTTAGAACTGAGAAAACTATTAGACTGGCAGGAACAAAACCTATTGTTTATCACTGAAAATATTTAGGCTATTTTACAATGTGTAGGTGGCTTGAAGTAATATTTGCTTTAATGCTTTCAGGTAAAATGATACCAGAGAATTTAGTTTGTGATATTTATCACTGGGAATTGCTTAAAACATGCTGGAACTATGCTGCATGCACATGCCTCCCTCACTCACCTGAGTTTTTGGACTAATAATGAGAAAAGGCAAGCTCTGTGAGGTCATCTCCATTTTTATTTAGAGCAATAGTTCTCAACCTGAGTGATTTCCCCCGCCCAGGAGACATTTGGCAATGTCTGGAGACATTTTTGATTGTCAAAAATGGGAGATGCTACTGGCACAGGACAGCCCCCCACATCAAAGAATTAGGAAGCCCTAAACAGGGCCAAGGTTAAAGGACCATGATTTAGATGATGAAACCAAGGAATGGGAAAAGCAAGATCATTTTACAAGAGTTTTATTAGCATAGTATAATAGCTAAATCCTGATCTTCATCTCTCTAAATTCTTCCATTTCTCTTGATATAGAAAGGGACATTTTTCAGAGAGAAAGGATGCCTTTGATTCAGATGAGCACCTCAACTTTGAAGAAGAAATTGTTTGCTCTTCCTAAGGAGCCCTGGTAGCGCAGTGGTTAAGACCTAGGCTGCTAACCAAAAGGTTGCCAGATGAATTCACCAGCTGCTCCTTGGAAACCCTATGGGACCGTTCTACTCTGTCCTAAGGGTCACTATGAGTCAGAACCAAGTCAGTGACAACTGGTTTTGTTTGGTTGGTTCTTAATCAATCATAATTCCAAGTTACCTGAGTTACTTGCCAACAGCTTTTGGATCTCAGACAAAGAAGCCCACCAACTGATAGGTGGACTACCTCATATTAGTCGTATTTCCTCTTTTTAGAACAGTCTTCCCCAGAATATTCAATGGCCTCTGCCCTCATTTTATTCGAATTTATGTTCAAGTGTCACCTTGTCAAAGAAGCATTTTTTTTATCACCCTAAAAAAAAATAAAAAAGGATTCCTCCTCCCCACCCGGCATCCCTGTTCCCTTACCCTACTTAATTTTTTCCAAAATGTGCATCACCATCTGATTCATTATATACTAATCCATGTGCAGTCTCCTTCACTAGGACCTAAGCTTCATGAATGGAAGGATTTTCATTGTTCACGGCTGTGAACAATGCCTGGAATACATTAGGTACTCAATAAATAGTTGTTCACTAAATGAACAGATGGGTCATACTTTCTCATAAAATCCTTTTATTAGGGCTGCTGACAAAAAGCAAATCATAGACTTGTCACAGTACTTAAAGTCCATCTAATCTGCTCCAATTTTCACCTTTCTTTCTCTGTCTCTAGTATAAGTGTTAATTAACAGTGATGGTTAAAGGGCCCAGTAAATCCCCAGATAATTAAGAGGTAGCTTCACGACTGATTGGGAATCGAGCCTTCAGTGTTCACTTTTACTGTGTAAATCAATGAGAGCATTTGCTCTCATCACTGATACAATATTAATATCCCTCTGAAAACCAAGGAAACATTAAATGTGCCCAAGTAATAATAGCTCTGGGACAGCATATCAGTAGTTGAAATTCTCAAATTAAATAAAGCCATAAAGAATGAATTACTGCTTATGGTATTTTTATTATAAGGTTTTGCCTGCATGTTGGAGATAACAATCAGAAGTCAGACTCTGTAGTGTTTTATTAAAATAAGAAAGCATTATAAAAATACATTCTCCTAGAAAGAAAAAAAGGACAAGATGAAATAAGAACTTATATAGATTTCTCCTTAGACTTTTTCCTAACATAATGGATATGATTTACCTTGTAAAATTTTTTTGTTAATTATTGAATTTACTGTTACGATCTCAACAAGATGAATTTATGTTAGATGACATCACATTTTAGTTCCCAAATCTTCTATTCCAATTTTCTATTCCAGTGTTTCTATCAGATGTGGATGGATAGATAGATGAATAGATGGATAGATACATTTTTAAAGTATGACCAGAGTTCTTACTAAGAATATTTTTTTATTTTTATACTGGTGGAATCAGGTAAAATGCATATCAAGGACAATGTAAGGGAGAAATCCACAAAAGGGTTAGGGAAAATTTAACAGGAATTATAGAGCCGAGGGGAGGGAGCCGTGGTAAGGGTGAGTGGCGAGGACAGAGCGCTGGGCTTAGAACAAACCTACTGGTAACTGCCATGGTTATGGTTGACATACATAGTCAAGGACATAGTTTCATCATAGGTGATTCTATCACTTTACTCATATCCCAAACTCAGTGTCTTGCATTAGGAGCAATCTGTTGAATGAACTTATCTAAAAGACATGGAAATTCCTGGAAACTGTTAACATTAACAGGTTCCCATGAATTTAGATAGTGGCGTTGACTATGATTGGATATCAACAGAATTAGTGGCAGTTGATGGGCTAATAAACACAGAAGATATTTTTTGTAATCATATTTGGAAAAGTCTTCATGATAGACCACGAGTTATTTATTTCATTGGAGATTGAATCTAATATTTTGTTTCATGCCAGAAGCAAGAAATTAATTCCAAATATTCATATATATTTTTTTGGTACTAAGTTTATACCTGTAGGGAGAACTATCTTGAACTAATTTTTTTAAAAATTATTTTACTTTATTTAGATGAAGGTTTACAGAACAAACTAGCTTCTCATTAAACACTTAGTACACATATTGTTTTGTGACATTGGGTACCAACCCTACAACATGTCAACACTCTTCTTTCTTGACTTTGGGTTCCCTATTACCAGCTTTCCTGTCCCCTCCTGCCATCTAGTCCTTGCCCATGGGCTGGTATGCCCCTTTAGACTCATTTTGTTTTATAGACCTGTCTAATCTTTGTTTGAAAGGTGAACCTCAGGCATGACTTCATTACTGAGCTAAAAAGGTGTCCAGGGGCCATACTCTTGGGATTACTCCAGTCTCTATCAGGCCAGTAAGTCTGGTCTTTTTTTGTGAGTTAGAATTTTGTTTTACATTTTTCTCCAGCTCTGTCCAGGACCCTCTATTGTGATCCCTGTCAGAGCAGTCAGCGGTGGTAGCTGGGCACCATCTAGTTGTGCTGGACTCAGTCTGGTGGAGGCTATGGTAGTTGTGGTCCATTAGTTAGTCCTTTGGACTAATCTTTCCGTTGTGTTTTTAGTTTTCTTCATTCTCCCTTCCTACCAACGGGGTGAGACTAGTGGAGTATCTTAGATGGCCGTTCACAAGTTTTTAAGACCCCAGATGCCACTCACCAAAGTAGAATGTAGAACATTTTCTTTATAAACTATTTTAGGCCAATTGAGCTAGATGTTCCCTGAGACCATGGTCCCCAGAGCCCTAAGCTCAGCAATTTGGTCCCTCAGGGAGTTTGGATGTGCCTATGGAGCTTCCATGACCTTGCCTTGGACAAGTTGTGCTGGCTTCCCCAGTATTGTGTACTGTCCTACCCTTCACCAAAGTTACTGCTTTTCTATTGTCTAATGTTTTTTCCATTCCTACTCCTCCCCTTTCTTGTAACCATCAAAGATTGTTTCTTTTTGTGTGTAAACTTTTCATGAGTTTTTATAGTAGTGATCTCACACAATATTTGTCTTTTGTGATTGACTTTTTCACTCAGCATAATGCCCTCCAGATTCATCCATGTTGTGAGATACTTCACAGATTCATCATTGTTCTTTATTGTTGCATAGTACTCCATTATGTGTATGTACCACAGCTTGTTTATCCATTCATCTGTTGATGGGCATCTAGGTTGTTTCCATCTTTTTGCTATTGTGAACAATGCTGCAATGAACATGGGTGTGCATATGTCTGTTCATGCGATGGCTCTTATTTCTCTAGAATGTATTCCTAGAACTGGGATTGCTGGAACATATGATATTTCTATTTCTAGCTTTCCAAGGAAGTGCCATATCATTTTCTAAAATGGTTGTACCATTTTGCATTCCCATCAGCAGTGCATAAGAGTTACAATATCCACATAGCCTCTCCAACATTTATTATTTTCTGTTTTTTTATTCATGCCAGTAATGCCAGGGTGAGATGGTATCTCATATCATGGTTTTGATTTGCATTTCTCTAATGGTTAGTGATCGTGAGCATTTCCTCATGTATCTGTTAGCCTCTTGAATGTCTTCTTTGATGAAGTGTCTGTTCATTTCCTTTGCCCATTTTTAATTGGATTATTTGTCTTTTTATTGTAGAGATATTGGATTTTCGTGTAGATTTTAGAGATTAAAGCTTTGATGGATTTGTCATAGTCAAAAATTTTTTTCCAGTTTGTAGGTTCTGTTTTCACTCTTTTGGTGAAGTCTTTTGATGAGCATAAGTGTTTAATTTTTAGAAGATCCCAGTTATCTAGCTTATCATCTGGAGTTTATGTGTTGTTAGCTATGGTTTGTATCCTGTTAATGCTGTGTATTAGGACCTCTAGCATTGATCCTATTTTTTCTTCTGTGACCTTTATAGTTTTTCATTTTATATTTAGGTCTTTGATCCATTTTGAATTAGTTTTTGTATATGGCGTGAGGCATGAGTCCTGTTTCATTTTTTTTGCAGATGGACATCCAGTTTTGCCAGCACCATTTCTTAAAAAGACTGGCTTTTCCCCATTTGATAGACTTTAGGCCCTGGTCAAAGACCAGGTGATTGTATGTGGGTGGATTTACATCTGTGTTCTCAATTCTGTTCCATTGCTCAATGTATCTGTTGTTGTTCAAGTACCAGGCTGTTTTGACTACTGTAGTTGTTTTTTTTTTTTTTAGTTGTAGAGTAGGCTCTGAGGTTAAGTAGTATGAGTCCTCCTGCTTTATTCTTCTTCAATAGTGCTTTACTTATTGTCAAGGATTAAATTATGTCCCCCCCCAAAAAAGAGTGTATCAATTTGGCTGGTCCGTGATTCCCAGGTTTGTGTAGTTGTCCTCCATTCTGTGATCGTAATTTTATGTTAAAGAAGATTAGAGTGAGATTGTAACACCCTTACTAAGGTCACATCCCTGATCCATTGTAAAGGGAGTTTCCCTGGGGTGTGGCCTGCACTAATTTTATCTTACAAGAAATAAAAGGAAAGAGAAGTGAGGAGAGAGACAGGGGGACCTCATACCACCAAGAAAGCAGTGCAGAGAGCAGAGTGTGTCCTTTGGATCCAGGGTCCCTATGCAGAGAAACTCATAGTCCAGGGGAAGATTGATGAGAAGGCTGACAGAGAGACAAAGCCTTCCCCTGGAGCTGACGCCCTGAATTTGGACTTTTAGCCTACTTTACTGCGAGGAAAAAAAACTTCACTTTGTTAAAGCCGTCCACTTGTGGTATTTTTGTTACAGCAGCACTGGATAACTAAGAGACTTATCCAGGGCCTCTTCCCTTTCCATATAAAGTTAATAATTAGTTTTTTCATCTCTTTAAAGAATGTTGTTGGTATTTGGATCAAAATTCCATTGTTTGTAGATTGCTTTGGTAGAATTTTCATTTTCACAATGTTGAGTCTACCTATCCATGAGCATGGTATGTTTTTATATTTATGTAGATCTCTTTCGGTTTCTTGCAGTAGTGTTGTGTAGTAGTTTTCTTTGTATGTGTCTTTTACATCGCTGGTTAGAGTTATTCCTAAGTATTTTATTCTTTTAGGGCCTATTATAAATGGTATTGTTTTCCTGATTTCCTTTTAGTCATTCTCTTTATTGGTGTGTTGGAATCCAACTGATTTTCGTATGCTTATCTTGTATCCTGCTAATCTGCTATATCTTTCTATTATTTCCAGTAGTTTTCTTGTGGAGTCTTTTGGCATTTCTATTTATAGATTCATATCATTCACAAATAAGGACAGTTTTACTTCTCATTTACCAATTTGGATGCCCTTTATTTCTTTTTCTTGCCTTATTACTCTAGCTAGGACTTCCAGCACAATGTTATATAGAAGGTGGTGATAAAGGGCATCTTTGTTTTCCTCTTCTCAAGGGGAATGTTTTCAGCCTCTCTCCATTGAGAAAGATGTTGGCTGCTGGTTTTGTATAGGTGCCCTTTATTGTGTTGAGGAATTTCCTTCCTATACCTGTATTATGGAGAGTTCGTATCAGGAATTCGTGTTGGACTTTGTTAAATGCCTTTTCTGTTTCAGTTGAGATGATCATGTGATTCTTTTATTTATGTGGTGGACTACGTTGACTGATTTTCTAATGTTGAACCGTCCTTGCATAACTGGTGTGAATCCAGCTTGGTTGTGGTGTATTATTTTTTGATACAATGCTGAATTCTATTGGCTAGAATTTTGCTGAGAATTTTTGCATCTATGTTCATGAGAGATATTGTTCTGTAATTTTCTTTTTTGTGTGTTGTCTGCCTGGTTTTGGCATCAGGCTTATGCTGGCTCCATAGAATGAATTCAGAAGTATCCCTTCATTTTCTACATTTTGAATGGTTTGAGTAGTACTGGTGTAAGCTCTTCTTTGAATGCTTGGCAGAATTCTCTGGTGAAGCCATCTGGGCCAGGGCTTTTTTTTATTGTTGTTGTTGGGAGTTTTTATTTATCTTTTCAGTGTCTTCTCTCGTTATGGGTCTGCTCAGATTTTCAACATAATTTTGTGTTGGTTTGGGTAGGTAGTGTGTTTCTAGAAACTTGCCCATTTTCTCTAGGTTTTCAAATTTATATTGTATAGTTTGTGTAGTTTTTCATAGTACTCTGTTATGATTCTTTTTATCTCATTTGGGTCTGTTGTAGTATCCTCAATTTTATTTCTTATTTGGGTTATTTGCATCCTCTCCTGTTTTTCTTTTGTCAAATTGGCCAGTGGTTTGTTGATTGTTGATGCTTCCAAAGAACCAACTTTTGGTTTTGTTGATTCTTTCTATTTTCTATTTCATGTATTTCTGCTCTGATCTTTATTATTTCCTTCCTTCTTGTGGTTGTGGGCTTCTTTGCTGTTCTGTTTCTATTTGTTCAAGTCGTTTAGTTAACGTTTGGTTTTGTCCCTTTCTTCTTTTTTTGACATGTACATCGATTGTAATAAATTGACCTCTGAGCACTGCCTTTGCCGTGTCCCAAAGGTTTTGGTATGATGTGTTTTCATTCTTATTTGATTCTAAGAATTTTTCTATTCCATCCTTGATTTCTTCTATTGCCCAGTAGTTTTAAAGCTGGTGTCATTCAGTTTCCATGTAATTGATTTTTTTTCCTTGCTCTTCCTGTTGTTAATTTCTACTTTGATGGCATTGTGATCAGAGAAGATACTTTGTATTATCTCAATGCTTTGGATTTTGTCGATGGTTGCTTTGTGGCCTAAGATGTGGTCTATTCTGTAGAATGTTCCATATGCATTGGAAAAGAATGCGTACTTTGCTGCTGTTAGGTGGAGTGTTCTATATATGTCTATGATGTCAAGGTGGCTGATTGTGGCCTTTAGATCTTCTGTATCTTTGTTGAGTTTCTTTCTATATGTTCTGTGCTTTACTGAGAGTGGCATGTTGAAGTATCCTACTATAATTGTGGAACCATCAATTTCTGTTTTCAGTGTTGTTAGAGTTTGTTTTGTATTTTTTGGAATGCTCTCATTGGATATGTAGATATTTCTTATGGTAATGTCTTCATGATGGATTGTCCCTTTGTTCATTATATAATGCCCTTCTTTGTGTTTTATGCTGGATTTTGTTTTAAAGTCTATTTTATCTGAGATAAGTATAGCTACTCCTGTTCTTTTTTGGTAGCTGTTTGCTTGATATGCTTTTTCCATCCTTTGATTTTTAATAAATTGATGTCTTTGTTTCTAAGGTGTGTCTCTTGTAGACAGCATATTGATGGATCCTGTTTTTTTTTTTTTTATCCATTCTGTTATTCTCTGTCTCTTTATGGGTGCATTTAAGCCATTTATGTTCAGTGTAATTATTGATAGGTGTGAGTTTCTTGCTGTCATTTCGTAGAGGTTTTTTTTTTTTGCTGACATTTTCTTTGTTCCTCTTACTCTCCTGTGCTAAATTCCTTTTGTTTGTGGATTTCTTTCTTTCTTTTTTTTTTTTCATTTCTTTGTTTTTGTAGATTTTGTGTTTACTGAGGCTTTATGTTTTTCTTCTTCATTTTGATGAGTAGGTTTGTTAACTTTCTTTGTGGTTACCTTGAAATTTACCCTTATCTTCCTAAGTTTGAACCAGTCTTTAATTACTTGGTATTGCCTTGCAGTCTTCACCATTAGAAAGTTCTATACCTACACCATTTACTCTCTCTTTTGTTGTTCAGACATTGTTGTCATTTACAGATTAACCTTTCTGGTTACCTGTTGTAAATTTTTTAGTTTTGATTAATTCTTGAGAGTTCATTTCCTAGGTTGGTATCTGGCTGGTGTGGTCTTGTTTCCTAGATTCTGGCTGTTCTCTGTTGTTGTTTGTTCTCAAACTGAAGGACTCCCTTTAATAACTCTTGTAAGTTTGGTTTGGTTTTTACATAGTCCCTTAATTCTGTTTATCTGAAAATGTCCTAATTTCACCATCATATTTGAACAAGAGTTTTACAGGATATATTATTCTTGGTTGGCAATTTTTTTTTCTTTCAAGGTTTTATATGTCATCCCATTGCCTTCTTGCCTGCGTGGTTTCTGCCAAATAATCAGAGCTTAGTCTTATTGTTTCTCCTCTGTATGTGACTTTTCATTTTTCTTGAGCTGCTCTCAGGGTTCTTTCTTTGTCTTTGATTTTAGTGAGTGTGATTATGATATGCTTTGGTGATTTTCTTTTTGGGTCTATCCTATATGGGATTCATCGAGCTTCTTGGATTGTCAGCTTTTCATTTTTCATGATATTAGGGAAGTTTTCTGTCAGCAATTCTTCAGTGATCCTCTCTGTGTTTTCTGGTTTCTCCCACTGTTCTGGAACTCTGATCACTTGCAAATTTTTGCTTTTGATTGTATCCCACATCATTCTTAGGGTTTCTTCATATTTCTTCATTCTTTTTTCTGATTTTTCTCCCATTTGTAATGGAAATATCTAGCTTGTGCCTATTACACAATTGCATTTAGAAGCAGATAACTTGTATTTCAGATTTCACAGATGAGAAATTTTTGGATTTTGGACTTGGAGTTGATTTAAGACCTTTGCTATGATACAATGGAGTGAATGTGTTTTATATGTGGCAAGGATATAAATTTTGGGGGGCCAAAGAGTGGAATGTCATGGGTTGAATTGTGTCCCCAAAATGTGTCAGGTTGGCTAGGTCATGATTCCCAGTATTGTATGATTATCTACCATTTTGTCATCTGATGTGATTTCTCTGTTGTTGTGAATCCTGTCACTATGACGTTAATGAGATGGATTAGTGGCAGTTACGTTGATGAGATCTACAAGATTGGATGGTGTCTTGGGCCAATCTCTTTAGAGCTATAAAAGAGAGAAGTGAGCAGAGAGACATGGGGAGATCATGCCACCAAGAAAGCAGCACCAGGAGCAGAGTGTGTCCTTTGGACCCAGGTCCCTGCACCTGTGAAGCTCCTCAACCAGAGAAGATGGATGACAAGGACCTTCCTCCAGAGCTGACAGAAAGGAAAAGCCTGCCCCTGGAGCTGATGCCCTGAATTTGGACTTGTAGCCTGTTAGACTGTGAGAGAATAAATTTCACTTTGTTAAAGCCATCTGTTTGTGGTATTTCTGTTATATCAGCACTAGATAACTAAGACAGGGTGCATCTTGCGCACCTAGTGTTAGGTAGGCATTTTCCATATTTATTATTACTGCCTACTGATATATTAACACTGTTTTAATGTTTACCTGTGTTCAGCTTTTTACTTATTTATGTAACTAACTACATGCAGCTAGAATCATGTCTTCGGATATTCTAAAACACAGTTTGCATATTGTAGGTGCTCAAAAATCATGCATTCATTCATTCAGCCTCAATTCATTTGTTTCTGAATGTGCTGGTTACCGAAGATACAATGGTGAATGAATACGTCCTTGCCTTGGGCAGAGTTTGTAAGTTTCTACTGTGGTAACATTTTTTTTTTTTTTATTAACCTTTATTAAGCTTCAAGTGAACGTTTACAAATCCAATCAGTCTGTCACATATAAGTTTACATACATCTCACTCCCTACTCCCACTTGCTCTCCCCCTCTTGAGTCAGCCCTTTCAGTCTCTCCTTTCGTGACAATTTTGCCGGCTTCTCTCTCTCTCTATCCTCCCATCCCCCCTCCAGACAAGAGTTGCCAACACACTCTCAAGTGTCCACCTGATATAATTAGCTCACTCTTCATCAGCGTCTCTCTCCCACCCGCTGACCAGTCCCTTTCATTTCTGATGAGTTGTCTTCGGGGATGGTTCCTGTCCTGTGCCAACAGAAGGTCTGGGGACCATGGCTCCCGGGATTCCTCTATTCTCAGTCAGACCATTAAGTTTGGTCTTTTTATGAGAATTTGGGGTCTGTGTCCCACTAATCTCCTGCTCCCTCAAGGGTCCTCTGCTGTGCTCCCTGTCAGGGCAGTCATCGATTGTGGCCAGGCACCAACTAGTTCTTCTGGTCTCAGGATGATGTAGGTCTCTGGTTCATGTGGCCCTTTCTGTCTCTTGGGCTCTTAGTTGTCGTGTGTCCTTGGTGTTCTTCATTTTCCTTTGCTCCAGGTGGGTTCAGACCAATTGCTGCATCTTAGATGGCTGCTTGTTAGCATTTAAGACCCCAGACGCCACATTTCAAAGTGGGATGCAGAATGATTTCATAATAGAATTATTTTGCCAATTGACTTAGAATCCCCGCAAACCATGTTCCCCAGACCCCCGCGCTTGCTCCGCTGACCTTTGAAGCATTCATTTTATCCCGGAAACTTCTCTGCTTTTGGTTCAGTCCAATTGAGCTGACCTTCCATGTATTGAGTGTTGTCTTTCCCTTCACCTAAAGCAGTTCTTATCTACTGATTAATCAATAAAAAACCCTCTCCCACCCTCCCTCCCTCCCCTCCTCGTAACCACAAAAGTATGTGTTCTTCTCAGGTTTACTATTTCTCAAGATCTTATAATAGTGGTCTTATACAATATTTGTCCTTTTGCCTCTGACTAATTTCGCTCAGCATAATGCCTTCTAGGTTCCTCCATGTTATGAAATGTTTCAGAGATTCGTCACTGTTCTTTATCGATGCGTAGTATTGCATTGTGTGAATATACCATAATTTATTTACCCATTCATCCGTTGATGGACACCTTGGTTGCTTCCAACTTTTTGCTATTGTAAACAGAGCTGCAATAAACATGGGTGTGCATATATCTGTCTGTTTGAAGGCTCTTGTATCTCTAGGGTATATTCCTAGGAGTGGGATTTTTGGGTTGTATGGTAGTTCTATTTCTAACTGTTTAAGATAACGCCAGATAGATTTCCAAAGTGGTTGTACCATTTTACATTCCCACCAGCAGTGTATGAGAGTTCCAATCTCTCCGCAGCCTCTCCAACATTTATTATTTTGTGTTTTTTGGATTAATGCCAGCCTTGCCGGTGTGAGATGGAATCTCATCGTAGTTTTAATTTGCATTTCTCTAATGGCTAATGATCGTGAGCATTTCCTCATGTATCTGTTGGCTGCCTGAATATCTTCTTTAGTGAAATGTGTGTTCATATCCTTTGCCCACTTTTTGATTGGGTTGTTTGTCTTTTTGTGGTTGAGTTTTGACAGAATCATGTAGATTTTAGAGATCAGGCGCTGGTCGGAGATGTCATAGCTGAAAATTCTTTCCCAGTCTGTAGGTGGTCTTTTTACTCTTTTGGAGAAGTCTTTAGATGAGCATCGGTGTTTGATTTTTAGGAGCTCCCAGTTATCTGGTTTCTCTTCATCATTTTTGGTAATGTTTTGTATTCTGTTTATACCTTGTATTAGGGCTCCTAGGGTTGTCCCAATTTCTTCTTCCATGATCTTTATCGTTTTAGTCTTTATGTTTAGGTCTTTGATCCACTTGGAGTTAGTTTTTGTGCATGGTGTAAGGTATGGGTCCTGTTTCATTTTTTTGCAAATGAATATCCAGTTATGCCAGCACCATTTGTTAAAAAGGCTTTCTTTTCCCCAATTAATTGACACTGGTCCTTTGTCAAATATTAGCTGCTCATACGTGGATGGATCTATGTCTGGGTTCTCAATTCTGTGCCATTGGTCTATGTGCCTGTTGTTGTACCAGTACCAGGCTGTTTTGACTACTGTGGCTGTATAATAGGTTCTGAAATCAGGTAAAGTGAGGCCTCCCACTTTCTTCTTCTTTTTCAGTAGTGCTTTGCTTATCTGGGGCTTCTTTCCCTTCCATATGAAATTGGTGATTTGTTTCTCTATCCCCTTAAAATATGACATTGGAATTTGGATCGGAAGTGTGTTAAATGTATAGATGGCTTTTGGTAGAATAGACATTTTTACTATGTTAAGTCTTCCTATCCATGAGCAAGGTATGTTTTTCCACTTAAGTATGTCCTTTTGAATTTCTTGTAGTAGAGCTTTGTAGTTTTCTTTGTATAGGTCTTTTACATCCTTGGTAAGATTTATTCCTAAGTATCTTATCTTCTTGGGGGCTACTGTGAATGGTATTGATTTGGTGATTCCCTCTTCGGTGTTCTTTTTGTTGATGTAGAGGAATCCAAGTGATTTTTGTATGTTTATTTTATAACCTGAGACTCTGCCAAACTCTTCTATTAGTTTCAGTAGTTTTCTGGAGGATTCCTTAGGGTTTTCTGTGTATATAATCATGTCATCTGCAAATAGTGATAACTTTACTTCTTCCTGGCCAATCCGGATACCTTTTATTTCTTTGTCTAGCCTAATTGCCCTGGCTAGGACTTCCAGCACGATGTTGAATAAGAGCAGTGATAAAGGGCATCCTTGTCTGGTTCCCGTTCTCAAGGGAAATGCTTTCAGGTTCTCTCCATTTAGAGTGATATTGGCTGTTGGCTTTGCATAGATGCCCTTTATTATGTTGAGGAATTTTCCTTCAATTCCTATTTTGGTAAGAGTTTTTATCATAAATGAGTGTTGGACTTTGTCAAATGCCTTTTCTGCATCAATTGATAAGATCATGTGGTTTTTGTCTTTTGTTTTATTTATGTGATGGATTACATTAATGGTTTTTCTGATATTAAACCAGCCTTGCATACCTGGTATAAATCCCACTTGATCAGGGTGAATTATTTTTTTGATGTGTTGTTGGATTCTATTGGCTAGAATTTTGTTGAGGATTTTTGCATCAATGTTCATGAGGGATATAGGTCTATAATTTTCTTTTTTTGCAATGTCTTTACCTGGTTTTGGTATCAGGGAGATGGTGGCTTCATAGAATGAGTTGGGTAGTATTCCGTCATTTTCTATGCTTTGAAATACCTTCAGAAGTAGTGGTGTTAACTCTTCTCTGAAAGTTTGGTAGAACTCTGCAGTGAAGCCGTCCGGGCCAGGGCTTTTTTTTGTTGGGAGTTTTTTGATTACCATTTCAATCTCTTGTTTTGTTATGGGTCTATTTAGTTGTTCTACTTCTGAATGTGTTAGTTTAGGTAGGTAGTGTTTTTCCAGGAATTCATCCATTTCTTCTAGGTTTTCAAATTTGTTAGAGTACAATTTTTCATAATAATCTGAAATGATTCTTTTAATTTCATTTGGTTCTGTTGTGATGTGGTCCTTCTCGTTTCTTATTCGGGTTATTTGTTTCCTTTCCTGTATTTCTTTAGTCAGTCTAGCCAATGGTTTATCGATTTTGTTAATTTTTTCAAAGAACCAGCTTTTGGCTTTGTTAATTCTTTCAATTGTTTTTCTGTTCTCTAATTCATTTAGTTCAGCTCTAATTTTTATTATTTGTTTTCTTCTGGTGCCTGATGGATTCTTTTGTTGCTCAGTTTCTATTTGTTCAAGTTGTAGGGACAGTTCTCTGCTTTTGGCTCTTTCTTCTTTTTGTATGTGTGCATTTATTGATATAAATTGGCCTCTGAGCACTGCTTTTGCTGTGTCCCAGAGGTTTTGATAGGAAGTATTTTCATTCTCGTTGCTTTCTATGAATTTCCTTATTCCCTCCTTGATGTCTTCTATAACCCAGTCTTTTTTCAGGAGGGTATTGTTCATTTTCCAAGTATTTGATTTCTTTTCCCTAGTTTTTCTGTTATTGATCTCTAGTTTTATTGCCTTGTGGTCTGAGAAGATGCTTTGTAATATTTCGATGTTTTGGACTCTGCAAAGGTTTGTTTTATGACCTAATATGTGGTCTATTCTAGAGAATGTTCCATGTGCGCTAGAAAAAAAAGTATATTTTGCAGCAGTTGGGTGGAGAGTTCTGTATAAGTCAATGAGGTCAAGTCGGTTGATTGTTGTAATTAGATCTTCCGTGTCTCTGTTGAGCTTCTTACTGGATGTCCTGTCCTTCTCCGAAAGTGGTGTGTTGAAGTCTCCTACTATAATTGTGGAGGTATCTATCTCGCTTTTCAATTCTGTTAAAATTTGATTTATGTATCTTGCAGCCCTGTCATTGGGTGCATAAATATTTAATATGGTTATGTCTTCCTGATCAATTGTCCCTTTTATCATTATATAGTGTCCTTCTTTATCCTTTGTGGTGAATTTAAGTCTAAAGTCTATTTTGTCAGAAATTAATATTGCTACTCCTCTTCTTTTTTGCTTATTGTTTGCTTGATATACTTTTTTCCATCCTTTGAGTTTTAGTTTGTTTGTGTCTCTAAGTCTAAGGTGTGTCTCTTGTAGGCAGCATATAGATGGATCGTGTTTCTTTATCCAGTCTGTGACTCTCTGTCTCTTTATTGGTGCATTTAGTCCATTTACATTCAGCGTAATTATAGATAAATAAGTGTTTAGTGCTGTCATTTTGATGCCTTTTTATGTGTGTTGTTGACAATTTCATTTTTCCACATACTTTTTTGTGCTGAGGCGTTTTTCTTAGTAAATTGTGAGATCCTCATTTTCCTAGTGTTTGACTTTATGTTAGTTGAGTCGTTACGTTTTTCTTGGCTTTTATCTTGAGTTATAGAGTTGTTATACCTTTTTGTGGTTACCTTATTATTTACCCCTATTTTTCTAAGTAAAAACCTAACTTGTATTGTTCTATATCGCCTTGTATCACTCTCCATGTGGCAGTTCAATGCCTCCTGTATTTAGTCCCTCTTTTTGATTATTGTGATCTTTTACCTATTGACTTCCATGATTCCCTGTTATGTGTATTTTTTTTTTAATTAATCTTAATTTGTTTGTTTTTGTGATTTCCCTATTTGAGTTGATATCAGGATGTTCTGTTTTGTGACCTTGTGTTGTGCTGATATCTGATATTATTGGTTCTCTGACCGAACAATATCCTCTAGTATTTCTTGTAGCTTTGGTTTGGTTTTTGCAAATTCTCTAAACTTGTGTTTGTCTGTAAATATCTTAATTTCGCCTTCATATTTCAGAGAGAGTTTTGCTGGATATATGATCCTTGGCTGGCCGTTTTTCTCCTTCAGTGTTCTGTATATGTCGTCCCATTCCCTTCTTGCCTGCATGGTTTCTGCTGAGTAGTCAGAACATATTCTTATTGATTCTCCCTTGAAGGAAACCTTTCTTTTCTCCCTGGCCGCTTTTAAAATTTTCTGTTTATCTTTGGTTTTGGTGAGTTTGATGATAATATGTCTTGGTGTTTTTCTTTTTGTATCAATCTTAAATGGGGTTCGATGAGCATCTTGGATAGATATCCTTTCGTCTTTCATGATGTCAGGGAAGTTTTCTGTCAGGAGTTCTTCAACTATTTTCTCTGTGTTTTCTGTCCCCCCTCCTTGTTCTGGGATTCCAATCACCCGCAGGTTATCCTTCTTGATAGAGTCCCACATGATTCTTAGGGTTTCTTCATTTTTTTTTAATTCTTTTATCTGATTTTTTTTCAGCTATGTTGGTGTTGATTCCCTGGTCCTCCAGATGTCCCAGTCTGCATTCTAATTGCTCGAGTCTGCTCCTCTGACTTCCTATTGCGTTGTCTAATTCTGTAATTTTATTGCTAATCTTTTGGATTTCTACATGTTGTCTCTCTATGGATTCTTGCAACTTATTAATTTTTCCACTATGTTCTTGAATAATCTTTTTGAGTTCTTCAACAGTTTTATCAGTGTGTTCCTTGGCTTTTTGTGCAGTTATCCTAATTTCATTTGTGATATCTTTAAGCATTCTGTAAATTAGTTTTTTATATTCTGTATCTGATAATTCCAGGATTGTACCTTCATTTGGGAAAGATTTTGATTCTTTTGTTTGGGGGGTTGGAGAAGCTGTCATGGTCTGCTTCTTTAAGTGGTTTGATATGGATTGTTGTCTCCGAGCCATCACTGGGAAACTAGTTTTTCCAGAAAATCCGCTAAAAAAAAACTGCAGTCAGATCCCTATCAGAGTTCTCCCTCTGGCTCAGGCTATTCAGATGTTAATGAAGCCACCTGGGGAGGGTGGGGGAGGGAACAGAGAGATAGGAGAGTAGCACCTCAGAATATAGCCAGAGTTGCTTGTCTTGCTTGGAATGACTATTATATCTGAGATTCCCACGGGGCGCATCGCCTATGTGTGCTGGCTGTGTGGAGATTGCCCCCGGGGGGTCTGTCCCGCTGGAGTCACGGTCAGATACTCCGCTTCCAGCCCCACGCCCAGCGTCAAGGCTCCCCCACTGGGACGGTGCACTCTCGACTCCAAAATCAGTCGCTGCCTCCCGGGGACTTCTCGTCCCTCCAGCCGCGTTGCCATGCCGCCTCCGCGAACTAGTTGGGCCTCCTCCCAGGGTTAGTTCAGGTGGGTGGAGCAGCTCCCCATGCTTGTGCCGTGACCGAGTGTCCTGGCTGGGACGCTGTTCTCCCTGCTCCAATACCAGTCGCTGCCTCCCCGGGGACTTCTCCTATCGGCTGCGTCCCACGCCGCCCTCGCGACCTGGCTGGGCCCCTTCCCGGGGTTAGTTCAGGGGGGTGGAGCAGCGCTCCGTGTTTATGCCGTACTTGCGTCCAGTCCAAATCCCGGTGGGTTGGTTCCCTGGCTGGGATGCTGCTCTCCCCGTTCCAAGACCAGTCACTGCCTCCCGGGGACTTCTCCTACTGGCTGCGTCCCACGCCGCCCGCGGAACCGGCTGGTCCCCCTCCCGGGGTTAGTTCAGGGGGGTGGAGCAGCTCTCTGTGCTTGTGCCGTACCTGACTGGTACGCTGGCTCCAGACTCTGAAAACAATCACTGCTTCCCCGTATTAGTTCGTTCTCCATCTCTAAATCTGTGTTTGTTGTTCAGGGTTCGTAGATTGTTATGTATGTGATCGATTCACTTGTTTTTCCGAGTCTTTGTTGTAAGAGGGATCCGAGGTAGCGTTTGCCTAGTCCGCCATCTTGGCTCCGCCGGGAAAATCTGTGGTAACATTTTTATGTGAAAGCTTAGCAATGAATAAGGAAGACTGAATAAGAATTGATGCATTTGAATTATGGTGCTGGTGAAGAATACTGACTATACCATTGACTGCCAAAAGAATGAACAAATCTGTTGTGGAAGAAGTACAGCCAGGATGCTCCCTAGAAGTGAGGATGGCGAGACTTCATCCCACGTACTTTGGACATGTTATCAGGAGGGACCAGTCCTTAGAGAAGAACATCATGGTTAGTAAATGTAGAGGGTCAGCAAAAAAGAGGAAGATCCTCAATGAAATGGATTGACACAGCAGCTGCAGCAATGGGCTCAAACATAGTAAGGAATGTGAAGATGGTACAGGACAAGACAGTGTTTTGTTCTGCTGTGCTTAAGGTTACTGTGAGTTGGAACCGATTTGATGGAATCTAACACACTTGGGTTTAACACACATACACAAAGTTTACAAAGATTATGGTAAGATTTGAGTCCATGCATTTGCTTCATTGCTTCATTACCTCAAACACTTGTTCTTTTCTTATGAATCACTGTTAAACAGGCTTAGCAACAAGAGCTATCTGGGGAGTGACTGGCAGGTGTGCCCCTGCCAAACCCTTGTAGAAAGATGACTGTATTTCGTGATGGCCAAGATTCTTGCCATAAAAGCACTATGTTTTTGGCTTAGGACATTACTTAGCTGAACATCTGACTAAGACCCTTCTGGAAGGAGGAGGCTCAATGCAGGGCTCAGATGACAACTGTTTGTCTCCTTTGTCAGATCCAACGACAAGTGCCAAAATCTCAGGAATTCACTAGAAAACCCCAGACAGTACTATGGCTTTTAAGTTCAATATAAAATGTAAGTTTAGTAGAACATTACACTCAAATTTTTAAAAGTTTTTAAACAGGAAAATTTCTCAATTAAGCTTACCCTTTCATGTTATTAAAATGCTTTTACTTAAAAGTTAATCCCTCTAGTCTCAGCAGCTCTTTCTTAAAAAAAAAAAAAAAAAGGAAATCTATACCCCATTGACCTTTTTAAAAATTTATGTGTATCTCAATATCCTACCATTAGCAATAATTTATATACAATTTTTTTTAATTGTGGAAAATTTTTTTCTTATTGTTGTTTGAGGCAACTTTGCTAAAAGCTTAAATCCAATATACAGGTAAAAACAGACTGCTCTTATTGAAAGAGAACTAAAAACAAAAAAAATTTTTTTTTTGAGAGAGCTTTAAATCCCTTACTTCCTCTTTGAGCAAAATATATATATATATATATATATATATATATATATATATATATTTGCAATATATATCCCAGTCAAAGGGTTAATATCCCTAATGCGAAAGAATCCTACAAACTGATAAGAAAATGATAAAAATACCAGTGCAATATTTGACAAATGATAAGAACAGGCAATTCATAGGAAAGGAAATTCAAATGACGAAGGGAATGCAAATTAAAACGAAATGTTATTTTTCATTTTTCAATGGCAACTATTAAAAGGAAAGATCCAGTGCCAGCAAGAATGTAGACAAAGGTCTTCAGATACATTTCTTGTAGGAGTGTAAATTGCTACACTTTTAGAAATTATTTATGAAAATTAATAAATACTTATCCCCTTTAACCCAGGAATCTTGCCTATAGAAACAAAAGTAACAGTATCTAAGGATACCTAAGAATATACACACAAGAATTATTATTACGAAATTATTTGCGGTGGACATAAACTGGAAATAATCTATTCAGCAAAAACATACATTGTTGAATTAATTATGGCATATCTGTAAGTTAGAATACTATACAGCTGTTAAAATAATGTTAGAATAATATTCACTGATCTAGAGAGATATCTAGGATGTACTGCAAAAAAAAAAAACAAATTATTGAGTAATTTATTTTAAAAACACTTTTTTCTGTTGTATGCTTATATGAACAAAGATGAAAGTATGGAAGAATACATTCCTGGCTAGGAAGCTGGGATAGGGACCTCTTTTTCATCTTTGTTTGTTTGTTGGAATGCATATTACTTTTTAATTAAAAATATGATGGAGAAAATGTAAATGAAAAATCGTCATATAATTGAATTATTAGAGTTCATAAGTATGTGCCTGGGTAAAAATCTAACTTACAGATCCAATGTTACCTACTATATTACTAATGAAATTTTGGACTTCATTATTTAAAAGGAGAAAAAGATGCAAGTTTCCACTATTACAAAAGTGTCCAGATTCATATTTAGCTGTTTAGATGACACTTCTATTTTCAATTTCCCATGATATCAAAGATGGAAAAAGTATGCAGTATCATCAATGAAACATTCAGCCCTAGATCAAACATCTCCTTTCTTCCTCATTCCACTTGTTAACAAGATACCTTATCCCTTTAAACCAGTCTTCCCTTCCAAATTATAAATTTCATCCCTTCCCTACAAGATTGGTTTTTAAATTGTTTCCAGAAACAGTTTATTTTTCTACTTCTGTTTTTTTTTTTTTTCTTTGTTTGGGTTTGTTTTGGACACTTTCCTTTATCTTATCCCAAAATAAAGGGATTAGATCAACCACCATACAGGTATTTGCTGAGTACCCTCATTATGCTAGAATGTAAGAACCTAGTAATACTTTTCTTAGAGTATGAATAAAGTAGGTATTTTCTGTTTACTCAGTCTACTTATTCTTCTCTAAGTTTTGGTGATGGCTTTTTTTTTTTTTTTAATTTCTAGGACACACACATCCCCCATCTTAACATATATGAAATTGGCATGTGACCTGGAGATACAAAAAATAATGGTATATCTTAAAGTCAATGGCACTTAGTTAATAAAATATGGTAGACATAAAAACAACAAAGGGGACAATAAAGCAAGCAGAGTATCATCAGAATATTGGATTTGACCAACGCATTAAACCCCAGTGGTGTGGGACAGGGAGGAAAAAGAGCAAGGGTTGAAGGGGCAGTAAGAAAGTATCATTCAAGTGACTAGAATTTTCTTCTTCCTTCATCATGACCCTGGGAAATGGGGATCATTTAAAACAAGAGGAAAGGATTCAAGAATAAGGAGGCCAATAAACTGAATATTTGTGAAGCTTTGTTCCCTTTACTGCTTTCTCTATAACCAAAAAACCCAAATCCATTGCTGCTGAGTTGATTCCAACTCATAGCGACCCTACAGGACAGTGTAGAACTGCCCCATAGGGTTCCCAAGGAGCCGCTGGTGGATTTGAATTGCAGACCTTTTAGTTAGCAGCAGAGCGCTTAACCTCTGTGCCACCAGGGCCCCTCTTTCTCTAAGGAGTAGGGGAAACGGTTTAAGATGGGATAGAGACCAGTATCAATACAGATTATGTAAAGAAATGAGTGGAGGATATTTGAAAAAATCTTAAAAGAAAAGCTTATAAATCTAAATTATTTAAAAAATTTTTTTTTTAGTAATCTTGGGGTTACGTTTATATTCAATAGTGTTTTATATTCCAGCAATTTAGTATACAATTTCCGATAAATTAAAATTACTATAGAGGAAGGATCAGAGTGAGTATGTCAATTCAGTTGAGATATTATGCAAAGAAAATGATAAAATTAATATTCATATTTCTTTTATTATGAATATTGCATAAGTTACTTTAGTGTAGACTATTCTCTGCTTTAGTGTGCTGCTTTATTTCTTGGTCAGGTTCAGATTCCTGGGATAGGTTATCATTTAATGCCAATGCTTTCATTAGACTAATCTATTTGGAATGTACTTAACAGAATTAAAAATCTTCCATTCACTTACTTGAACTCCAAAAGGTTCATTTCATGGCGATAATCCCCCTGGACCATCTTTAAATTTGAAGTTTGCACAGAACTGGAAGCCTCTATTTTTCCTAAGAGCTGCATTACCTGATGAAAGTGCAAGAGGGAGCTTTTTTTGCATGAACAATACCACCATTAAAAAAAAAAAAAAACACCATTAGCACTTATTAAATTACACTTTACGCCTAAAGGAGCCAGGAAACAGACCTGAACCAAAGCAAGCTTGCATTTAAAAATGATGTTTTTCCAATGAGTATGAAGCAATATTTTAGAACTATCCCAACAGAATGAATTGTAGGGAATATTTCATTTCGCTGTTTATAATACTCTTTTTGCTAACGGGCTATCGACTGATTTAATGAACACTACTACAGGCATTAGTTTGTTTATTAATTTGATTATTTCTTTACTTTCTGTCTCCCCAGGTATACTGTAAGCTCTCTTATTCAACACTCCCTCAGTGAATATTAGGTGACCCACGGTAAAATACTCAACAAATACTTATGAAATAAATGTTTAAATGCACAATTTAGGCTCTGATGAAAACACACCTGACTGGTCTAAAATTTGGCCTCAGGGATTTCCAGGTAGGATTCAGACATGAGCACAAGAGAATTCCAAATGAAATGATTTAGGGCACATGAGGACTAGAAAAGACAAGTTCCAGTTTTGGAAACTAGGATAAGAGTGCCTTTCATATTGCCAGAAACACTGAGGAATTTCCTTTAGGTAAAAAGAAGACAAAAAAAAAAAAATTGAAAAATGATGCAGAATTGCAGCACTAAAGATAGAAATTAATAATGAAACGAAAATCCAATCACGTCAGTAAAAAAAAAAGTACTCTTTTAATTCTAGTGTTGCCGTGGCCATGGAAAGGCATCTCTCAGATCTCCTGCTGTGGGGAACGCAACTGGCCAAGAGCCCTGACTGCTGTGCTCAAAACCCACCACCGTGTGCTGAGGCCATGCACCCCAAGCGCTGCTCCCACCTAAGGTCAGAGTAGTATCCCTCTGATGGCCAAGGAACTTGATGTAAGTTTCTTAGGATGGTACCGCAGTCTCAGACCTTCCTTCCCCATCTTTTTCACAGAAGGCAGGCCTATGTGATAGTCGGAAGGCTCTCCATACCTCCTCCAACTCCCTCCTTATTTTTTCCTCACATGTTTTTCCTTCAATAAATCTCTTGCATATTTAATTCTGTTCTGGCATTTGTTTCTCAAAGGATCCAGAAAAACATAGGTGTCAAATTTGTAAACCAACACTGTAATTACAATTTACTTAGAAAATAATGATAATGAGAACGTTACATGTCAAAAGGACACAGCCAAATTTATAATCAGAGGTAAATATGACATTAAATGTTTCCATAATTATACAAGAAAGAATGAAGCTATGCAAGATAACAATTCATTTTATGAAGTTAAAAAGAGACTAACAAACCTCACCAAAGGAAAGTAGAATGAGGACACTGTTAAACTATGTTAGCAGACTGGCCCTACAAAGATACCCTGGAACTGATGAAAATATTATACTATGTGGCAAAAGGGACTTAGATTACAGACTGTAAGATAGGGATATTATCCTGGATTATCTAAATGGGCCCAATCTAATCACAGGAAGAACATTGAATATACACCGTGGACCACCAGAAGAACAAACAATAATCTATATTGGAAGAAGCACAGCCAGAATGCTCCTTAGTAAAAAGGATGGTGAGACTTCGTCTCACATACTTTGGACAATTTATCAGGAGGGACCAGTCCCTGGAGAAGGACAGCATGCTTGGTAGAGTAGAAGGTCAGCAAAAAAGAGAAAGACCCTCAATGAGATAGACTGACACAGTGGCTGCAACAACGGGCTCAAGCATAACAACGATTGTGAGGATGGCTCAGGACTGGGCAATGTATCGTTCTGTTGTACATAGAGTCACTATGATTTGAAACTGACTCAATGGCACCTAACAACATCAACAAACATATTGCTGGTGGGTGTGCAATATGGTAAAAGCCTTATGGAGAGCAATTTGGTAAGATCTGTCAGAATAACAAACACATGTACCCTTTCACCCAATAATCCCATGTCTGGTTGTTCATTGTACACATATCGCTATGAGTATACAAAATGACAAACGTGCAAAGTTATTCATTGTAGCATTGTTTGAGAGAGCGAAAACTTGGAATGTCCATCTATAAGAGACTGATAAAATGAATTACTATATAGTCGTACAGAGGAAGGGTATGCAGTACATACTGATATGCAAAGATTTCCAGGACATATTTGTCTAGTTAAAGGAAAAAAAGCAAAGTGTATAGCAATATATGTAGTATGCTATCTTTTGTTTATTGAAGGGAAATGAGAACATGTATTTGCTTATTCCTGCATAAAGACGTATGGAAAAGATCCACAACAGATGAATAAAAATGATTACGTGTGAGGGGTATGAGAGAATATGATGGTGACAGGGATGGGGGTGAGAGTTCTCAGGGTATATTTTCTTGATGTAGTTTTGGGTTTTGAACCAAATTTATATATCACCTTAAAAAAAAAAAAAACTAAGCAGGGAGAGAACTATAGTCCATTTTCACCCTTTCATTTTTGAACTTAGGTACAAAATGAAATACTGAATTACCCAATGACTGTAAAGATTTCATTAGAGAAATATAAGACTGTTTCAGTATTAGGAAATGTGTTTCCACAGCACATTAGAACACCAAAGAAGTAGAAAAACAAAAAACCCAAATCAAAGAACAACCAGCATGGTGACTTGGGTATGCACTGATGTCTAAAAGGCATTTGATAAAATTAAATGTTTAGTTCTGATAAAAATTAAGTAAAGAAGGAATCAATGGAAATGTCCTCAACATGATTAAAAATAATGTATATCAAACCAACAGTGAACATCAAACAATAGAGACATTCTTGGTATAATCCAGAACCAGACAGGCTGCCTTCTATGACCACTTTTATTTAACAGTGTTGTGGAAGTTCTGAGCAACCATGAGAAAAGAAAGTGATGGGGTTTTAAATCAGAAAACCAGAAATAAAATTGTCATAATTTGTTGTTGTTGTGATTAAACCCACTGCCATGGAGTCGATTCTGACTCATTGCAACCCTATAGGACAGAGTATAACCTCTCCATAGGGTTTGCAAGGCTGTAATCTTTATGGAAGCAGACTGCCACATCTTTATCCCTCAGAGCAACTGGTGGGTTTGAACCATTGATCTTTCAGTTAGCAGCCAAGTACTTAACCATTGTGCCACCAGGGCTAGAGTACCTTGAAAAACTAAGAGAATCAACAACAACAACAACAACAACAAAATTCTTTTAGACTAATTAGATGGGTGGGCAGGAGGGTGGGCAAGGGAACCTGGGTGGAACTGGAGTAAATTGCCTCCCTGTCACACCTTCTGCTCTTGGGAGACTGGCTCCCACCACCAAATAAAAACAAAACTTCTTATCCCCCAGGTCCCAAAGGATCTCTGCTTTGCTGTGATCATAATGACTTGAGAGAGGTGTTTGTTTAATGAAGGATATATGATGAAGTGGGGCAGAGAAGATTTTGCACTGGGCTCCATTTTAGTTAAACCATTGTCTGGGAGGATGAGAAAGAGGAGAAAGACATTTCAGGCAGAAAAGAGCCTGGAGAAGGTGGAGGATATGCAGTAAAAATACCTTGGTGTAAATGGGGAGTTCAGTTACTACTGGGCATAAAGGGTAAGTCTGGAAGCTAAGGGATGAGCTGAAGAGATAAGCAGGGGTCTAGTATGGAAAGCATTTAAAGCCAGGCCCAAATATGTGTATATTATTTTGTAGGAGACATAACCCATTGCAGGGTTTTAAGCAGTGATGTTAATGATCAACTCACCTTATGTTGGACCTTTAATAACAATTATTTCCATGGGAAATACTTTCGCTTATAATCCCTGTTTCTCCAGTCTTTGAAGGGAACCCAGAGAATAAGCAACTAATGGCAACGATGGAATCAAGTACCATATACTTAAATGTGTGGCTATGTTGGAACATAGGATGCACTTTTTAAATATTTGTTGATTGGACTGACCATTCTCATGGTGTATATGTATGAGCTGCCATATTTGAACCCTTTGAAAAACAGCTATTTAAAATAGTTATCACTTGAATAGGTATTTTGATAAGATATAATGATCTTACTTCTGGCAGTAATGCATAATTTAAGAGTTTCATCTGTTTTCAGTTACCTTCATATCCAAGTTCTTAGAAACAGTTCCCAGGGCAGACACAAGCTCTTGAATTGATTTCTCAATCTGACGGTACTCATGCCTGATGAAGTGAATGTCTCCAGAAAGCTTTACAATGCTTGAATCACATCTAGTGGAAGATGAAAATTGATTGTGAGATCAATAATATGGACTCAGAACATTTTTAATACTACAGTAGAACCTGTATATTCATTTGATTTCAAACATTCTAAAGTTCTTTAAATAATGTGTTGTAGATGTAAGAAGATGTACAGGAATCTTGTTCTTCATTTTCCTCTTCCTGATGGGAGAGAAAACAAGTTGAATGATGATACATTGGCCCAAACCACAGCACCAAGGTTGGAAAAGTTTAGATAGGGACATTGGGATATATTAACAAAAGCTTTAAAGATTTTCAGTCTGATATATTTTCTCAGTCATAGGAGTTCCAATAGATTTTGACATTTTAGGAATACACCCTGCTGCCTTAAAAAAAAAAAAAATACCCATTTTCATTGAGTTGACTCTGACTTATGGTGACCCTATAGTTGGCCAAAGTTGAAAACTTTCCTTTCCTATATAACTTTCTGAATTTCCCTTTGATTCTTTAGCCTCTTTCCTTGGACTCCAGAGAATCAGTCCTACCTTTGACTGGAAAAGATGTCCTAGCCCAACAAAGTCTTCTGATCCCTCCTCTCGGCACATAATCAATACTCCTGTGCCTTGACTGATCTCAGCCAGGTGTTGTTTTATATTAGGGCAAAAACAATTCACACTAACATGTGAACAAAACTTGGCCCACAAGGTTGTTTTTAGTTTTTTTTACTCTTTTTTTTTTTTGTGTAATTTAGATGAAGGTGTACAGAGCAAAATAGAACTCATTCAATAATTTACACACATTATTGTTTAGTGACATTGGTAGCCAACCCCATGACACTCTCCCCTCTAGACTTTGGGTTCTCCATTATCAGCTTTCCTGTCCCCTCCTGCCTTCTCATCCTTGCCCCCGGGCTAGTGTGCCCATTTAGTCTTGTTTATGGGCCTGTCTAATCTTTGGCTGAAAGGTGAACCTCAGCAGAGATTTTAGTACTTAGTTAAAAGGGTGTGCGGTAGCCATACTCTTGAGGTTTCTCCAGCCTCTGTCAGACCAGTAAGTTTGGCCTTTTTCTGTGAGTTAGAGTTTTGTTCTACATTTTTCCTCAGCTCTTTCCAGGGCTTTTTATTATGATCCCTGTCAGAGCAGTTGGTGGTGGTAGCCCGGCATCTTCTAGTTGTGCTGGACTCAGTCTGGTGGAGCCTGTGGTAGTTGTGGTTCATTAGTCTTTTGGACAAATCTTTCGCTATGTCTTTGGTTTTCTTCATTCTCCCTTGCTCCAGATGGGGTGGGACCAGGGGAGTAACTTAGATGGCCCCTCACAAGCTTTTAAGACCCCAGATACTACTCGGTAAAGTAGGATGTAGAATATTTTATTTATAAATTATGTTATGCCAATTGAGCTAGATGTTCCCCAAGACCATGTTACCCACAGCCCTCAGCCCAGCAATTCAGTCCCTCAGGGAGTTTGGATGTATCTCTGAGGCTTCCATGACCTTGCCTTGGACAAGTTGTGCTGGCTTCCCCCGTATTGTGTACTGTCTTACCCTTCACCAAAGTTACCACTTATCTATTGTCTAGTGTTTTTCACTCCACACCCCTCCCCTCTCATCAAAGGTTGTTTCTTCTGTGTGTAAACCTTTTCATGAATATTTATAATAGAGGTTTCATACAGCATTTGATTGACTTATTTCACTTAACATAGTGCCCTCCAGATTCATCCATGTTGTTAGATGTTTCATAGATTCGTCATGTTCTTTATCATCGCATAGTGTTCCATTGTGTGTATGTACCATAGTTTTTTTATCCATTCATCTGTTGATGGGCACTTAGGTTGTTTCCATCTTTTTGCTACTGTGAATAATGCTGCAATGAACATGGGTGTGCATGTGTCTATACGTGTGACAACTTTTATTTCTCTAGGATATATTCCTAGCAATGGGATTGCTGGGTCATATGGTATTTCTATTTCTAGCTTTTTAAGGAAGGGCCATATCGTTTTCCAAAATGTTTGTACCATTTTGCATTCCCACCAGAAGTGCGTAAGAGTTCCAGTCTCCCCACAGCCTCTTCAACATTTGCTATTTTCTGTTTTTTTTTTTTTTTTTGAGTCATGGCAGTAACGTCAGGGTGAGGTGGTATCTTGGTGTAGCTTTGATTGCATTTCTCCAATGGCCAGTGATTGATCACAAGCATTTCCCCATGTGTCTGTTAGCTGCCTAAATGTCTTCTTTGGTGAAGTGTGTGTTCATATCCTGCGCCCATTTTTTAATTGGGTTATTTGTCTTTTTGTTGTAGAGTTGTTGAGTTTTCATATAGATTTTAGAGATTAGATCTTTATCTAATTTGTCACAGCCAAAAATTTTTCCAGTCTGTAGATTCTCTTTTTGCTCTTTTGGTGAGGTGTTTTGATGGGGGTAAGTGTTTAATTTTTAGAAGATCCCAGTTATCTAGCTTATCTTCTAGTATTTGCGTATTGTTAGTTACACCGTGTCTTAGGGCCTCTAGCATTGACCCTTTTTTAATTCCATGATCTTTATAGTTTTTGGTTTTATATTCAGGTCTTTTATCCATTTTGAATTAGTTTTTGTGTATGGTGTGAGGCATGGGTCCTGTTTCATTTTTTTACAGATGGACATCCAGTTTTGCCGGCACTGTTTGTTAAAAAGACCATTTAATTGGCTTTGGGCCTTTGTGGAAGATCAGGTGACTGTTGGTGGATGAATTTACATCTGGATTCTCGATTCTGTTTCATTGGTCAATGTGTCTGTCACTGTACAAGTATCACGCTGTTTTGACTACCTTAGCTGTATTGTAGTTTCTGAGGTCAGGTAGTGCAAGTGCCCCTACTTTATTCTTCTTCAATAGTGCTTACTTATCCAGAGACTCTTTCCTTTCCATATATAGTTAACAATTAGTTTTCCCATTTTGTTAAAGAATGCTCTTGGTATTTGGATAGGGATTACATTGTATTTGTAGATCGCTTTGGGTAGAATTGACATTTTCACAATGTTGAGTCTACCTATCCATTTTCCATTTATGTAGGTCTCTTTTGGTTTCTTACAGTAGTGTTTTGTAGTTTTCTTTGTATAGGTCTTTTACATCCCTGGTTAGATTTATTCCTAAGTTTTTTTTTTAGGGGCTATTATAAATGGTATTGCTTTCCTGATTTCCTTTTCATAGTTCTCTTTACTGGTGTATAGGAAGCAAATTGATACTTGAATGTTTGTCTTGTATCCTGTTCCTCTGCTGAGTCTATTAGTTCCAGTAGTTATCTTGTGGAGTCTTTTGGGTTCTGTATGTATATAGCATCTTATCATCTGGAAATAGGATAGTTTTACTTCTTCCTTACCAATCTGAATGCCCTTTATTTATTTTTATTCTTGCCTTACTGCTCTAGCTAGGACTTCCAGCACAATGTTAAATAGGAAAAAAAAAAAAAAAAAAGAGTGGTGATAAAAGGCGTCCTTGTCTTGTTCCTGTTCTCAGAGGGAATGTTTTCAGCCTCTCTCTGCTAAGAATGCTGTTGGTTGTTGGTTTTGTATAGATAACCTTTAGTACATTGAGAAATTTTCCTTCTATACCTGTTTTATTGAGAGTTTTTATCCGGAACAGGTGTTGGACTTTGTTGAATGCTTTTTGTGTTGATTGAGATGACGATGCGATTCTTTTCTGTTGTTTTATTTTCGTGGTGGGTTATATTGATTGATTTTCTAATGCTGTATCGTGCTTGCATACCTAGTATGAATCCCACTGGTTCATGGTGTATTATTTTTCTGATATGATGCTGAATTCTATTGACTTGAATTTTGTTGAGAATTTTTGCTTCTATATTCATAAGAATTATTGATCTGTAGTTTTGTTTTTTTGTGGTGTCTTTGCCTAGTTTTGGTATCAGGGTTATGCTGGCTTCATAGAATGAATTCAGAAGTATCCTTTCCTTTTCTATATTTTGAAACACTTTGAGTATTACTGGTGTAATCTGTTCTCTGAATGTTTCGTAGAATTCTCCAGTGAAGCCATTTGGGCCAGGGCTTTTTTTTTTGTTGGGAGCTTTTTTTTTTTTTTTAAATTACCTTTTCAATCTCTTCTCTTGCTATGGGTCTGTTCAGATTTTCTACCTCAGTTTGTATAGGTTGTATGTTTCTGGAAATTTGTCCATTTCCTCTAGGCTTTCAAATTGGTTGTGGTATAGCTTTTCATAGTACTCTGTTATGATCCTTTTTATGTCAGCTGGGTGTGTTGTGATGTTCCCCCATTCCATTTCTTTTTTTTTTTTTTTTTAATAACTTTTATTAAGCTTCAAGTGAACGTTTACAAATCCAATCAGTCTGTCACATATAAGTTTACATACATCTCACTCCCTACTCCCACTTGCTCTCCACCTCTTGAGTCAGCCCTTTCAGTCTCTCCTTTCTTGACAATTTTGCCGGCTTCCCTCTCTCTCTATCCTCCCATCCCCCCTCCAGACAAGAGTTGCCAACACAATCTCAAGTGTCCACCTGATATAATTAGCTCACTCTTCATCAGCGTCTCTCTCCCACCCGCTGACCAGTCCCTTTCATGTCTGATGAGTTGTCTTCGGGGATGGTTCCTGTCCTGTGCCAACAGAAGGTCTGGGGACCATGGCTCCCGGGATTCCTCTATTCTCAGTCAGACCATTAAGTTTGGTCTTTTTATGAGAATTTGGGGTCTGTGTCCCACTGATCTCCTGCTCCCTCAGGGGTCCTCTGCTGTGCTCCCTGTCAGGGCAGTCATCGATTGTGGCCAGGCACCAACTAGTTCTTCTGGTCTCAGGATGATGTAGGTCTCTGGTTCATGTGGCCCTTTCTGTCTCTTGGGCTCTTAGTTGTCGTGTGGCCTTGGTGTTCTTCATTTTCCTTTGCTCCAAGTGGGTTGAGGCCAATTGATGCATCTTAGATGGCCGCTTGTTAGTATTTAAGACCCCAGAGGCCATATTTCAAAGTGGGATGCAGAATGATTTCATAATAGAATTATTTTGCCAATTGACTTAGAAGTCCCCGCAAACCATGTTCCCCAGACCCCCGCGCTTGCTCCGCTGACCTTTAAAGCATTCATTTTATCCCGGCAACTTCTTTGCTTTTGGTCCAGTCCAATTGAGCTGACCTTCCATGTATTGAGTGTTGTCTTTCCCTTCACCTAAAGCAGTTCTTATCTACTGATTAATCAATAAAAAACCCTCTCCCACCCTCCCTCCCTCCCCTCCTCGTAACCACAAAAGTATGTGTTCTTCTCAGGTTTACTATTTCTCAAGATCTTATAATAGTGGTCTTATACAATATTTGTCCTTTTGCCTCTGACTAATTTCGCTCAGCATAATGCCTTCTAGGTTCCTCCATGTTATGAAATGTTTCACAGATTCGTCACTGTTCTTTATCGATGCGTAGTATTCCATTGTGTGAATATACCACAATTTATTTACCCATTCATCCGTTGATGGACACCTTGGTTGCTTCCGACTTTTTGCTATTGTAAACAGAGCTGCAATAAACATGGGTGTGCATATATCTGTTTGTATGAAGGCTCTTGTATCTCTAGGGTATATTCCCAGGAGTGGGATTTCTGGGTTGTATGGTGGTTCTATTTCTAACTGTTTAAGATAACGCCAGATAGATTTCCAAAGTGGTTGTACCATTTTACATTCCCACCAGCAGTGTATGAGAGTTCCAATCTCTCCGCAGCCTCTCCAACATTTATTATTTTGTGTTTTTTGGATTAATGCCAGCCTTGCTGGTGTGAGATGGAATCTCATCGTAGTTTTAATTTGCATTTCTCTAATGGCTAATGATCGAGAGCATTTTCTCATGTATCTGTTGGCTGCCTGAATATCTTCTTTAGTGAAATGTGTGTTCATATCCTTTGCCCACTTTTTGATTGGGTTGTTTGTCTTTTTGTGGTTGAGTTTTGACAGAATCATGTAGATTTTAGAGATCAGGCGCTGGTCGGAGATGTCATAGCTGAAAATTCTTTCCCAGTCTGTAGGTGGTCTTTTTACTCTTTTGGAGAAGTCTTTAGATGAGCATCGGTGTTTGATTTTTAGGAGCTCCCAGTTATTGGGTTTCTCTTCATCATTTTTGGTAATGTTTTGTATTCTGTTTATACCTTGTATTAGGGCTCCTAGGGTTGTCCCAATTTCTTCTTCCATGATCTTTATCGTTTTAGTCTTTATGTTTAGGTCTTTGATCCACTTGGAGTTAGTTTTTGTGCATGGTGTGAGGTATGGGTCCTGTTTCATTTTTTTGCAAATGAATATCCAGTTATGCCAGCACCATTTGTTAAAAAGGCTATCTTTTCCCCAATTAATTGACACTGGTCCTTTGTCAAATATCAGCTGCTCATACGTGGATGGATCTATGTCTGGGTTCTCAATTCTGTTCCATTGGTCTATGTGTCTGTTGTTGTACCAATACCAGGCTGTTTTGACTACTGTGGCTGTATAATAGGTTCTGAAGTCAGGTAAGGTGAGGCCTCCCACTTTCTTCTTCTTTTTCAGTAGTGCTTTGCTTATCCGGGGCTTCTTTCCCTTCCATATGAAGTTGGTGATTTGTTTCTCTATCCCCTTAAAATATGACATTGGAATTTGGATTGGAAGTGCGTTAAATGTATAGATGGCTTTTGGTAGAATAGACATTTTTACTATGTTAAGTCTTCCTATCCATGAGCAGGGTATGTTTTTCCACTTAAGTATGTCCTTTTGAATTTCTTGTAGTAGAGCTTTGTAGTTTTCTTTGTATAGGTCTTTTACATTCTTGGTAAGATTTATTCCTAAGTATCTTATCTTCTTGGGGGCTACTGTGAATGGTATTGATTTGGTGATTTCCCCTTCGGTGTTCTTTTTGTTGATGTAGAGGAATCCAAGTGATTTTTGTATGTTTATTTTATAACCTGAGACTCTGCCAAACTCTTCTATTAGTTTCAGTAGTTTTCTGGAGGATTCCTTAGGGTTTTCTGTGTATATAATCATGTCATCTGCAAATAGTGATAACTTTACTTCTTCCTTGCCAATCCGGATACCTTTTATTTCTTTGTCTAGCCTAATTGCCCTGGCTAAGACTTCCAATACGATGTTGAATAAGAGCAGTGATAAAGGGCATCCTTGTCTGGTTCCCGTTCTCAAGGGAAATGCTTTCAGGTTCTCTCCATTTAGAGTGATATTGGCTGTTGGCTTTGCATAGATGCCCTTTATTATGTTGAGGAATTTTCCTTCAATTCCTATTTTGGTAAGAGTTTATATCATGAATGGGTGTTGGACTTTGTCAAATGCCTTTTCTGCATCAATTGATAAGATCATGTGGTTTTTGTCTTTTGTTTTATTTATGTGATGGATTACATTAATGGTTTTTCTGATATTAAACCAGCCTTGCATACCTGGTATAAATCCCACTTGATCAGGGTGAATTATTTTTTTGATGTGTTGTTGGATTCTATTGGCTAGAATTTTGTTGAGGATTTTTGCATCAATGTTCATGAGGGATATAGGTCTATAATTTTCTTTTTTTGCAATGTCTTTACCTGGTTTTGGTATCAGGGAGATGGTGGCTTCATAGAATGAGTTGGGTAGTATTCCGTCATTTTCTATGCTTTGAAATACCTTCAGAAGTAGTGGTGTTAACTCTTCTCTGAAAGTTTGGTAGAACTCTGCAGTGAAGCCGTCCGGGCCAGGGCTTTTTTTTGTTGGGAGTTTTTTGATTACCGTTTCAATCTCTTTTTTTGTTATGGGTCTATTTAGTTGTTCTACTTCTGAATGTGTTAGTTTAGGTAGGTAGTGTTTTTCCAGGAATTCATCCATTTCTTCTAGGTTTTCAAATTTGTTAGAGTACAATTTTTCGTAGTAATCTGAAATGATTCTTTTAATTTCATTTGGTTCTGTTGTGATGTGGTCCTTCTCGTTTCTTATTCGGGTTATTTGTTTCCTTTCCTGTATTTCTTTAATCAGTCTAGCCAATGGTTTATCAATTTTGTTAATTTTTTCAAAGAACCAGCTTTTGGCTTTGTTAATTCTTTCAATTGTTTTTCTGTTCTCTAATTCATTTAGTTCAGCTCTAATTTTTATTATTTGTTTTCTTCTGGTGCCTGATGGATTCTTTTGTTGCTCAGTTTCTATTTGTTCAAGTTGTAGGGACAGTTCTCTGATTTTGGCTCTTTCTTCTTTTTGTATGTGTGCATTTATTGATACAAATTAGCCTCTGAGCACTGCTTTTGCTGTGTCCCAGAGGTTTTGATAGGAAGTATTTTCATTCTCGTTGCTTTCTATGAATTTCCTTATTCCCTCCTTGATGTCTTCTATAACCCAGTCTTTTTTCAGGAGGGTATTGTTCATTTTCCAAGTATTTGATTTCTTTTCCCTAGTTTTTCTGTTATTGATCTCTAGTTTTATTGCCTTGTGGTCTGAGAAGATGCTTTGTAATATTTCGATGTTTTGGACTCTGCAAAGGTTTGTTTTATGACCTAATATGTGGTCTATTCTAGAGAATGTTCCATGTGCGCTCGAAAAAAAAGTATATTTTGCAGCAGTTGGATGGAGAGTTCTGTATAAGTCAATGAGGTCAAGTCGGTTGATTGTTGTAATTAGATCTTCCGTGTCTCTGTTGAGCTTCTTACTGGATGTCCTGTCCTTCTCCGAAAGTGGTGTGTTGAAGTCTCCTACTATAATTGTGGAGGTATCTATCTCGCTTTTCAATTCTGTTAAAATTTGATTTATGTATCTTGCAGCCCTGTCATTGGGTGCATAAATATTTAATATGGTTATGTCTTCCTGATCAATTGTCCCTTTTATCATTATATAGTGTCCTTCTTTATCCTTTGTGGTGGATTTAAGTCTAAAGTCTATTTTGTCAGAAATTAATATTGCTACTCCTCTTCTTTTTTGCTTATTGTTTGCTTGATATACTTTTTTCCATCCTTTGAGTTTTAGTTTGTTTGTGTCTCTAAGTCTAAGGTGTGTCTCTTGTAGGCAGCATATAGATGGATCGTGTTTCTTTATCCAGTCCGTGACTCTCTGTCTCTTTATTGGTGCATTTAGTCCATTTACATTCAGGGTAATTATAGATAAATAAGTGTTTAGTGTTGTCATTTTGATGCCTTTTTATGTGTGTTGTTGACAATTTCATTTTCCACATACTTTTTTGTGCTGAGGCGTTTTTCTTAGTAAATTGTGAGATCCTCATTTTCATAGTGCTTGACTTTATGTTAGTTGAGTCGTTACGTTTTTCTTGGTTTTTATCTTGAGTTATAGAGTTGTTATACCTTTTTGTGGTTACCTTATTATTTACCCCTATTTTTCTAAGTAAAAACCTAACTTGTATTGTTCTATATCGCCTTGTATCACTCTCCATATGGCAGTTCAATGCCTCCTGTATTTAGTCCCTCTTTTTGATTATTGTGATCTTTTACCTATTGACTTCCATGATTCTCTGTTATGTGTATTTTTTTTAAATTAATGTTAATTTGTTTGTTTTTGTGATTTCCCTATTTGAGTTGATATCAGGACGTTCTGTTTTGTGACCTTGTGTTGTGCTGATATCTGATATTATTGGTTCTCTGACCGAACAATATCCTTTAGTATTTCTTGTAGCTTTGGTTTGGTTTTTGCAAATTCTCTAAACTTGTGTTTGTCTGTAAATATCTTAATTTCGCCTTCATATTTCAGAGAGAGTTTTGCTGGATATATGATCCTTGGCTGGCAGTTTTTCTCCTTCAGTGTTCTGTATATGTCGTCCCATTCCCTTCTTGCCTGCATGGTTTCTGCTGAGTAGTCAGAACATATTCTTATTGATTCTCCCTTGAAGGAAACCTTTCTTTTCTCCCTGGCTGCTTTTAAAATTTTCTGTTTATCTTTGGTTTTGGTGAGTTTGATGATAATATGTCTTGGTGTTTTTCTTTTTGTATCAATCTTAAATGGGGTTCGATGAGCATCTTGGATAGATATCCTTTCCTCTTTCATGATGTCAGGGAAGTTTTCTGTCAGGAGTTCTTCAACTATTTTCTCTGTGTTTTCTGTCCCCCCTCCCTGTTCTGGGACTCCAATCATCCGCAGGTTATCCTTCTTGATAGAGTCCCACATAATTCTTAGGGTTTCTTCATTTTTTTAAATTCTTTTATCTGATTTTTTTTCAGCTATGTTGGTGTTGATTCCCTGGTCCTCCAGCTGTCCCAGTCTGCATTCTAATTGCTCGAGTCTGCTCCTCTGACTTCCTAGTGCGTTGTCTAATTCTGTAATTTTATTGTTAATCTTTTGGATTTCTACATGTTGTCTCTCTATGGATTCTTGCAACTTATTAATTTTTCCACTATGTTCTTGAATAATCTTTTTGAGTTCTTCAACAGTTTTATCAGTGTGTTCCTTGGCTTTTTCTGCAGTTATCTTAATTTCATTTGTGATATCATTAAGCATTCTGTAAGTTAGTTTTTTATATTCTGTATCTGATAATTCCAAGATTGTATCTTCATTTGGGAAAGATTTTGATTCTTTTGTTTGGGGGGTTGGAGAAGCTGTCATGGTCTGCTTCTTTAAGTGGTTTGATATGGATTGTTGTCTCCGAGCCATCACTGGGAAACTAGTTTTTCCAGAAAATCCGCTAAAAAAAAACTGCAGTCAGATCCCTATCAGAGTTCTCCCTCTGGCTCAGGCTATTCGGATGTTAATGAAGCCACCTGGGGAGGGTGGGGGAGGCAACAGAGAGATGGGAGAGTAGCACCTCAGAATATAGCCAGAGTTGCTTGTCTTGCTTGGAAAGACTGTTATATCTGAGATTCCCGCGGGCGCGTCGCCTAAGTGTGCTGGCTGTGTGGAGATTGCCCCTGGGGGGTCTGGCCCGCTGGAGTCACGGTCAGATCCTCCGCTTCCAGCCCCATGCCCAGCGTCAAGGCTCACCTACTGGGACGGTGCACTCTCGACTCCAAAATCAGTCACTGCCTCCCGGGGACTTCTCGTCCCTCCAGTGGCGTGGCCGTGCTGCCCCCGAGAACCAGTTGGGCCTCCTTCCGGGGTTAGTTCAGATGGGTGGAGCAGCTCCCCGTGCTTGTGCCGTAACCAAGTGTCCCGGCTGGGATGCTGTTCTCCCCGCTCCAATACCAGTCGCTGCCTCCCCGGGGACTTCTCCTATCGGCTGCGTCCGACGCCACCCGCACGACCCGGCTGGTCCCCTTCCCGGGGTTAGTTCAGGGGGGTGGAGCAACTCTCCGTGTTTATGCCGTACCTGCGTCCAGTCCAAATCCCGGCGGGACAGTTCCCCGGCTCGGACGCTGCTCTTTCTGCTCCAAGACCAGTCACTGCCTCCCGGGGACTTCTCCTACCAGCTGAGTCCCACGCCGCCCGTGGAACTGGCTGGTCCCCCTCCCGGGGTTAGTTCAGGGGGGTGGAGCAGCTCTCTGTGCTTGTGCCGTACCTGACTGGTATGCTGGCTCCAGGCTCTGGAAACAATCGCTGCTTCCCCGTATTAGTTCGTTCTCCGTCTCTAAATCTGTGTTTGTTGTTCAGGGTTCGTAGATTGTTATGTATGTGATCGATTCACTTGTTTTTCCGTGTCTTTGTTGTAAGAGGGATCCGAGGTAGCGTCTGCCTAGTCCGCCATCTTGGCTCCGCCCCTCCCCATTTCATTTCTTATTTTGGTAATCTGCGTCCTCTCCTGTTTTTCTTTTGTCAGTTTGGCCAATGATGTGTCAATTTTGTTGATCCTTTCAAAGAACTAACTTTTGATTTTATTGATTCTGTTGTTTTTCTATTCCATATTTCATTTACTTCTGCTCTGATCTTTAATATTTCCTTTCATCTGGTGCCTGTGGGCTCTTTTGCTGTTCTCTTTCTATTTGTTCGAGATATATAGCCAATGTTTTAATTTCGTCCCTTTCTTCTTTTTTCATGTGTGCACCTGTTGCTATAAACTGACCACTGAGCAATGCCTTTGCTTGTCCCAAAGGTTTTGGTATGATATGTTTTCATTCTCGTTTGATTCTAGGAATTTTTTGATTCTATCTTTGATTTCTTCTACTACCCAATGGTTTTAAGCAAAGTGTTATTCAGTTTCCATACATTTGATTTTTTTCCCTTGTTCTTCTTGTTATTAACTTCTACTTTTATGGTTTTGCAATCAGAAAAGTTGCTTTGTATTATTTCAGTGTTTTGGATTTTGTTGAGGGTTGCTTAGTGGCCTAAGGTGTGGTCTATTCTGAAGAACATTCCATAGCATTGGAAAAGAATGTATACTTTGCAGCTGTTGGGAGGAGCGTTCTATTTATGTCTATGAAATCATGTTGCTTGATTGTGCCTTTTAGATCTTCTATATTTATTGGAAATCCTGGTGGTGTAGTGGTTAAGTGCTACGGCTGCTAACCAAAGGGTCGGCCGTTTGAATCTGCCAGGCGCTCCTTGGAAACTCTATGGGGCAGTTCTACTCTGTCCTATAAGATTGCTATGAGTTGGAATTAACTCGATGGCACTGGGTTTGGTTTTGGTTTATATCTTTGTGGAGTTTCTTTCCAGATGTTCTGTCCTTTACCAAGAGTGGTGTGTTGAAGTCTTCTACAGTTATTGTGGAACTGTCAGTTTCTCTTTTCAGTGCTCTGTTAGAGTGTGTTTTATGTATTTTGGAACGCTGTCACTGGGTACGTAGATATTTACTACGGTTATATCCTCATGGTGGATTGTCCCTTTAGTCCTTATGTAATATCCTTCTTTACCTTTTATGCTGGATTTGGTTTTAAAGTCTATTTTGTCTGAGATCAGTTTTGCCTCTCTTGCTCTTTTTTGGTTATTGTTTACTTGATATATTTTTTCAATCCTTTGTTTTTGAATATATTTATATCTTTGTTTCTAAGGTGTGTCTCCTTTAGACAGTATATTGATGGTTCTTTTTTTTTTTTTTAATCCAGCCTGTCATTCTCTGTCTCTTTATGGGTACATTTAAGCCATTTATGTTCAGTGTGATTTATGATAGGCATGAGTTTATTACTGTCATTTTTTAGTGCTTTTTTTTTGTGGTGCAGATATTTTCTTTGTTCCTCTTAGTCTTCTGTGCTGAATTCCTTTTGTTTTTGTATTTTCTTTTCATTTCTTTTGTTTTTGTAGATTTTGTGTTTCTTGAGACTTTATGTTTTTCTTTTTTATTTTGATGAGTAGATTTGTTAACTTTCTTTGCGGTTTCCTTGAGATTTACCCCTAACTTCCTAAGTTTGAACCAGCCTTTTATTACTTGATTTTGCCTTGACTTAGTCTCCATTTGGAATTTCTATACTTACACTGTTTATTCCCTCTTATGTTGTTCTGACTTTTTTGTGTGTGATTTAAGTGAAAGAATCAAGTCAGTCTCTCATACAAAAATTTATAGACACCTTGTTGTATACTCCTAGTTGCTCTCCCCTCAGTGAGACAGCACACTCGTTCTCTCCACCCTCTATTTCTGTGTCCATTCAGCCAGCTTCTGTCCCCCTCTGTCTTCTCATCTTCCCTCCAGACAGGAGCTGCCCACATAGTCTCGTATCTACTTGAGCCAAGAAGCTCACTCCTCACCAGTATCATTTTCTATCCCATAGTCCAGTCCAATCCCTGTCTGAAGAGTTGACTTTGGGAATGGTTCCTGCCTTGGACTAACAGAAGGTCTGGGGACCATGACCTCCAGTGTCCTTCTAGTTTCAGTCAGACCATTAAGTCTGGTCTTTGTACAAGAATTTGAGGTCTGCATCCCACTGCTCTCCTGTTCCCTCAGGGGTTCTCTGTTGTGTTCTGTCAGGGCAGTCATCAGCTGTGGCTGGGCACCATCTAGTTCTTCTGGTCTCAGGCTGATGTAGTCTCTGGTTTATGTGGTCCTTTCTGTCTCTTGGGCTCATAATTATCTTGTGTCTTTGATGTTCTTCATTATCCTTTCCTCCAGGTAGGTTGAGACCAATTGATGCATCTTAGACGGCCGCTTGTTAGCATTTAAGGTCTGAGACACCACTCTCCAAAGTGGGATGCATAATGTTTTAATTGATTTTATTATACCAATTGACCTAGTTGTCCCCTGAAACCATGGTCCCTAGACCCCTGCCCCTGCTACCCTGGCCTTCGAAGCATTCGGTTTATTCAGGAAACTTCTTTGCTTATAGTTTAGTCCAGTTGTGTTGACCTCTTCTGTATTGTGTGTTCACTACTAAAATAGTGAATTTTTCCAAATTCACTAACTATAGATAGTAGATAAGAACTATTTTAGGTGTTGTGGGTTTCTGGGAGTTAGTGAATATGCCTTCCTCCCTCCCCACTCTCCTAACCATCAAAGAATACTTTCTGTTTAAACTATTTCTTGAGTTCTTATAATCGTGGTCTCATACAATTTTTGTCCTTTTGCAACTGACTGATTCCACTCAGCATAATGCCTTCCAGATTCCTCCATGTTATGAAATATTTCACGGATTCATCATTGTTCTTTACTGATGTGTAGTATTCCATTGTGTGAGTATACCATAATTCATTTATCCATTGATGGGCACTTTGGTTGCTTCCATCTTTTTGCTATTGTAAACAGTGCTGCCATGAACATGGGTGTGCATATATCTGTTCATGTAAAGGCTCTTATTTTTCTAGGATATATTCCAAGGAGTGGAATTTCTGGATCATATGGTAGTTCTATTTCTAGCTTTTTAAGGAAGGTCCAAATCAGTTTCCAAAGTGGCTGCACCATTTTACATTCCTAGCAGCAGGGTATAAGTGTTCCAGTCTCTCCAAAACCTCTCCACCATTTATTATTTTGTGTTTTTTGGATTAACGCCGACCTTGTTGGAGTGAGATAGAATCTCATTGTACTTTTGATTTTCATTTCTCTAATGGCTGATGATCGTGAGCATTACTCATGTATCTGTTAGCTACTTGAACGTCTTCTTTAGTGAAGTGTCTGTTCATATTCTTTGCCCATTTTTTAATTGGGAGTATTCCATCCTTTTCTATTCTATGAAATACCTTTAGTAGTGTTGGTGTTAACTCTTCTCTGAAAGTTTGGTAGAACTCTGCAGTGATGTTGTCAGGGCCAGGGCTTTTTTTTTTTTTTTGTCGTTGTTGGAAGTTTTTTGATTACCTTTTCAATCTTTTCTTTTGTCATGGGTCTATTTTAGTTGTTCTACCTCTGTTTGTGTTAGTTTAGGTAGGTAATGTGTTTCTAGAAATTCATCCATTTCTTCTTGGTTTTCAAATTTGTTAGAGTACAATTTTTCATAGTAATCCGATATGATTCTTTTAATTTCAGTTGGGTCTGTTGTGATATCGCCCATCTCATTTCTTATTCACTTCTTTGCTTCCTCTCCTGTTTTTCTTTTGTCAGTTTGGCCAATGGTTTATCAATTTTGCTAATTTTTTCAAAGAATCAGCTTTTGGTGGTGGTAACTCTTTCAATTGTTTTTCTGCTCTTTATTTCATTTAATTTTGCTCTAATTTTTTTTTATTTGCTTTCTTATGGTGACTGAGGGTTTCTATTGTTTCTCTCTTTCTATTTGTTCAAGTTGTAGGGATAATTCTTTGATTTTGGCCCTTTCTTCTTTTTGTATGTGTGCATTTATTAATATAAATTGACCTCTGAGCACTATTTTCGCTGTGTCCCAAAGGCTCTGATAGGAAGTGTTTTCATTCTCTTTAGATTCTGTGAATTTCTTTACTCCATCCTTGATGTCTTCTAGAACCCAGTCGTTTCAGAGCAAAGTATTCAGTTTCCAAGTGTTTGATTTCTTTTCCATGCTTTTTGTGTTATGGGTTTCTACTTTTATGGCCTTACGGTCAGAGAAGATGCTTTGTAATATTTTGATGTTTTGCATTCTATTAAGTCTTGCTTTGTGACCTAATATCTAGTTTATTCTAGAGGATGTTCTATGTGCGCTGGAAAAGTATATTTGGCTGCTGTTGGGTGGAATGTTCTGTGTATGTCTATGAGGCCAAGTTGGTTGATTGTGGCATTTAGATCTTCCATGTCTTTATTGAGCTTCTTTCTGGGTGTCCTATCCTTCACCAAAAGTGGTAGGCTGAAGCCTGTTACTATAATTGTGGAGCTGTCTATCTCACTTTTCAGTGCTGTTGGAGTTTGTTTTATGTATGCTGCAGCCCTGTCATTGGGTGAATAAATATTTAATATGGTTATGTCCTCGTGGTATATTGTCCCCTTAATCATTATATAGTGTCCTTCCTTATCCTTTGTGGTGAATTTAACTTTAAAGCCTATTTTGTCAGAAATGAAGACTGCCACTCCTGCTCTTTTTTGATTGTTGTTTGCTGATATATTTCTTTCCATACTTTGAGTTTTAGTTTGTTTGTGTCTCTAAGTCTAAGGTGTGTCTCTTGTAGGTAGCATATAGACAGATTGTGTTTTTTTAAATCCATTCTGCTACTCTCTGTCTCTTTATTGGTGCATTCAGTCCATTTACATTCATTGTAATTATGAATAGGTATGAGTTTAGTGCTGTCATTTTGATGTCTTTTTTTGTATGTTGTTGACAGTTTCTTTTTCCCATTTAATTTTTTGTGCTGAGTAGTTTATCTTTATATATTGTCTTTTCCTCTTATTTGTTGTTGTTGATTTTGTTTTTGCTAAGTCTTTATTTTTGTCTTGTATTTTATTTTGATGAGTAGGATTGTTAGTCTCCTTTGTGGTTACCTTAATATACCCCTATTTTTCTACACTTAAATCTTTTATTTCTTTATATTGCCTTGACTTCCTCTCCATATGAAAGACCTATGACTACATTTCATAGTCACTCTTTATTGTTTTAATGTTGCCTTCTTTTACATAATGACATCACTGTTTCCCTGTTCTGAGCGTTTCTTTTAATCTTGATTTATTTTTGTGATTTCCCTATCTGGGTTGACATCTGTTTGCTCTGTCCTGTGTGCTAGTCTTGGGTTGATATCTGATATTATTGATTTTCTAAGCAGAGAACTTCCTTTAGTATTTCTTATAGTTTCAGTTTGGTTTTTAAGAATTCCCTAAATGTGTGCTTATCTGGGAATGTCCCAATTTCTCCTTCATATTTGACAGACAGTTTTGCTGGATGTATGATTCTTGGCTGGCAATTTTTTTTCTTCAATGCTTTATATAAGTCATCCCATTGCCTTCTTGCCTGCATGGTTTCTGCTGAGTAGTCCGAGCTTATTTTTATTACTCTCCTTTGTAGGTGACTTTTCATTTATCCCTCGCTGCTCTTAAAATTCTCTTTTTATCTTTGGTTTTGTCAAGTTTGATTATATGTTTTGCAGACTTTCTTTTGAGATCTACCTTATGTGGAGTTTGATAAGCTTCTTGGATAGATATCTTCTCATCTTTTATGATATCAAGGAAGTTTTCTGCCAACAAATCTTCAACAATTCTCTCTGTATTTTTTGTTATTCCTCCCTGTTCTGGTACTCCAATCACTCATAGGTTATTTCTCTTGATAGAGTCCCACATGATTCTTAGGGTTTCTTCATTTAAAAAAAAAATTCTTTTATCTGATTTTCTTTGAATTTATTGGTGCCAAGTGTTTTATCTTCAGTCTCATTAATTCTGCCTTCTACTTCCTCAGTTCTGGTCCTCTGACTTTCTCTTGAGTTGTCTAATTTTTTAATTTTATTCATAATTTTCTGAATTTCTGATTGCTCTCTTTCTGTGGATTCTTGCAGCTTATTAAATTTTTTATTATGTTCTTAAATAACTTTTTTAATTTCTTCAACTGCTTTTGTGTGTTCCTTGGCTTTTTGCTCTGTTTTAACCCTGATCTCATTCCTGATGTCTTGAAAATTCTGTGTATTAATCTTTGGTATTCTGCCTCTGGTAATTCCAGGAAGATACCTTCATCTGGAAGATTCCTTGATTCTTTGTTTTGAGAGCTTGTTGAAGTGATCATGGTATTGACTGTTGTCTCCAATGCATTCATCAGTTATTGTATTAGTTTATTTTATGTGTGCTTACTCTATCCTAGCCTCTTGCTTTGTTTGTTTTGATATGCCTAAATAGGCTGCTTGAGTGAGCTAGCTTGATTATTTTCACCTTTGAAGCTCTAATATCCTGTCACCAGATGGCTAGAGCTGTTACCAGGTATATAAGCCTAGGAGTCCATTCACTTGTCTTGTGTGGATTCAGCTCAGGTGTCCAAGAAGTTGGTCATCATGTGTGTGGTGCAGGCTCTGTCCTGCAGCCTTAGAGGGGAAGGGGTTATCGGTGCAGGTACAGGTATCTGACTGCAGCAAGGAGTCATGCTTTGAACAAGGCAGGGTGCTGACAACCATGCCCCGAGTGTCTGTGAGGAAAGTGTATCCCTGTTCCCTAGAGCGCACAGGTGGGAGAGTTCTGCAGGTGGACCATGGGCACCCTGTGCTTTTGGTTGTAAGGACTGGGAAGTACCACTTATCCTAGGACCACTGTGGCTGGTGGCTAGGTGATGTGGGTGGAGCCACCAGTTTTTATGCCCCTGATGTGGGTAGGTGAGAACCCTGTTTAATAGGCAAAATGGTTTCAAACCTCAAACACCCACCTCTCCACTGCAGAGGTGAAACAGTTGCAATCTGCCAGCAAGGGCATTTTCTCCTGAAATGGGCCCACACAGGTCCATGCAGGGGCGAAAGGTATTCAAAGTCTGCAGACTGTTTGTGTTTGAACAGAAGCCACTTCTGTCCTGAGCTCCCCAGCCTAGTGGAGCTGGCATTTTTTTCCCCCTATTGTGAATTTATTCCTTCTCCAAGCCTGGGAGAACGGCTCAGAGTGTGCAGCAAGATGTATCTCAGGCCCAGGGAAATCAAGAGCCACTGAAGCCTACTTGGAGGCTGGGGGCATGGTAAAATAAATGGAAGTGCTTAGCTTTTGCCGAGAGCGCCATTCTTCTCTGGTTCCAGAGGTGTGAGTAGGCTGTGCAGCTTGCTGGCTTTCCCTGAGGAAACCACATCCTGAACACTACCACTAGCCCTGCCATGGTCACTCCAGGGAATGGTGCTTGAGGGTTCCCTATGATTGAAGTCCGGCAACTCCTCTCTGATCTGAACCTTCTCTTCCTCTACCTGCCACTCATTCCATTTTCTAACTTTGCTTTGATGTTTAGTTCTCCTAGCTTGTCATATATATATAATCATTTCACTTATTTTTTTGGGTCTTTTTTGTAAGAGGGATCACTGGATGCATCTGACTACTCCACCATCTTGGTCCCGTGTTCATGTTCTGACGTTTTTGTCATTACAGATTGACTTCTTTGGTTTTCTGTTGTAAATTTTTTAGTTTTGTTATATCCTTAAAAGTTCATTACCTAGGCTGGTATATGGCTGATGCATTCTTGTATCATAGATTCAGGCCATTGTCTAATGTTGTTGGTTCTCTAACCGAAGGACTCCATTTAGTAATCTTGTAACTTTGGTTCTGTTTTTACATATTCCCTCAATTTCTGTTTAACTGGAAATGTCCTAATTTCACCATCACATTTCGGTGAGAGCTTTGCAGGATATATTATTCTTGATTGGCACTTTTTCTTTCAAGGTTTTGTATATGTCGTCCCATTGCCTTCTTGCCTGCTTGGTTTCTGTTGAGTAATCACAGCTTAGTCTTGTTGTTTCCCCTCTGTATGTGACTTTTCATTTTTCTCAAGCTGCTCTCAGGATTCTTTCTTTGTCTTTGGTTTTACTGAGTGTGATTATACGTCTTGGTTATTTTCTTTTGGGCTCTATCCTATATGGCATTCATTGAGCTTCTTGGATGGTCAGCTTTTCTTCTTTCATGATGATAGGGAAGTTTTCTGTCAGCAATTCTTCAATGATCCTTTCTGTGTTCTCCATTTTCTCCCCCGTTCTAGGATTCTGATCACATGTAAATTTTTGCTTTTGATTGTATCCCATATTGTTCTCAAGGTTTCTTCATTTTTTTCTTCATTCTGTTCTCTGATTTTTTTCACGACATGGTTGTCATGGATTGAATTGTGTCAACTTGGCTAGGTCATGATTCCCTTGTATGATTGTCTACCATTTTATCACCTGATGTGATTTCCGTATGTGTTGTAAATCCCATCACTATGATGTAATAAGATGGGTTAGCAGCAGTTATATTGATGAAGTCTGCCAGATTAGGCAGTGTCTTAAGACAATCTCTTTTGAGAAATAAAAGAGAGAAGCAAGCAGAGAGACATGGGAACCTCAGACCACCAAGAAAGCTGTGCTAGGAGCAGAGCACATCCTTTGGACCTGAGGTTCCTGCACTGAGTTGCCCCCAGACTTTAGGGAAGACTGATGACAAGGACCTTCCTCCAGAGTTGATGGAGAGAGCCTTCCTTGGAGCCAGCAGCCTGAATTTGGACTTCTAGCCTACTGGACTGTGAGAGAATGAACTCTTTGTTAAAGCCATTTACTTGTGGTATTTCTGTTATAGCAGCACTAGATGACTAAGATAGTGGTATCCTAGGATTTGTCTTCAATTTAGCTGATCCTGTCTTCTATTTTTTCAGATTTGCTCCTAAAGCCTTCTTTGGCATTGTCCATTTCTGAAATCTTATTTTTTACCTTTTGGATTTCTAATTGTTGTTTTTGTGTGATTTCTAGTTGTTTGTTTATTTTGACATTTTGTTCCTGTTTTATTTTCCTGAATTCTTGCACTGTTTTGTCTGTGTTTTCTGTGATTTTGTCTATTTTTTCCTTATTTTTGTCTGCATTTCCTTCCTCTGTTGAAAAACTCTGAATATTAGAGTTCTGAATTCCGTATCCGGTAGTTACAGTGTCTTTTTTTCTAGCAGAATGTCATTCATTGTTTTATTTTGGTCACTTTCTAGAGCCATCCTTTTTTTTTTTTTAATATGTTTTTGATTTTGTCTGTTACCTTTGGGACATTCAGGAATTATTTTCTTTGTTTATTAATTGTAGATTTGTTTGTTTTATTCTGCTTTTTTGTTTTATTTGATTATGTCTGAGCAAGTGGGCTGGGTGTATTTTGTTGCTTGCTCATCTGTGGGCACGATACTTCTCACCATCTTGTACAGGTGGACAGGGCTGGTTGCTCAGCTATGTGAAGCAGGGCAAGGGAAGTTGGGGACTGGTGGGGATGGGTCATTTGCAGCATGTACTGGGCTGATAGGGTGGGTCTGGTGGCAAGTGTGGGATAGCATCTGGTGGTCTGCACTGGTGCTGCTCGGGGTGTAATGCTTGGCATCCAGTGCAGATAGGCAGGAGGGAAGAGAAAAAAATGGATGTGTGGAACTAAGTTGGTGAGAGAAAGGAGAAAAATAAACAGAACTTCCCCACAAATAAAAAGAAAAAAGTTAAGGGAAAAAGAAAAATTAGTAATATAATGGCGATGTGGTAGGATTCAGCAGGTGGGGGCAGGGCAGACCCAATGAGACCATGTGCTGGTGGCTTTCTAGCCAAGTGGTGTGGCTCGGCCTGTTGAGAAGGGGTATGGGCAGCACAAGGGGCTAGGCAGGCAGGAGAAAGGAAAAGAAAGAAGAGAAAGAGAGGGAAGAAAGAAACAAACAAAAAAAAGAAAACAACAACAGCAGAAATAAATATAGCTCTGGGGGAGTGAGCCATTGGGGGCAGGGCAGAATTGGGGCAGTGGGAAGCTGATGTCTCCCTCCATGGGTGGTGCAGCACAGCTCGTCAGGAAGAGGCAGAGACAGCACTGGGCCTAGATGGGAGGGAGAAGGAGAAGGATAAATAAAAATTAAAAATATGGCATTGTGGGAACTGGCCTATGGGGGTGGCACAGGCCCCAGGAGGCCATGTGCCAGAGGCTTTCTAGCTATGTGGTACAACACAGTCCATCAAGAAGTGGTAGGGAGGTGTGGCGGGGAGCACACAGGGATAGGTGCATGTGAGAAAGGAAAGAAGGGAGAGAGATAGAAGGAACAAGAAAAAGGAAAAACAAACAGAAATGGTGGTGAGGAGCCAGTCAGTGATGGCAGCGCAGACCTGGGGATGCCATGTACCAGTGACTCTGTAGCCAAGTGTTGTGTCAGGCCCTCTGAGAAGGACAAGGGAGGCACACAGGGGTAGGTTGGTGGAAGAAAGGGAAGAAAGGAGAGAGAGACAGAAGAAACACACACACACAAAAAAGCAAAGAAACTAAAAAAACATGGTGCTGAGGGACCTTGTTGGTGTTGGTGGTGTGGACCTGGAGAGGCCATGTGCTGGTGGCTCTCTAGCCTAGCAATGTGGCACAATCCGTCAAGAAGGGGCAGAGACGGCACATGGGGCTAGCTGGGTGGAAGGAAGAAAGGAAGGGAGAGAGAGAGAGAGAGAGAAGAGAGAAACAATCCAAAAAAGCCAAACAACAACAACAAAAATGATGCTGAAGGAGCCGGCAGAGTGGACCCAGGCAGCAGTGAGGTGGTGTCTCTCTGGCTGAGTGATTGTGGCCCACTGGAATGCAGTGGAGGCCACGTAGTGGAAAAAAGGGTGGAGGGTGGGAAAGCGTGTAACCCTGGTTACCAGGTGTTCTGTCTCCTGTTGGGAGCTCCATGAAGTTGCCTTCTCATACCCCCTGTCTGCCATTCTTGGTGGCTGAGGTCCAAGACGGTGAATCCACGTCGTGTAAGCTAGTAGGGGGCCTTCGCTCCATAGCTTTTGTCATTCTCTGTTCTCTGTCAGTTTCTTATTCCTTTCAGTGCTTGATATAGTTTTTTATGCTTTCACTTGACTCTTAGGGTTCCAGGATTGATGTTTGTATTTGTTTTACTTAGTTTTTCAGGTCTTTGCTGCAGAGGGATAGCATGCTGCTTCTGTCTATAGTGCCATGTTTGCTCTGCCTCCTGCTTTTGCTATTTTAAGGAAGAAACTCTGTGAGATCAGGTGGAGTTGAAGATTAACCATTTTCCCATCTTGTTGGGGAACAAAACACACAAAACTGTTTCCCCTTCCCCACCACCAACCAAGGCCTTTCTTGGGAAGGATCAGGTTATATACTCTGTTAATCAGTATCCTTTCATGTATGTATGAAGGATAGGATGGAGAGCCCTGAAGGACTATGAATTTTGTGTATCTGAGTTATCAGAGATTACATTGAAGTTCACCATTTTATAAAATCACTGTTTTGACTATCACCAAATAATATTTATCAGGAACCAGGTTTTCATGTTGTCATGCTAAGAGATGTAAATACTGTTTTCTTTATGACTGTCAACATTTTTTAGGATCCAGAAATAATTTTTTTCCTTAAGGTTTTTGGTGCCAAAGAGTTGAGCCAAATGTGGGTAAGATGGTAATTTTGCCTGTGCCATCCCTTGATCACATAATCTGGACATTGTTATCAGGAAGGACCAGCCCCTGGAGAAGGACATGGTGCTTGGTAAACTAGACAGTCAGTGAAAAAGAGGAAGGCCCTCACTGAGATGGATTGACACAATGGCTGCAACAATGGGCTCAAGCATAACAACGACTGTGAGGATGGTGCAGGACTGGGCAGTGTTTCGTTCCGTTGTAAATAGGGTTGCTATGAGTCAGAACCAACTGGACAGCACCTAATGACAACAACATCCCTTGAAGGGATACCAGGTGACTAAGTTGGGGAATGAGGATGCTGCTGGCAGAAAGAAAAGTCAATTAATCTGATTTAGAATGGGAGCTGAACAGCATGCACAAGTCATGGGCAAAAGCATTTCACATATTTGTACATGTAAGCTTTTCATTGTCAGAATAAAATCTCTACTACTGGTTAGTTAGACTATCTTTATATGACTCCATATTCAGAGCCCAAAGATGGCAAAGAAGTGGTTGCTGCTACCACCACTCTCTGCTGCCTCCCCTTCCCTTTGTCCTCCACTCTCAGGGACAGCCAGTCTGTGTAGTGCTGACTAGTTTTAAGAACTTGGTCTCTGGTATCAGCCTTTTGAATCCTGCTTCTGTCACTTCCTAGGTTTGTGATTTGGGACAAGTCTCTTAACATCTATGAGCTTGAGTTTTCCTCAACTGAGAAAAGATGGTAATGATGCCAAGGTCACTGCACAATTTGTTCACCACACAACAACTCCAGGGGGTGCCAAACACATGGGTGACATTGTGAATAGTGTCCGCTCGAATGTGTCTATGCTCAAGCTATAAAACTATAAATGGCTGTCCTGTATAATGTTACTTTACTAGGTTAAGGATGAAAGGAGATGATTAATATAAAGCACTTAGCATGAAATGTGGCACAGAGGAAGTACCCACACAAGATTAGCAGCTATTATTTATTTTCTCTTCTTGAGAGTTGCCGCCTATTCATTCTCACCATTCCCCACCCTAATCCCACACTCTGAAGTCAAGGGTTAGTGGTTTTCAATGGCACATTCTATATTCCCAAAGGAATATAGAATGTCCTTTTTTTAGAATGATTTTATTGTTTCTATTAAAATAGTACATGCTCAGTTAACATCATCCCAAATTCCACCTCTCAGAAATAATTAGTTTTAATATTTAGATATCATTTCATTCATCATTTTATATATATTACCCTGTTGCCATTGAGGTGATTCCAACTCATAGCGACCGTATAGGACAGAGTAGAACTGCCCCATAGAGTTTCCAAGGAGCACCTGGTGAATTTGAACAGGTGACCTTTTGGTTAGCAGCCGTAGTAGCACTTAACCACGATGCCACCAGGGTTTTATTATATATAATATATATACACACATATATGTATATACATATACACACACATAGGAAGAATGATAGGCAATTTTAGATGAACAGGATTATATTATATATATATCAATTTTAATTAAAAGGGTTACATTTACTTTTATTTGAATTTAACCCAAGGAAATGTAGCTGTAGTTATAAAATTGTTGAACTTCAGATATATATTTTTCACTACAAGAGACATTTGTAGTGAAAAATACAACATCAAAAAAAAAGTTATAAAACTATAAGATTGAAATGATTATATTTATATTCTTGCTGCCTCAACAGTTTTTGTTAATATTTTATTATTTTTAAAATGTCAAGTTTTCATAAGCATAAAAGTGGAAATCAATAACAGAAAAAGCAGGGGAAATAAATCAAATACTTGGAAACTGAACAATACCCTGCTCACAAAAGACTGGGTGATAGAAGATATTAAGGATGAAATAAAGACATTCATAGAATCCAATGAGAATGAAAACATTTCCTATCAGAACCTTTGGGACACAGCAAAAGCAGTGTTCAGAGGTCAGTTTATATCAATAAATGTACACATACAAAAAGAAGAAAGGGACAAAATCAAAGAATTATCCCTACAACTTGAACAAATAGAAAGAGAGCAACAAAAGAAACCCACAGACATCAGAAGAAAACAATAAAAATTGGAGCTGAACTAAATGAAATAGAAAACAGAAAAACAATTGAAAGAATTAACAAGACCAAAAGCTGGTTTTTTGAAAAAATCAACAAAATTGATAAACCATTGGCCAAACTGACAAAAGAAAAACAGGAGAGGAAGCAAAGGACTGAATAAGAAATGAGATGGGTGATATCACAACAGACCCAACTGAAATTAAAAGAATCATATCGGATTACCATGAAAAATTGTACTCTAACAAATTTGAAAACCGAGAAGAAATGGATGAATTTCTAGAAACACATTACCTACCTAAACTAACACAAACAGAGGTAGAACAACTAAATAGACCCATGACAAAAGAAAAGATTGGAAAGGTAATCAAAAAACTCCCAACAAAAAAAACCTCTGGCCCTGACATCACTGCAGAGTTCTACTAAACTTTCAGAGAAGAGTTAATACCACTACTACTAAAATGTCAAGTTTTACGACATTTACATTTTGTTTTGTAACTAGAATTCCCACTGTTGGTTAATATTCGTTCTGTATTTAGATTTTATGTTGACTGACATTCCTTTTAAACCACGATTTATTTTTTGAGATATTTATTTTGATTTATTTCTTGAATGATCAGATTTTGTTATCCAAAAGATTTCAAAAGAAGGGCTCTAGAGTGTTGAAATTTCTAAGAACAGAGTGCTAGAGAATGTTCTGATATACTTGAAAAGTAACTCAGTTGGGATAACATTATTGGATCACTTTTTCTTTCATTCAGAGCTTGATAGACATTGCTCCACTCTTCTGGCACTGGTTAAGGTGGAGAATTTGAGGCTTTCTGAATTTTTTCCTCTTTTATTGATTTACTTTTTTTGCCTGATTGTCCAATGACTTTTTATCCTTGATGTTCAGTAACTTTAATGAGGATATCTTGGCTTAATTATTTTATATTACTATTTCAAAGGTCAGTTGCCCTTTTGATCAATAGATTCAAATCTCTGTTTCAAGAAAGCTTATTATCTCTTATAGCCATGAATTTTTTTTCTGAAGAATTTTTTTTATTTCTTCTATAGGAGCCCCTATTAGGTCTATGTTGGATGAGTTTTCTTTGTCTACCATATACATCTTATATTCTCTTTCTGTGTATATATATATGTATGTATATACCCATGATGGTTAAGATTTTGTGTCAACTTGGCTGGGCCATGATTCTCAGTGTTTTGGCAGTTGTGTAATGCTGTGATCACTTCCCTGTTGAGATTTGATACATGATCACCCCAATGATGGGATGTGCTGTGGTACTGGTGGGGCCAGGGCCTGTGGGGGCTCAGCCTCATCTCTCCACCATCTACCACCTAGCTCTTCCTGCTTGCCTTGCTGGGGCTTTTTCCTCTTCTAGGTCCTGCAGCTGGCTCCTGTTCATCTGACCTCCAGTTCTTGGGACTTGTGTTAGCAGCTTACCTGCAGTCTTGCCTACTGATCTTGAAATTTGTTGATCTTCACGGCCTGCAACAGCCCTGCTTTCCAGCCTTCTGATCTTGGGTTTGCCAGCCCCTCAGGCTATGTGAATCAGGGCAATCCTTTTTTCCCGCCCACAGACTTGGGGTGTCACAGACTTAAAAACCACACCAGCCATTTCCTTGATATAAATCTCTCTCTGTCTGTCTCTCTATATGTGTACTCTTTACTGGTTTTGTTTCTTTAGAGAACCTCGCCTAAGACAATACCCAACACCAATCTGTCAGTTTGTCATACTGTAATGACTTTTGTGTTGCTATGATGCTAGAAGCTATGCCATCAGTATTTCAAATACTAGCAGGGTCACCCATGGTGACAGGTTTCAGTGGAGCTTCTAGGCTAAGACAGAAGCCAATGAAAAACTTATGAATTACAACAGAGCATTGTCCAAATCACTGACTTTGGGTACGTCATTAGAGGGATCAGTCACTAGAGGAGAACATCATGTGTGGTGAAGTAGAGGGCCATGAGGGTGAGGGAGACCCTCGGTGAGATGGATTGGCACAAAAGCCGCAACCACAGACTCTAGCGTGCCAGTAATTGTGAAGATGATGAAGGGCTGGCAACATTTCATTCTGTTGTACATAAGGCCATTGTACTGTACTTGAATCTGAGTCAACTCAACGGTGGCTCTCTCTCTGTCTTATCTGTTATCAGAAACTCTGGTGGCATAGTGGTTAAGTGCTATGGCTGCAGCCAAAATGTCTGCAGTTTGAATCCACCAGGCATTTCTTGGAAACTCTATGGGGTAGTTCTACTCTGTCTTATAGGGTCACTATGAGTCAGAATTAATGGCAATGGGTTTGGTTTTTTTAAATCTGTTATGGATTAAATTGTGCCCTCCAAAAATATGTTGTAAATCCTACTATGCCTGTGGTTATAATCCCATTTGGTAATAGGGTTTTCTTTGTTATGCTGTGAGATAGTATTAGTGTAGGTGTGTCTTGAGTCAATTTCATCATGAAACCTTTGAAAGCCAGACTTCATTGGGACTGCCTTCTTTTCCCAGGTCTCGAAAATTTTCCACCTTTGACAGGATACAGTCTTACCACTTTTCTATAGTTTGTTTTAGTGGAAAATATTCAAATTTTCCTTCTGTGACAGATTTACACCTTACACAGCTTCTGGCATTTGCAGGTTTTACTGGATAAAAGAGGCAGATTAAGCAAGGAAGCAAGGAAGTACAGTTGGGGGTAAGATAGATGCAATGCCACAAGAAGATCACCAAGGAGCCAAGGAAAAGAAGGAGACACCGATCTTCCCCCAGAGCTGACAGAGAAAGAATGACTTCCTGTAGAGCCAGAGCCCTGAATTCAGGCTTCAAGCCTCCTAAACTGTGAGAAAAAAAATTTGTTTGTTAAAGTCATCCACTTGTGGTATTTCTGTTATAGCAATGCTAGATAACTAAGACACGCTCTATCTATCTATCATATGTTATATTCTTTCACTTGGTCCCTGAGGAATTCCAGTTTATCTATCTCCTTTCATTATTTTATAATCTCCTTTCAGGAAAATCTTTTATTTCTCAATTTTAAAATTAATTTTTGTTTTATCAAAGTAAAACATGCCTGTGGTTTAAAAGTCAATAATAACCAAAGGTTAATAAAAAACAAAAACTATACTGGTTCCTTGCCCTGCCTATCTCTACTTCTTTCAGTTCCTCTCCCTAGAAGAAATCTTGAGTTATTTAGATGTTTCTTCTGGCGTTAAAAAAAAAAAAAGACCAAAAAAAAAAATTTTTTTTTTTTGTTATGGTAGATGAAGGTTTAGTTCTTTTACACTGTCATGTCTTTTGTTTCCCCTCTACCATCATCCCAAAGTAGTCATGTTATAATTTTTTATTATATCCATATTCAGTTTATATTATTATGCCAATGAAAATATTATTTACAGCTGAGTTTTGAAGTATACAATTTTTCTTTACTTTCCTACTTTTTATTTCTCCCGATGTTAATAAGCATCTTTTCATAAAATCTGATTAGTTTTCTTTGTAGCTATACCTTCCTACACCTCCAATAGCCTCTGAATAGAATTTTCTGGGGGTCATTCACATCAGTTAGTCTATCAATTTCAATTTCTTTCTTGGAGACTTCTCTCCTGGAAACTTTCATTCTCTTTCTATCTGGGATTTCTTTCTGTTGTCGTTCTTGGAAATCCCTTTGCTTTAGTGTTAAAATGGATTTCCTGTTTCCTGGATTTTTTATCCTTCCCTATTCTTCGTTTATTTGTTAGTTTGGTGGAGGATACTCTCTAGTGGCTTTGTTACCTGAAGCAGGTCCTGCCCAGTTCGGCTTTTAGTCAATCAAAGCACACCAAGGTGAGGAGAGAGTAAGAGCTTTTTACTGGAAGTACATGAGCAAGGAGCAGAGAGGTGGGCTCTCAAATTCCATGTCCTGACCTGTTGGAAGCTCAGTCTTGTATATGGTTTCAAATAAGGTAGTTCATACAAATTTCAGGGGTTACAAAGGCTGCTGTGGCATGCAGGTGCAGTAGAGTTGTTTACACTACCTTTTCTTAGAGAAAATGGCATCTAACTCCACCTTGGAGCGGTAACTTTACTATGCTAATGAGAACTTTGGGTGACTTTTAAGTTTTAGTAGGCTCAAACTGGTTTAGAAAGAGGAGCTTATCTTAATTTTGAAAAACAGTCTGAAACTTCAAAATGTTCTTTTGTGGTTCTAATCAGGACATACAGAAACTATGTTAAGTTTTGAGAAGAGGCTGTATTTTAGAGTTCAGCTGAGATGGTATGATGCCTCACTTGGGCCTTGCTATCGGCTTCTTGAGAAAGGGTTCATAACCTGTTGCTATCAAGTAGATTTCGACTCACAGTGACTCTTTAAACTGTTTCTTCTGTGCCTGTTATGGATTAAATTGTGTCCCCCCAAAATGTGTGTCAACTTGTCTAGGCCATGATTCCCAGTATTGTGTCATTTTTCACCATTTTGTGATCTGATTATCCTATGTGTTGTAAATCCCAACCTCTGTGCTGTTAATGAGACAGGATTAGAGGCAGTCATGTTAATGTGGAAGGACTCAATCTATAGGATTAGGTTATATCTTGAGTCAATCTCTTTTGAGATATAAAAGAGAGAAGCCAGCAGAGAGGAAGGGGACTCACATCACCAAGAAAGAAGTGCCTGGAGTAGAGATTGTCCTGTGGACCTGGAGTCCCTGCATTGAGACGCTTTGAGACCAGGGGAAGATTGATGACAAGGACCTTTCCCTAGAGCATCCAGAGAAAGAAAGCCTCCCCCTGGAGCTAGTGCCCTTAATTTGGACTTCTAACCTCCTAGACTATGAAAAAAAAAAAAAAAGACTATGAGAGAATAAATTTCTGTTTGTTAAAGCCATCCACATGTGGTATTTCTCTTATAGCAGCACTAGGTAACTAAGACAATGCCTTTCAGGATTACGACTCTTGATTTGGGGGAAATCACTTTGTTCAAGGTCTAACGAAGCCTGTATCAGTCCAAACATCACAATATTTGTTGGTAAATTTGCTGTTTGCGGTTAGTAATTATGACAACTCTTTAGTTATATTAAAGATAGAGTGTTTGTTTTCCTTCTATTTTTCATTGGCTTTGAGGTGTCCCAAGTGAGAAAAGTCGAGTAAAAAGTCTTTATTCTTCTAGCTTTAACCAGAAGTCCTTAAATTTTCAAAAATTAACAATCTCTCTGTAATATCTTTGCTGTTCCCTCCAAGAACATGCTTTTTACTTTTAATCACATATCAAAACAATTCATATATATTTTTTCCCAAATGGAGATCTACCTTGAGGCTCCAAAGAGCCAAATGTAGCTCAGTTGGTGACCTCCTCTGGTGACTGCTGCAGGTTGTTGTTTATATCGACCCCTGTTGGTGCCTTTTAGAGCCCGGGTGGTGCAGGAGTTAAGAGTTCAGCTGCTAAACAAAGAGTTGGCAGTTCAAATCCACCAGTTGCTCCTTGGAAACCACGTGGGGCAGTTCTACTCTGTCCTATAGGGTCACTATGAGTCAGAATCCACTTGATGGCCATGGGTTTGGTTTTGTTTCTTGGGTGCCCTTGGCATACTCACCTTTTCCCTTTTCACATGTGAGACTAATCGGTCAAATAGGTGTGAGGGTGTCAAATGCAGGCTGGGCAACTTTGAGAATCTCATCTTATTGGAAGCAGTTGGTTTAAACTACTGCTGTATTGGGGGTGGGAAATAAGTGTGAAATTCATGGCAGTTATCAATGACTGAGCTTGGTTTATGAAACAGAAAACTGCTAAAATTATGTTAAAATAGTTTAATTTCACTTATGCCAAAATGCTAATTGGAATTAAGGTCAAAATAGGTTGGAAGACAGTAATTAATCTGCCTCAGGTTGTCCTTAAGGCACTTGTCTGGCAAAAACACGGAAAAGAAACAGGAGAAGAAGGGTGACTTTAAGTTTCACGGCTTTTAGGCAGATTCTGTTTCAAATTACTAAAGAGATTTCAGAAATTTCCCCTAGAAGTGAGATATTTCAGGAAAAATGAAACTTTTTTCCTGAAATCACTACTTCAGATTGAGAGGAAATAAGTTAATAAGAAGCTGGAGCAGAAAAAAGGGAGCTGCACATCTTCTCCTTGATATAATTCGATTCACCTCTTAGTTTCATTTAAATCTATTTGTTATTTTGTCTTGTGGGTAAAATAAGATTTACAAGAGCAAAATGCTGTTTGTAAGTGGTTTACAGAAAGTAGCAGACATTGAGAACGTTATTAGCACACCACCAAATTGAACCAAACCGCAAGTTTCATTCAAAACAGATTTGGTTCTTAGCTTTTTTGCAAAAACATGGCACATGTAAGTAGGGTGGTGGGTTTGTGGGGGTTGGTTTTATTATTTTGCTTCATAATGTATCCAATATTATAAAAATTCTTTTGTATGTATCAAATATTATATAAAAATATGTGACTTTATATATTTAAAAATATAAAAATATAGTTATACATATATAAAATAATTATATATGTGAGTGTGTGTGTGTGTGTAATCCAACTCAGGACCTCTTCATCACCCACCTCTTCTTAAATGAAAACTCTGAAATACCATAACCAAAATACTCTTCTCACAGGTAAGCCCTTGAATATATCACAGTAATTCATCCCTCAGTTCTTCTGTGCATATTTTTCCTGTTACGTGAAGTGTCTTTCCCACCTTCTTATCTAACTACTATAAATCCTTCAAAACTTATCTCAAGTGTCAACCTCTGTCACCTCCTCTGGAAAGTCTTCCTTATGTCCCAATCTTATTTAGATATTCCAGGGCACCTCGGCTTTTGTCATAAAAAAAACCTTAATTGCAGATTGATAGAGCTTGTTTTCTCAGCTAAACTGTGGACAGATATGAGACCAGGACCATGTCTCTGAATCTCTGAGGCCCAGCACATTGTCTGGCATGTGGTAAGTGCTCAATACATTTTGGTTGAGTCCAGTGGATACCCCAGGAGAGGTTTGTTTTAAGTGTCAGTCATCTACTTCTTACTTGGTCATTGATACCTCAGAGCAGATTAAGAAGATGGAGGTGTGGGTATTCCAGGAGGGAAGAGAGAGGTACTGGCAGAAGATGCAGAGATGGAAATATGTCCATAATCAGCCATTCACAAGCCATCTTTGATGTGTCTGCCAGAGTGGTCCTGCCATTGTCAATGCCTACAGATTTTTGGTGAGCTGTATACCTTTAATTATTTTGTTATTCAAAACCTTATCCATTTGGTAGTAATTCTCTTTTGCTAGACACTTATAAATAATTTTGTTTGTTTTTAATGCTTAATCTTTGGAATTTGACATAGCTGGGGGTTTTTATGAGGGTGCGTCTGTGTATGGGTTTTGGCATGTGGGCAATTGAGGGTAGTACAGAAGATATTCTGGTGATTTCTGGGTGGAACCAAAGTGGACATTTTGCATAAAGAGGCTTTTATGTGAAATCTTGGATATCACAGGCAGCATGAGACTCAAAGTCCGATGATACACTTTCTCAACCACTATCGCATCAGTTTAGCTTAATGTAAAAAGACAGTATCTTGTTTTTCACAATATTGAACTTATTGGGGAATGAGAATACAGTGGCGAAGAACTGACTGCTAAATGCTAGTTAGTAAACTTCTTCTCACCTGGCTACTCTTCCTCGAAGATCTCCAACTCCTTGTAGGTGTTTGGTGTTTAGGTCCTGTACTGCAAAATTAGTTCCTGTGGCCGCCTGGTCTCGAACTCTTATTTGTTCTTCTAAGACCTATAATTTTGAGTTAAAATTCTCATTAATTTCCCATCACACATAAGGAGAAACAAACAATCCAATGCTTGTTGTTAGGTTGAGAATGTAGATGAGTAAGATAGTCCTGTCTGAGAGATATAGGGGGTAGGGGGTGGGAATGGTGCCCTCTAGCCTATTGTTGCCAGGTAGAAATGATATTCCTACAGAAGTCAGAAATCCAGATTTTATGTGAAATCTCCCAATTTTTAAATATTGATATATTATTAGAGATCTTTTATAAATACTATATGGATCAAACAAAATGTACTTATTGGTCTGATATGGCTATGGGTTGCCATTTGGGGATCAATGTTTTAAAAGCTTTGCACAAAGAACTATTCCACAACTGGTGGTAAGTTTAGAAAAAGTGATTTTTAATATGGCATTAGGCAAGGCCCTTTATGGATTGAATCTGAACCACAGTGAAGCTATCATATTGAACACAGTCCAATTCGGATCAAATTGTTTCTCATCTGGTTGTAGAAGAAGTTTATTGTTGCAGATTTCTTAGAGAACATGAGAGATTTATGGCTTGAGAATGTTCAGATTTTGTCCTGGTGTATTTTAACTATTTATTACGTCTTGGTATTCTGGAAATCAAACTGACTTTCCTATACCACCAGGTTGGTGGTCCTGAGAACAGTGGTTTACATTTTTTTTGGTACCATATATAAGTATTTATTTGAAAACTGAAATAATTCTGTTTGTCTGAAAAGAAAATTTATGTCTTACTTGACATTCAAACAAATTTTATTGTAGTATGAAAAGAGGAATTAGGAATAATTTATACAAAAATCATTTGGATTTACTCAAGTCAGTGAGAGCATAGAACTTTGGAAAATACAAAAAAATTTGTGATTTAAGGAAATGTTCTAGTTTAGTTATTATATTTGACCAAGACCTGAACTATGTTTAAACTTATGTTTATGAATTTTCCTACAAATAGAAGGATTTTTATAGCAAGTGAGTTATAGAAATTTCAAAGACCGTATTAAGAATCTTTCCCATTTGTAAACTGGCAGATTGAGACAACCTAAAGGCAGATAAAGCCTTAAAAATGAAGTCATTAATGTGTCAAAAACACTAGCTAGAGATTTTTTTTTAGAGAATAATGTTAAAAGGGAAGTTGCCCTACTAGATATTGAAATGTTTTATGAAACAAAGATAAAGTAAATCAGTGTAGTGCTGGTATGCACCCAAATAGATCCATGTAATGTAACAAGGACTGTGGTAAATGTGAGGAAGAAATATACTATACAATAAAAAAAAATTTTTTTAATACAAGAGACTCACAAATCAATGAGAGAAGAACTTCACAAATCATGTTGGGATCTCTGATTACTTACTCCTCATAAAACAAGGAATTATATCATTACCTCGTATCATACATGAAAATAAACGTTCGAAAAAATATATTAAAAAATAAATAAAAAACTAATAATATAAAATAAAACAAAAAACTAATCCCTAAAAATAAAATATAACAGAGATGATGACTTCATCTCTAAATGAAGAATTTTCTAAAGTAATGAGAAAAATCGCAAAACAAAACTTTATAAAAATCTTGCAAAAACATTATAAATGCAATTAAAATACAAATAAAAAACAAGAAAAATATTTATAGGCAATGTTTTTACCAAGGCTTTCAGTAGTGTGGCAGAACCAGCACGCATCTGCTTTAAGAACTGATTGCGATATCCCTTCCCATCTTCCTGCTCAGTTATAGTAGGAGTATTTACACCATGGAAATGGCAAATACTATAAACCAGGTTTCCTTTTTCTCTGGATAGCTGATTGTTAAACATTTACAAACCAATGGTTGCTATCCTTAATATGTAAAAAAGCTCATCAATCAATAAGAATTAAAAGCCACTAAAACCCGAGAGATAAATTGGCAAAAGACATGAACAGATTATTGACAGTGGAAATGAAAAATTTTATGGTGGAAAGTCTCATTTCTCTCTATCGAATTGTTGTTGTTAGGTGCCATGGAGTCAGTTCTGACTCATAGCAACCCTATATGTACAATAGAATGAAACACTGCCCAGTCCTGCGCCATCTTCACAATCATTGTTTTGCTTGAGCCCATTATTGCAGCTACTGTGTCAATCCATCTTGATGGGAGTCTTCCTTATTTTCACTGACCCTCTACTTTACCAAGCATGATGTCGGTCTCCAGGGACTGATACCTCCTGATAACATGTCCAAAGTATGTGAGACAAAGTCTTGCTATCTTTGCTTCTAAGAAGCATTCTGATTGTACTTCTTCCAACACAAGTTTGTTCATTCTTTTGGCAGTTCATGGTATGTTCAATATTCTTCACCAACATCACAATTCAAAGGCGTCAATTCTTCTTCAGTCTTCCTTATTCATCTTCTAGCTTTTGCATGCATATGAGGTGATTGAAAATACCATAGTTTGGGACAGGCAAACCTTAGTCTTAAGGTGACATCTTTGCTTTTCAGCACTTTAAAGAGATCTCTTGCAGCTCTTTTTCCCGATGCAATGTGTCTTTTGATTTCTTGACTATTGCTTCCATGGGTGTTCATTGTGGATCCAAGTAAAATGAAATCCTTGACAGCTTCAATCTTTTTTCCATTTATCATGAGGCTTATTGGTCCAGCTGTGAGAATTTTTGTTTTCTTTATCTTGAGGTATAATCCATATTGAGGGCTGTGGTCTTTGATCTTCATCAGTAAGTGCTTCAAATCTTCTTCACTTTCAGCCAGCAGATTGTGTCATCTGCCTAACACAGATTGTTAGTCTTCCTCCAATTCTGATGCCACATTCTTCTTCATACAGTCTAGCTTCTCAGATTATTTGCTTAGCATACAGATTGAATGAGTATAGTGAAAGGATATAACCCTGACGCACATCTTTCCTGACTTTAAACCATGTACTATCCCCTCATTTTGTTCGAATGAGTGCCTCTTGATCTATGTACAGGTTCCTCATGAGCACAATTAAGTGTTCTGGAATTCCTATTCTTTGCAATGTTATCCATAATTTTTTACGATCCACACAGTGGAATTCCTTGGCATAGTCAATAGAACACCAGTAAAAAAAAAAAAAAAAAAAAAAAAATTTTTTTTTAAACATCTTTCTGGTATTCTCTGCTTTCAGCCAGGATCCATCTGACATAAAAATGATAGCCGTTGTTCCATGTCCTCTTCTGAATCCAGCTTGAATTTCTGGCAGTTCCCTGTCGATATGCTGCTACAACCATTTTTTAATGATTTCCAGTAAAGTTTTACTTGTACGTGATATTAATGATATTGTTTGATAATTTTCACATTCAGTTGGACCACCTTTCTTGGGAATAGGCAAAAAATGGGTCTCTTCCAGTCAGTTGGCTAGGTAGCTGTCTTTCATATTTCTTGGCATGGACAAGTGAGCCCTTCCAGCACTGCATCCTTTTGTTGAAACATCTCAATTGGTATTCTGCCAATTCCTGGAAACTTGTTGTTTGCCTGTGCCTTCAGTGAAGCTTGGACTTCTTCCTTCAGTGCCATCAGTTCCTGATCATATCCTACCTCCTGAAATGGTTGAATATCGACCAGTTCCCTGAATTCCTTCCATCTTTTTTTGATGCTTCCTGCATCGTTTAATATTTTCCCCTTAGAACCCTTCAATATTGCAACTTGAGGCTTGAATTTTTTCTTCAGTTCTTTCAGCTTGAGAAATGCTGAGCATGTCCTTCCCTTTTGGTTTTGTATCTCCATGTCTTTGCTCATGTCATTATAATAATTTGGTTTGTCTTCTCGAGCTGTCCTTTGAAATTTTACGTCCAGCTCTTTTACTTCATCATTTCTTCCTTTCACTCTAGCTACTTGACATTTAACAGCAAGTTTCAGAATCTCTTCTTACATCCATTTTAATCTTTTCTTTCTCTCCTGTCTTTTTAATGACCTCTTCCTTTCTTCATATGTGGTGTCTTCGATGTCATTCCACAACTTGTCTGGTCTTCAGTCATTAGTGCTCAATATGTCAAATCTATTCTTGAGATGGTCTCTAAATGCAGGTGGGATATGCTCAAGTTCGTACTTTGGCTCTTGTGGACTTGTCCTAGTTTTCTTCAGTTTCTACTTGAACTTGCATATGAGCAATTGATAGTGTGTCCTGAAGTTGGCCCTTGGCTTTGTTCTGACTGATGATATGAGCTTTTCCATTGTCTCTTTCCACAGACGTAGTCGATTTAGTTCCCATGTATTCCATCTGGTGAGGTCCATGGGTACAGTAGCTGTTTAAGTTGTTGAAAAAAGGTATTTGCATCGAGGAAGTCTTTGGTCTTGTGAAATACTGTCGTGGGATCTCTGGCATTGTTTATATCACCAATGCCAAATTTTCCAACTACCAATCCTTCTTTGTTTCCAACTTTCTCATTCCAATCATCAGTAATTATCAATGCATCTTGATTGCATGTTCGATCAATTTCAGACTGCAGAAGTTTTAAAAATCTTTAATTTCTTCATCTTTGGCCTTGGTGGTTGGTTGTAAATTTGAATAATAGTAGTATCAACTGATCCTTGATCTTCCTTGTAGGAGGATGGATATTATCCTATCATTGATAGCATTGTATTTCAGAATAGATCTTAAACGGTTCTTTGCTTTCCTCTTCAAGTTGTCGTTCCCAGCATAGTAGACCATATGATTGTCTGATTCAGAATGGTCAATACCAGCCCATTTCAGCTTACTAATGCCTATGATATTGATGTTTATGAGTTCCATTTCATTTTTGATGATTTCCAATCTTCTTAGATTTATACTTTGTACATTCCGTGTTCTGATTATTAATGGATCTTTGCAGCTGTTTCTTCTCATTTTGAGTCATGCCACATCAGAAAATGAAGGTTCTGAAAGCTTTACTCCATCCGTGTCATTAAGGTCGGCTCTACTTTGAGGAGGCAGCTCTTCCCCAGTCATCTTTTGAGTGCCTTCCAACCTGGAGGGCTCATCATCTGGTACTATATCCAACAATGTTCTGCTGCTTTTCTTAAGGTTTTCACTGGCTTAATCTTTTCAGAAGTAGACTGCCAGTCCCTTCTTCCTAGTTTGTCTTAGTCTGGAAGCTCAGCTGAAGCCTGTCCACCATGTGTGACCCTACTGGTATTTGAATACTGCTGGCGTAGCTTCCAGTATCACAGCAACATACAAGTTCCCACAGTAAGACAAACTGACAAAAACATGGGGAGGGGGTCTATCAAATTAGCAAAGATTAAAACAACAGTAAACCTCAGTGCTGGTATAAACCAAAAACAAAATAAAACCCATTGCTGATGAGTAGATTCCAACTCATAGGGACCCTATAATGTTTACAAGGTTGTAAATCTTTACAGAAGCCGACTGCCACATCTTTCTCCCACAGAGTGGCTGTTGGGTTAGTAGCTGAGTGCTTAACCACTGTGCCACCAGGGGTTCTTAATAAAAAAAAAAAAATTTTTTTTTTTTTTTATTAATAGGCACAGTGAAAAAAGCACTCTCATAAAATGCTAATGGAAATGTAAATTAGTATAAACTTTCTGGAAATCCATTTGGCAAACTGCATCAAGTGCTTTTAAAGTGTTTGTACCCTTGTAATTCCACTTCTAAGAACGTATACTATGGAAAAGATCCAAATGCAGACAAATATTTAGGCACAGAGATATTTCAACATTAGGAAAATAAATGAGCAAATTGTGGTACATGTACCATGGACAGGGCTTTTAATGAGATATGAAAATTTTATATTAAAGATTGTGCTTACAAATGTAGTCTCAGTCTCCTAAATGGAATGTCGGGAAGACAGGGTATTTGTAGAGATTGCCATTTGATGCTGGGGTTGTAAGAAGTTTTTTTTTCCCCAAGTTTTAAAGTTTTCTCCTTAACTTTGAAAGTTACTACAATGATCAGGTATTACTCTTAAAAACTGGGGAAAAAACACAAAAGCAATGCCATAATAAAATTCTCTTTTTTTGAGTTAAAAATAGTTTCTTTCTTTCTTTCTTTTTTTTTTTTTAAGAGAATAAGAAGAAAATTTGAGACTGGAGTTAAATATTTGAAAAACATGTAGCTGGTAAAGAACATGTACCCAAAATATTTTATAGAGTCTCAAAAAAATGCTCTCCAATTGGGTGATATTTGAGCAGAGACCTGAAGGAAATGAAAAATAGTTTATAGGAATAACTAAAAAAAAAAAAAAAAAATGAATAACTAGGGGAGGATAATTCCAGCCAGAGGCAATATCAAGTGCAAAGGCCCTGAGCCAGAGCATGCTTGGTATATTCTAGAAATAACCAGGAGGCCAGTGTGGCCAGAGCAAAATAGAGAAGGGTGGGAGATGAGGTCGGAGAGATTGCAGGGGTCAGATTATCATGGGCCACCTGAACCAGCATTGCCAAGTCAAGAAAACCTCTTATTGAAATGATTACGTTGATAGAATCTTGGATATTTAGACTCGAATAAGAACCATAGCACAATGTCTGGCACAACGTTAAACAGTTGTTTTGCTGTCACAAAATAGATATACAATAAATGTTCTTTTGGCATAAATGAGCAGTTGGAAAATTGAACCATTTTCCTCTGGGACAATTAAATTCTAATCATTTAAACTTAAACCATAGCTACACATTTCTGTGGTTGAAAATTAAATTGGCGGTTGATCATCTTTGTCAAGCAATGATGCCAACATAAGAAAAATAGAGAAGTACCTCAATGTTTTGGTTGAGTTTTTTGACTATGCTGGTGATGGTCTGGATGTGACTTTCCAGAAGCTTCCTGGCAAGTGACTCCTCTTTTTGAAAGCCGTGGGTTCCCTGAAGACAGGCAGAGATGTCTTCCTTGATGCGGAAGGCTTGTTCTAGGAGGAAGGCTATGGTACGCTCCTGGTTGTTTAGTCTGTCTTCTAGCTGACTTCTCTGGGTGTTTGGAATGACAGGAAGGAAAGAATGACCCCTAATCAGGAAAAGGAAACAGTACCAAGGATATTACAAGAATGAGCTGGAGAATCCAGAAACCAGAACTCATATTGTCATGTCTATTCTTTCTCCCCTATGAGAAATTAAGTAGAATTTAAAGCACTTATAGGCTTAGAACCTTGGTTTAAATTTCACCTATAAAGTCAATCAGACTTATCCCTTGATCTTGTGTCATGAATTTTTTATGTTTCCCAAGGAGGAATTGCTCTATATGCTGTGATGGTAAATTCTAAAGCCAAATTGGTGGGAGTGGGAAGAAGGGGATTCATGAAGGAAAATATTAGAAGCCTTCTTCCCAAGACTTATGCCTTCATATATCCCTGTATAGAAAACACTAATCTAGAAACAATCTAAATTCCTATATCTGTAAAAATGTGAAAGTGGTTATGTCAGAGAATCTATCTAGTCCAGCAAGATACCCAAACCCAAACCCGTTACCGTCAAGTCGATTCCAACTCGTAGCGACCATATAGGACAGAGTAGAACTGCCCCGTAGGGTTTCCAAGGCTGTAAATTTACAGAAGCAGACTGCCACATCTTTCTCCCACAGAGCGTCCGGTGGGTTCAAACTGCCAACCTTTCAGTTAGCGGTGGAGCGCTTAACCAGTGCACCACTAAGGCTCCTTCTAGCAAGATAAGCCACCACAATACAATTCTGTGGTCAAATAAATTTGGAAAACGTTGCATACAATACCCTTTTCCTGGTGATTCACACTGTGTATTAACATATTAATGTCCAACAGTGTTTTTCTAATTTTATAGATGAGGAAAGTGGCTCATAAGCCCATGGGCAAAGGCATTTGGTTATATTATCTCCCAAACATAGGTCACTTCTGAAAGTGGATTTCTGACCTCACACCAGGACCTATTTTGTATATGTGAGCATGACAATATTGCATTATATTGGGCAACCAAGTTAGAAGTTTATTTTAAATTTGCCTGGAAGGCTATTAAATTTCTTGGTGACTTCTTATTATCTTATGAATGGGAAGTAAAATTACAAAACTTCCATGGTGCTTAAATAAATCTCTAATATTAATTATTCTGAGATTGGATATCACATATATATTTTTAAAATAAAATTTGAAAAAGTAAAACTTGTAAAAGTAAATGCAATCACAGTTTTACAACACTCCATTTTAGAAGTTTTATTTAAAAACCTTTGTGCACTAGTGTACAGATACACTTTAGACACACTGATTTGACACTACTGCAGTTACACATAGCATCTGCTCTGTCTGTGAAATGATAATAGGTATTAGGCGAAAAAAAAAAAATGAATGGTTTTAGTCAAACAGATTCAGTCTTTGGATTCATGACTAAAGCCAAACCCATTGCCATCAAGTTAATTCCAACTCATAGTGACCTTATAAGGACAGAGTGGAACTGCCTCATAGGGTTTCCAAAGCTGTAAATCTTTACAGGAACAGATTGCCTCATCTTTTCCCTCTGAGTGGCTGATAGATTCAAACTGCCAACCTTTCGGTTAGTGGTGAAGCAATTAACTGCTACATGACTACAGGGGCATTAATCTGGCCAGCTTTTCAGACATTCTCTGACTCAGAATCCCTTATGATCATGTATTCTGTAATAGTCATTAAATATTACAACTGGAAAAATACCGTAGATATGAACTTGTAGAATGGTTTTCATACTATGCTCTGATGGGTCCCTGGGGTTGTGAGGAGGTGCCTTGGGGCCCCTGGGTTGGGGGTGATGGTGATAGTGGGGAGAATGGCCCAGTGGGAGGGACTTTGGGCTTTCTCTCCTCAGTCTCATCTGTTTAATACATTGAGCTTCTTCACGAGCTTTCATTTAAAGAAATGATTCTACTACCAATCAAGTTGAAAATCCCTGATCAATACAACCCCGTCATTTTTCAAACCTAGAAACTGATATCTAGAAAGGTTAAGCAGCTTGTACAATGTTACACAACTTTTTATTTGGCAGAACTAGAATTAAATCCAGACATCCTACAATGTAGACTATGATGCTTTCAAAATGCCGCCTCTGAAAGATGGCAAAATATTTTATGAATATCACTAGAAGGAGAAGTCAGCCTTAAGAAGAAAAGAGAATTTGACTTCATTAGTAACTGGGAATAAAATGATGACTAAGACAGACAAAGCCCCTGCCCTCAAGCAAATATCTATATACATTTATATACCTAGGTTGTTGTTGATAGGTGCTATGGAGTCGATTTCAACTCACAACAAGTCCACGTGACAGAGTAGACTACCCTATTGGGTTTTCTAGGCTGTAATCTTCACGGGAGCAGATTGCCGTGTCTTTCTCCCATGGAGCTGCTAGGTGGGTTCAAACCACTTACCTTTTGGTTAGTAGCTGAGCGCTTAACCCTTGTGCCACCAGGGCTCCTTATATAGCTAGGTAGATATACATATATATGGTATATATCTTTTTTTTTTAATAACTTTTATTAAGCTTCAAGTGAACGTTTACAAATCCAATCAGTCTGTCACATATAAGTTTACATACATCTCACTCCCTACTCCCACTTGCTCTCCACCTCTTGAGTCAGCCCTTTCAGTCTCTCCTTTCTTGACAATTTAGCCGGCTTCCCTCTCTCTCTATCCTCCCATCCCCCCTCCAGACAAGAGTTGCCAACACAATCTCAAGTGTCCACCTGATATAATTAGCTCACTCTTCATCAGCGTCTCTCTCCCACCCGCTGACCAGTCCCTTTCATTTCTGATGAGTTGTCTTTGGGGATGGTTCCTGTCCTGTGTCAACAGAAGGTCTGGGGAGCATGGCCGCCGGGATTCCTCCAGTCTCAGTCAGACCATTAAGTTTGGTCTTTTTATGAGAATTTGGGGTCTGTATCCCACTGATCTCCTGCTCCCTCAGGAGTCCTCTGCTGTGCTCCCTGTCAGGGCAGTCATCGATTGTGGCTGGGCACCAACTAGTTCTTCTGGTCTCAGGATGATGTAGGTCTCTGGTTCATGTGGCCCTTTCTGTCTCTTGGGCTCTTAGTTGTCGTGTGTCCTTGGTGTTCTTCATTTTCCTTTGCTCCAGGTGGGTTGAGACCAATTGCTGCATCTTAGATGGCCGCTTGTTAGCATTTAAGACCCCAGACGCCACATTTCAAAGTGGGATGCAGAATGATTTCATAATACAATTATTTTGCCAATTGACTTAGAAGTCCCCGAAAACCATGTTCCCCAGACCCCCGCACTTGCTCCGCTGACCTTTGAAGCATTCATTTTATCCCAGCAACTTCTTTGCTTTTGGTCCAGTCCAATTGAGCTGACCTTCCATGTATTGAGGGTTGTCTTTCCCTTCACCTAAAGCAGTTCTTATCTACTGATTAATCAATAAAAAACCCTCTCCCACCCTCCCTCCCTCCCCTCCTCGTAACCACAAAAGTATGTGTTCTTCTCAGGTTTACTATTTCTCAAGATCTTATAATAGTGGTCTTATACAATATTTGTCCTTTTGCCTCTGACTAATTTTGCTCAGCATAATGCCTTCCAGGTTCCTCCATGTTATGAAATGTTTCACAGATTCGTCACTGTTCTTTATCGATGCGTAGTATTCCATTGTGTGAATATACCACAATTTATTTATCCATTCATCCGTTGATGGACACCTTGGTTCCTTCCAACTTTTTGCTATTGTAAACAGAGCTGCAATAAACATGGGTGTGCATGTATCTGTTTGTATGAAGGCTCTTGTATCTCTAGGGTATATTCCTAGGAGTGGGATTTCTGGGTTGTATGGTAGTTCTATTTCTAACTGTTTAAGATAACGCCAGATAGATTTCCAAAGTGGTTGTACCATTTTACATTCCCACCAGCAGTGTATGAGAGTTCCAATCTCTCCGCAGCCTCTCCAACATTTATTATTTTGTGTTTTTTGGATTAATGCCAGCCTTGCTGGTGTGAGATGGAATCTCATCGTAGTTTTAATTTGCATTTCTCTAATGGCTAATGATCGAGAGCATTTTCTCATGTATCTGTTGGCTGCCTGAATATCTTCTTTAGTGAAATGTGTGTTCATATCCTTTGCCCACTTCTTGATTGGGTTGTTTGTCTTTTTCTGGTTGAGTTTTGACAGAATCATGTAGATTTTAGGGATCAGGAGCTGGTCGGAGATGTCATAGCTGAAAATTCTTTCCCAGTCTGTAGGTGGTCTTTTTACTCTTTTGGAGAAGTCTTTAGATGAGCATAGGTGTTTGATTTTTAGGAGCTCCCAGTTATCTGGTTTCTCTTCATCATTTTTGGTAATGTTTTGTATTCTGTTTATACCTTGTATTAGGGCTCCTAGGGTTGTCCCAATTTTTTCTTCCATGATCTTTATCGTTTTAGTCTTTATGTTTAGGTCTTTGATCCACTTGGAGTTAGTTTTTGTGCATGGTGTGAGGTATGGGTCCTGTTTCATTTTTTTGCAAATGGATATCCAGTTATGCCAGCACCATTTGTTAAAAAGGCTATCTTTTCCCCAGTTAATTGACACTGGTCCTTTGTCAAATATCAGCTGCTCATACGTGGATGGATCTATGTCTGGGTTCTCAATTCTGTGCCATTGGTCTATGTGTCTGTTATTGTACCAATACCAGGCTGTTTTGACTACTGTGGCTGTATAATAGGTTCTGAAGTCAGGTAAGGTGAGGCCTCCCACTTTCTTCTTCTTTTTCAGTAGTGCTTTGCTTATCCGGGGCTTCTTTCCCTTCCATATGAAATTGGTGATTTGTTTCTCTATCCCCTTAAAATATGATATTGGAATTTGGATCGGAAGTACGTTAAATGTATAGATGGCTTTTGGTAGAATAGACATTTTTACTATGTTAAGTCTTACTATCCATGAGCAAGGTATGTTTTTCCACTTAAGTATGTCCTTTTGAATTTCCTGTAGTAGAGCTTTGTAGTTTTCTTTGTATAGGTCTTTTACATCCTTGGTAAGATTTATTCCTAAGTATCTTATCTTCTTGGGGGCTACTGTGAATGGTATTGATTTGGTGATTTCCTCTTCGGTGTTCTTTTTGTTGATGTAGAGGAATCCAAGTGATTTTTGTATGTTTATTTTATAACCTGAGACTCTGCCAAACTCTTCTATTAGTTTCAGTAGTTTTCTGGAGGATTCCTTAGGGTTTTCTGTGTATATAATCATGTCATCTGCAAATAGTGATAACTTTACTTCTTCCTTGCCAATCCGGATACCTTTTATTTCTTTGTCTAGCCTAATTGCCCTGGCTAAGACTTCCAACACGATGTTGAATAAGAGCGGTGATAAAGGGCATCCTTGTCTGGTTCCCGTTCTCAAGGGAAATGCTTTCAGGTTCTCTCCATTTAGAGTGATATTGGCTGTTGGCTTTGCGTAGATGCCCTTTATTATGTTGAGGAATTTTCCTTCAATTCCTATTTTGGTAAGAGTTTATATCATGAATGGGTGTTGGACTTTGTCAAATGCCTTTTCTGCATCAATTGATAAGATCATGTGGTTTTTGTCTTTTGTTTTATTCATGTGATGGATTACATTAATGGTTTTTCTGATATTAAACCAGCCTTGCATACCTGGTATAAATCCCACTTGATCAGGGTGAATTATTTTTTTGATGTGTTGTTGGATTCTATTGGCTAGAACTTTGTTGAGGATTTTTGCATCAATGTTCATGAGGGATATAGGTCTATAATTGTCTTTTTTTGTAATGTCTTTACCTGGTTTTGGTATCAGGGAGATGGTGGCTTCATAGAATGAGTTGGGTAGTATTCCGTCATTTTCTATGCTTTGGAATACCTTTAGTAGTAGTGGTGTTAACTCTTCTCTGAAAGTTTGGTAGAACTCTGCAGTGAAGCCGTCCGGGCCAGGGCTTTTTTTTGTTGGGAGTTTTTTGATTACCGTTTCAATCTCTTTTTTTGTTATGGGTCTATTTAGTTGTTCTACTTCTGAATGTGTTAGTTTAGGTAGGTAGTGTTTTTCCAGGAATTCATCCATTTCTTCTAGGTTTTCAAATTTGTTAGAGTACAATTTTTCGTAGTAATCTGAAATGATTCTTTTAATTTCATTTGGTTCTGTTGTGATGTGGTCCTTCTCGTTTCTTATTCGGGTTATTTGTTTCCTTTCCTGTATTTCTTTAGTCAGTCTAGCCAATGGTTTATCAATTTTGTTAATTTTTTCAAAGAACCAGCTTTTGGCTTTGTTAATTCTTTCAATTGTTTTTCTGTTCTCTAATTCATTTAGTTCAGCTCTAATTTTTATTATTTGTTTTCTTCTGGTGCCTGATGGATTCTTTTGTTGCTCAGTTTCTATTTGTTCAAGTTGTAGGGACAGTTCTCTGATTTTGGCTCTTTCTTCTTTTTGTATGTGTGCATTTATCAATATAAATTGGCCTCTGAGCACTGCTTTTGCTGTGTCCCAGAGGTTTTGATAGGAAGTATTTTCATTCTCGTTGCTTTCTATGAATTTCCTTATTCCCTCCTTGATGTCTTCTATAACCCAGTCTTTTTTCAGGAGGGTATTGTTCATTTTCCAAGTATTTGATTTCTTTTCCCTAGTTTTTCTGTTATTGATCTCTAGTTTTATTGCCTTGTGGTCTGAGAAGATGCTTTGTAATATTTCGATGTTTTGGACTCTGCAAAGGTTTGTTTTATGACCTACTATGTGGTCTATTCTAGAGAATGTTCCATGTGCGCTCGAAAAAAAAGTATATTTTGCAGCAGTTGGGTGGAGAGTTCTGCATAAGTCAATGAGGTCAAGTTGGTTGATTTTTGTAATTAGATCTTCCGTGTCTCTGTTGAGCTTCTTACTGGATGTCCTGTCCTTCTCTGAAAGTGGTGTATTGAAGTCTCCTACTATAATTGTGGCAATATCTATCTCGCTTTTCAATTCTGTTAAAATTTGATTTATGTATCTTGCAGCCCTGTCATTGGGTGCATAAATATTTAATATGGTTATGTCTTCCTGATCAATTGTCCCTTTTATCATTATATAGTGTCCTTCTTTATCCTTTGTGGTGGATTTAAGGCTAAAGTCTATTTTGTCAGAAATTAATATTGCTACTCCTCTTCTTTTTTGCTTATTGTTTGCTTGATATACTTTTTTCCATCCTTTGAGTTTTAGTTTGTTTGTGTCTCTAAGTCTAAGGTGTGTCTCTTGTAGGCAGCATATAGATGGATCGTGTTTCTTTATCCAGTCCGTGACTCTCTGTCTCTTTATTGGTGCATTTAGTCCATTTACATTCAGGGTAATTATAGATAAATAAGTTTTTAGTGCTGTCATTTTGATGCCTTTTTATGTGTGTTGTTGACAATTTCATTTTTCCACATACTTTTTTGTGCTGAGGCGTTTTTCTTAGTAAATTGTGAGATCCTCATTTTCATAGTGCTTGACTTTATGTTAGTTGAGTCGTTACGTTTTTCTTGGTTTTTATCTTGAGTTATAGAGTTGTTATACCTTTTTGTGGTTACCTTATTATTTACCCCTATTTTTCTAAGTAAAAACCTAATTTGTATTGTTCTATATCGCCTTGTATCACTCTCCATATGGCAGTTCAATGCCTCCTGTATTTAGTCCCTCTTTTTGATTATTGTGATCTTTTACCTATTGACTTCCATGATTCCCTGTTACGTGTATATATATTTTTTTAATTAATGTTAATTTGTTTGTTTTTGTGATTTCCCTATTTGAGTTGATATCAGGACGTTCTGTTTTGTGACCTTGTGTTGTGCTGATATCTGATATTATTGGTTCTCTGACCGAACAATATCCTTTAGTATTTCTTGTAGCTTTGGTTTGGTTTTTGCAAATTCTCTAAACTTGTGTTTGTCTGTAAATATCTTAATTTCGCCTTCATATTTCAGAGAGAGTTTTGCTGGATATATGATCCTTGGCTGGCAGTTTTTCTCCTTCAGTGTTCTGTATATGTCGTCCCATTCCCTTCTTGCCTGCATGGTTTCTGCTGAGTAGTCAGAACATATTCTTATTGATTCTCCCTTGAAGGAAACCTTTCTTTTCTCCCTGGCTGCTTTTAAAATTTTCTGTTTATCTTTGGTTTTGGTGAGTTTGATGATAATATGTCTTGGTGTTTTTCTTTTTGTATCAATCTTAAATGGGGTTCGATGAGCACCTTGGATAGATATCCTTTCGTCTTTCATGATGTCAGGGAAGTTTTGTGTCAGGAGTTCTTCAACTATTTTCTCTGTGTTTTCTGTCCCCCCTCCCTGTTCTGGGACTCCAATCACCCGCAGGTTATCCTTCTTGATAGAGTCCCACATAATTCTTAGGGTTTCTTCATTTTTTTAAATTCTTTTGTCTGATTTTTTTCAGCTATGTTGGTGTTGATTCCCTGGTCCTCCAGATGTCCCAGTCTGCATTCTAATTGCTCGAGTCTGCTCCTCTGACTTCCTATTGCGTTGTCTAATTCTGTAATTTTATTGTTAATCTTTTGGATTTCTACATGTTGTCTCTCTATGGATTCTTGCAACTTATTAATTTTTCCAGTATGTTCTTGAATAATCTTTTTGAGTTCTTCAACAGTTTTATCAGTGTGTTCCTTGGCTTTTTCTGCAGTTATCCTAATTTCATTTGTGATATCATTAAGCATTCTGTAAATTAGTTTTTTATATTCTGTATCTGATAATTCCAGGATTGTACCTTCATTTGGGAAAGATTTTGATTCTTTTGTTTGGGGGGGCTGGAGAAGCTGTCATGGTCTGCTTCTTTAAGTGGTTTGATATGGATTGTTGTCTCCGAGCCATCACTGGGAAACTAGTTTTTCCAGAAAATCCGCTAAAAAAAAACTGCAGTCAGATCCCTATCAGAGTTCTCCCTCTGGCTCAGGCTATTCGGATGTTAATGAAGCCACCTGGGGAGGGTGGGGGAGGGAACAGAGAGATAGGAGAGTAGCACCTCAGAATATAGCCAGAGTTGCTTGTCTTGCTTGGAATGACTATTACATCTGAGATTCCCACAGGCGCGTCGCCTATGTGTGCTGGCTGTGTGGAGAGTGCCCCCGGGGGGTCTGGCCCGCTGGAGTCATGGTCAGATCCTCCGCTTCCAGCCCCACGCCCAGCGTCAAGGCCCCCCTACTGGGACGATGCACTCTCGACTCCAAAATCAGTCGCTGCCTCCCGGGGACTTCTCGTCCCTCCAGCCGCGTGGCCGTGCCGCCCCGGAGAACCAGTTGGGCCTCCTCCCAGGGTTAGTTCAGGTGGGTGGAGCAGCTCCCCGTGCTTGTGCCGTGACCGAGTGTCCCGGCTGGGACGCTGTTCTCCCCGCTCCAATACCAGTTGCTGCCTCCCGGGGACTTCTCCTATCGGCTGAGTCCCACGCCGCCCGCGAGACCCGGCTGGTCCCCTTCCCCCGGTTAGTTCAGGGGTGTGGAGGAACTCTCCGTGTTTATGCCGTACCTGTGTCCAGTCCAAATCCCGGCGGGACGGTTCCCCGGCTCGGACAGTGCTCTTTATGCTCCAAGACCAGTCACTGCCTCCCGGGGACTTCTCCTACCGGCTGCGTCCCACGCCGCCTGTGGAACCGGCTGGTCCCCCTCCCGGGGTTAGTTCAGGGGGGTGGAGCAGCTCTCTGTGCTTCTGCCCTATCTGGTATGCTGGCTCCAGGCTCTGGAAACAATCGCTGCTTCCCCGTATTAGTTTGTTCTCCGTCTCTAAATCTGTGTTTGTTGTTCAGGGTTCATAGATTGTTATGTATGTGATCGATTCACTTGTTTTTCCGTGTCTTTGTTGTAAGAGGGATCCGAGGTAGCGTCTACCTAGTCCGCCATCTTGGCTCCGCCTCAGCCGGTATATATGTTTTTAATGTGCTGGATCATAGAAAGCCAAAGCCAAATAGTTCCCACTCGTTGCCATTAAAATTATTGTGATTAGGGCTATCATTCTTACAATAATTATTGTGATTAGGGCTAATAGAGAATGGGAATTCCAGAAAAGTTAATTGTGTTCAGGGGGAACTTGTAAACAGACCAAGAGTCATTCGAACAAAACAAGGAGATATACTGCATGGTTTAAAATCAGGAAAGGTGATTTTAAAGTCTGTCTTAGAAGAAGCGCAGCCAGAGTGCTTCTTGGAAGCAAGGATGGTGAGATTTCTTCTCACATATTTTGGAAATGTTATCAGAAGGGATCAGTCCTTGGAGAAGAACATCATGCTTGGTAAAGTAGAACATCAGCAAAAAACAGAAAGACTCTCTACGAGATAGATCAACACAGTGACTACAACAATATGCTCAAACATAGCAACAATTGTGAGGTTGGTGCAGGACAGGGCATGGTTTCCTTCTGTTGTACACAGAGTTTCTATGAGTTAGAACCGATTAGACGGCACCTAACAACAACAGGGCTAATGGTGACATATTTCTGTGAAAGTGAGAATGCCCTAGGGACAGCAGATTTTAAGGCCAGATTGTGAACATTAGCATTTCCTGAAGACCACAAGTATAAGCTAGAATTGTGTTTAACTGTGTGTAATAGAAACTCTAAGACAGTGGCTTAAACAAGTATGCTTGATTGGCTTACATAACAAGAAGTCCTGATAATCAGGACTCACACAATCAAGGAGGTCATCGAGTGCCCAGGTTCCTTCTACTTTCCTGACCAACTGCCCTTAGTGTGTGACTGACTTTTGGGCCTCATGGTCCCAAGGTTTTCCTTCCACCTTTAAGCATAGCATCTAAAATCCACATTGCACATAACTATCTATTCTTCAGATAGAATAGAATGTGTGTACTAGCTGGGCTTGTGCCTCCCCCCTTTTAAAAATTAAGAACACAGCTTTTCTAAAAGACTCACCATGACATTGCTGTCCATATTTCATGAGTTGAAACTATGCCATGTGGCCACCTCTTCTAACTTTTTTTTTTTTTTTTTGATCTGGTCACATTGCAGTCTTAAAACTGGGACTTTTATTAGCACAGAAGAAGGTGGGAATGTGTACTGAGTTTGATAACAGTCGTATCTGCCATATGAAATTTTTCTCTTCATCTCCAATTTTATATCAAGCATCACTGTTAAGGGAATTAAAGAAATAAGAAATTGGTTTCCTTCTTTTTGGTTGTTTGCTATCTACTAGACAATCTGCAACCAGAGCACATTGGACAGTGGCAGAAGATGACCAGAAGTTGATCACAAATGTCATTATTACCCTCGTGTTGGATGGTTGCTCACGAATCAGTGTGTGTGAATGGCAAGGCTTTAGGTGCTCAGCAAAGGTCAACAGAAACTGTGGTTGGAGGGTAAAGGAAGGAGAGGCACTCCTGCTACGCAAATACGTAAATGTAGTAACCCATTGCTTCTTTGTAATTTAGTGATGTCATCTTTCTAAAACCCCTATCCTAAAGAAATATAATGCAAGCTTCATATGTAATTTACAATATTTTAGTAGCCACATTAAGAAAAGTAGAAACAAGTGAGATTAATTCAAGTAATATATTTTATTTAACCCAATATATCTAAAATAATATTGTAATATGTAATCAATATAAAATTTATTAATGAGATAAATTACATTTTTTTATATGACATCTTTGAAATCCACTGCGTGTTGTGCCTTCATAACACATCTCAAATTGGACTAGCTACATTTCAAGTGCTCAACAGTCACATGTAGCTAATGGCTATTATGTTGGACAGCACAGTTCTAGAAGCTGAAAACCAGAAAGTAAGAAGAAAATGTCACTGAGCAGTGAAAAGCGATACCACCATGCCTGTAATTACTCATGTATTTTATAAATTATTATAACTAATATCTTTGAGCACTTAACATAAAACAGCCATTGTGGCCAGCACTTTAAGCAGTTTATCAAATTGAACCTTTGTAACAACACTATGAGAGATGTATTAATATTATCTCCACTTTATAGATTATGAAACTGAGGCTCAGAGGGATTGAGTACCTTATTCAAGGTCTTCTACCTTACAATAATGGAGCCAGTATCCAAGCCTGAACAGTCTGACTCTGCAGTCCATGCTTTGCTGCTGTATTAAACACATAGGAAAGGTCCTCTCAAACCCCTAGTTGAAGCTCACCTTCAAAAGGTACTTTTATTTTACCTACTATTCTAACAAGCATTGTACTTCAGGATGAATCTATCCTGAAGTACAATGCCGTCAGTGATAGGATAAGATCCATATGCCTACAAGGAAGACCACTTAATACGACTATTATTCAAATTTATGCACTAACCGCTAAAGCCAAAGATGAAGAAATTGAAGATTTTTACCAACTTATGCAGTCTGAAATTGAGGCAACATGCAATCAGGATGCATGATAATTACTGGAGATTAGAAAGCAAAAGTTGGAAACAAGAAGTATCAGTAGTTGAAAGATATGGCCTTGGTGGTAGAAATGATGCTGGAGATCCCATGATAGAATTTTGCAAAACCAATGATTTCTTCATTGCAAATACCTTTTTTCAGCAACATAAATGGTGACTATACATATGGAACTTGCCAGATGGAATACACAGGAATCAAATCGACTACATTTGTGGGAAGAGACGATGGAAAAGCTCAATATCATCAGTCAGAACAAGGCCAGGGCCAACTTTGGGTCAGACCATCAATTGCTCATATGTAAGTTCAAGCTGAAATTGAAGAAAATTAGAACAAGTGCCTGAGAGCCAAAATATGACCTTGAGTATATTCCACCTGAATTTAGAGACCATCTCAAGAATAGATTTGACACATTGAATAGTAATGACCAAAGACCAAATGAGTTGTGGAATGACACCAAAGACATCATAGATGAAGAAAGTAAGAGGTCATTAAAAAGACAGGAAAGAAAGTAAAGACAAAAGTGGATGTCAGAAGAACCTCTGAAACTTGTTCTTGAACATCGAGTAGCTAAAGCAAAAGGAGGAAATGATGAAGTAAAAGCAGAATGGAAGATTTCAAAGGGCGGCTTAAGGAGACAAAGTATTATAATGACATGTGCAAAGACCTGGAGATGGAAAACCGAAAGCGAAGAACATGCTCTGCATTTCTCAAAAATTCAAGCCTTGAATTGCCATATTGAAGGATTCTATGGGGAAAATATTAAATGACTCAGGAAGTGTCAAAAGAAGATGGAAGGAATACACAGAGTCACTATACCAAAAAGAACTGGTTGACATTCAACCATTTCAGGAGGTACCATATGAGCAGGAGCAAATGGTACTGAAGGAAGAAGCCCAAGCTGCACTGAAAGCATTGGCAAAAAACAAGGCTCCAGAAATTGATGAAATACCAGATGAGATGTTTCAACAAATGGATGCAGTACTGGAAGTACTTACTCATCTATGCCAAGAAATTTGGCCGATACAATGGAATATTGTCATGCTCACATATACAAAATGGGTCCTGGTGTGAGGTCAGAAATCAATGCACACAAGCCTTCAGAAGTGACCTATGTTTGGGAGATTATAGAACCAAATGCCTTAGCCCATGGGCTTATGAACCACTTTCCTCATCTATAAAATTAGAAAAACACTGTTGGACCTTAATATGCTAATACACAGTGTGAATCACCAGGAGAAGGGTATTGTATGCAAAGTTTTCCAAATTTATTTGACCACAGAATTGTATTGTGGCCTGAGTTGGCAGGACTGTGTACTTTGGGAACAGGGAGCAGACTTTTTTAGAATCATTAGCTTTCAAAAAGAAGAGTTGTATGGCCCCACCATCTGCTTTGGCCCCCATCTCATCCCAATGACACTGCAGCTGATTAAAGAGTATCAGAGGCCTCAGAAGAACTGGAACAAGGAGCT